>NC_142115.1:2968571-3294285 GCF_056152115.1 Neolamprologus brichardi | reverse complement strand
CGTACAAAAGACAACAGAAGTGCTCCAGGATGCTGGGCGCAGTGTTGAGCTTTTGTTACCTAGTGGCTACACAAGCCAGGAAGTATCAACAACCGGATTTGGTGTGTGGTAGTAACAGGTAAATGAATTTTTTTTTTAATTATTTGAATAAATATGAGTGCTTGTCTATAAATACACAAACAATACACATATGCTTTCAATTGTGTAATTTAAGTGATCTGGGTAGCTCTGTTTTGGAAGTTCAGTTCATGCTAGAAATGTGTTTTGGAGTTTGTACGTGCTTTTTGGAGTTTGTATATGCTTTAGAGTTTGTACGTGCTTTGTCTCTAGGGGCCATATATAAACAACCACTTTTTTTAACATTAGTAATTCCTTTTCTGCATAATTTTATATTATTGTTAATGATTAAATAATTAAAGCAACAAAACAACCTGAAGAGCCGGTTCGGAGCCGAAAGAGCCGGCTCTTTTTAGTGAGCCGAGCCGAAAGAGCCGGATCTCTAAAAAGAGCCGGAAATCCCATCACTAATCTCTGAGAGTAAAATGATCATACTTTAACATGTTTTCCCTGATAAAAATACAGCTAGGTTAACTAGCAGACATACTGTGTGTCAAACCACACAGAGACGTTTGTCATATTCCAGGAGCTGTTGGAACGTTGAATTCAAACCTGCCAAACTTGAAAAAAGTTACTCCACTAATGTGTTCCTCTTCTGTTAAATTGACTATCAAATTTGATTACTCATCTTTTCCAGGCCATTCCAGCTAACTTTTATTCCAATCCATCGGTTTTAAGCTAAGCTGGGTACGCTAACAGTTGAAACATCAGGATTAGAGGAAATAAATATATCATTCTCTGCATTTTTAGTACTGGCAAGACTGACAAAAGACCACTTTTGTAACTTTAAATGTAGAGAAATCAGTGCTTTGAAAGGCTTCTCATGCAAAGCTGTGGTTACTAATTTACGATCAGACTTTAGGTACATCATACTTTTGTATACTTCCCTCCACAGTGTGCTTACGTGATGTTTTACCTTTGTTAATCACTGTGAGTGAACAGTTATTTTGGCCAGTAGTCAACAGCCAGAATAAGAACTTTAAAGGAAAGTTTAAGTGCAAACATGAAGTGAATATCAAATGTAAGCTGTAAAATACATCAGTATACCGCTGATTCTTTTCCTTCTCGTGCTGAATCTCCTAATAATCTGAGTATCACTTACCTCTCTGTCTTACATCACTAAGCAGCGACTGAAAATGAGTACATTTCCACAGAAGTGAGATTTAACAGCTCCCAAAGAAATACTATGGTAAACACATCAGTATTGATTGATTAGCCAGTTTGTGTTACAGAGAAAAGGGATACCAACCATTCTGCTACAGGGGACCTTTCAGGCACTGCACATTATTAAATGACATATCTAGAACAGGACTCTGTGGGGCAGTGAAACTTCCAGGTCTGTGGTTCTTTCTGATGTTACAGATATGCCAGGCAGGGTTTGCCAGCCAAGTAGATGGAGAATGGCTGCTCATCATTTCATGTTCTGGCCTCCTTTCTACAACTGAGCTCAGACCAGCCAATCCCCACAGTCTAATTGGCCTACTTTAACACTTACCTTTCTGTGGTATTCACTCTGTTGTGTGTGTGTGTGTGTGTGTGTGTGTGTGTGTGTGTGTGTGTGTGTGTGTGTGTGTGCCTGCAACTGTGGGGCAGTACTCAGTGATGGTAAATCCCAAAATGAGGATTCTAGAGACTATGTAACAACATTTCTCCAAACCTTTGCTTTGCTACCTGTTACTTTACCAGGCCAGGGTTTCATCAAAATACTGATCAATCTTTTTTTTCCTTTCTACTCTCAAAGCTTTGGGAATTCTGACAGTTTTTCAATCTTGGAAAAAAAAAAGAAAAAACAAACCTCATAAGAGATGATCTCTGTATTTATGAATGAACTTTAGCTTTAGAGGAGACGCAGAAGAGATGATACTTCCCCGAGGCGATGTGCAGTGTAGCTGTGTGTCTGTGCATCTGTCGTGCTGCCAGCTGCTGCTCAAGATCAGCTCGATCGCAGTAATTGGTCTGGTCCGTTTTGATTTCTGCTTCCAGTATTTTTAGTCATGTATCACACTTGTCTCTTGACATCATAAAGTAGAGCTTGAAATGATTCTGCAGCTGCCGCATCAGCTTGTGAAATTGTTACTGCTCTTAAAACGCTTTTTTTCCCAGAAAGATTCCTCGCTGCTTCAGAAATGCATTCATTAAGCTGAAAAAATGACAAGTCACTCACAAATAATTAAAATATTACAGCATAACTCTGACAAGACTTTTTTAGTTTTTATGCAGGATGATTTATGATTTATTACAGCAGACCATGCTGATCAATGCACTTGGATTCATAACTGTTGGATGAACTGTCTGTATTTTGAAGAATATTCCTATATACTATAATATAATCCTATAATACTTATTTATGCTGCAACATGACTTCTCTTCAAGTGTCACCAGCACTGTTTTACACCGACGTTGCTATTAAACACATTCATGGACCACAAGTACTTAATCCTAAAAATAAGTCAGTGGCAGTCACACGGATGTGGAAAAATACACATTTGTTGTGCATATATTTATACCAGCAAAAGACAAATATGTGCATTTGATGCAAAACATACAACCGTGTTTCATAGTAATAAAAGGAACCTGTTAAATGAGGCTACACATGCTATACTTAATCGGATGAATTAGCTGGTTATAGTTTATTTAATAGGATTTATTGACCAGAACAATCCCATCATATTCCCACCATTATTTATCATGAAATCACTAAATAATTAGATGTATGAGTAACATCTGCTATGGTATTATTATTATATTTATCATTATTATATACTGGACCCAGTGGAGTTGGGTCAAAGACCAGGCCCAGAGCCCAGGGCCAAATTGACTTACTATGATTGCCTAGTCTTTTATAATTAATTTGCAAAGGGCTTAAGGGCCTTAATAGCTGTGAGGAGCACAGGCTTGAAGGACAAACACTAATTAAAAGTTGCCAAGGATCAGGAGAATGCGATGGTGCCGGGTGACTTTTCTGTTAGAAAGAGCTGATTATAATTCTGCACTGAGCCTCTACCGGCTCTGCTATCATGAGAGTTCACACCGCCTTTCAAAAATGTATTTTCAGTCAAGTTTAAAGGACATTTTAAATAGAAGATTGACACGCCATGATGACAAATTCAGTTTAGCACATGAATGTATGACAGGATGCTATAAATGTGGCATTTAGCAATACACAAAGCTGTGCCAAGGGGCCCAGCAACAGGGTTGTTCCTAATTTTAGGGTTACGCTGGTGCTAGCTAAAGGTGAGACTTGTCGTGTATGATGAAATCTGAGATTGTGACAAGTGTCAAAAACGTTTTGTTTTCTTGATGTGTAATGTGTTAGTGTTAAAAGAAGATCAACAAGATAGGAGGCAAAACTGAAAGTGTAATGAAATGAGAAGAAATAAAAAAATCTAAATCATTCTCTAGAACGGTTCAATGTATTTGTAAAAGTCGTGACAGTGGCCAGCAGTTAGTCCCATGAAATGTTTCCGTATTCTTTGTATGACTCAAAGCTCACGGTTAGAACATATAAGTTAGCTTACATCATCTCCGCAGGAACAGATTGCCAAGCTAATGAAAAACTCCCACAGCAGTCTAGATTAACTTCTTCCAGGGTTTTCTGGAAGTCAAGTCCTCAATTGCTTTTCTGCCGCTGGCACTCTATCTCCTTTTTTTCCTCTCTCTATTTCCTTCCCTCTTTTTTTCTTGCTTTCACCTGTAGAGTAGCTGCAGCTGTCTCCAAGGGGGGAAAAAAGCTTATTGAGTCAATTGAAGCAAAAAGGAAATTAACAACTACTGGCTGGCTGGTTTTATTGTTTTGTTTGGAGACAAATGCAACTCTATCCTTGCTGGAGAAGGTAAGAGAGTGCTTTTTCCAAGCGCTCTCTGAATTGCTTTGTGTTTTTATACATGTGCTGGTTCCCTTGTGAAGTGATCTCTATATCTCTAATGGCTGACATTTCTTTTGATGCAAACCAGAGGTCAGACAGTCTTTGGAAGAACTTTAAAAGGAGCAATTTAGAATCAATTTGACCGCACACAAAATCTGGATGTAATTTAAATGCTTTAGGGACAAGATAGAGATGGAAAGTAACCATTATAACCCATCATACACTGAATATCACTCATCACTCTCAACTGAATTAGTCAAGGGCAGACAGCCCATCCAGAGCACAGACATTTCAGACTAATATGAACAGTCGGGTTGACAAGCATTAACAGGGCCGAGCTGATGGACTGCAACAAAAACAAAAAAAAAGCCATATAAGCAGCTAAATACCACACAAATAAGTACCAGTAAGGGGCCAGGTTTTAAATAATTATTTTAGGGGGAAAAGGGGGGGAAACCATCCAAACCTACTTGTTCCTTGGCAGCAAAAAACAGTAACAAACGTTTGCGATAGCTAACAAAGACTCTATTATATAGCTGTGGAGGACCTTGGCCAACTCTTGTTTCAGAATTATTTTAATTCATCCACAATGGAGGGTCTCCAAGCATGAGCAGCGTGTTTAAGGTCATGCTAAAGCATTTCAATCCGGTCATTAAGTCTGACATCACTAGCCGTGTCTGGGCCTAAACTCCGCTGCAGCTCCATAAATCAAACGATCACTATGGCATTACTGAGAGTTGAAAAACTGTCTGAAGTCTTTCATCTTTAATAAAATGATCAGCGTTCTGCTCTACCAGGTGTAACAATTGAGTTTAACATCCAGGCATCCATGAAAACAGAATTTATGACATTTAATGGAGTTAGAAGTTAGCAGGACGTTAGCTCGCTAGCTTCTATCTAAATACAATATAGCATGTCCTGACTGCGGGGTTTTGGAAACAAATTAAAACGTACAGCTCTGTTATCACTTCCAACATAAATGAAAACAGAAAACTAAACAGCAGTGACGTTTGTAAGGTTACTGAAGTTTGGCTAGCTGGTATATAATGATGTGTTACGTGACCGCTAGCGACACAGCTATGTTAGCATAATATAAACAAGCTAACTTTTTTTCAACTCGATAAAAGTTAACGTGAGTGTTCTCGGTGGTCAGGAACAAATGTAATCACGTGGCAGGATGCTGTAAAAGGACCAAACTTCAGTCAGGAGAACAACTGAGATAATCCATCCACAATACGAGGTTAGTCATTCATATACTGCTGCATGGGCTGGGCTGTAGTTACATCCTAAGGTTTTAAAAACTGAGCTTAAATAAATGATTAGCGGTAATAAAAGCCGAGGGAGGTCAACAGTGATCACTGACTGTTTTAGGAGCTTTTTGAGATTAAATAGAAGAAAATACAAAACATTAAACATGTTAACAACACAAAAGCCATATTAAACGCAGACTACTTTAGGCCCGGAAGTAGGATTCGTCACGTCATCACTTAACGACCGGATAGGTTTTAAGCCCAGACTTTGACTAGACCACCCCAAACCTTGTGAATGGCATGAATTGATGGTGGGACATTTACGGTGGGTAAAAAGCAGAATTCATGGTACCATCAATTATGACAAGTCGCTCAAGCAGCAAAGCACCCTCAGGCCATCTCACTGCCACCACCATGTATGATGTGTTTTTATGGGTGAGGTAGTTGGGATGCAAACCTTCCAAAAATTTTAACTTCTGTCTTGTCACTCTACCGAATGTTTTCCCAGAAGTCTTGAGTCTTTTGGTAAATTTGTGATAAGGCTTTGTGTTTGCTTTGGTCTGCAATGGTTTTCTTATTGGAGCTTTTTGCCCAGTCTCTTTCTTATTGTTAAATCATGAACACAGACCTTAACTGAGGCAAGTGACGCCTGCGGTTCTTCAGATGTTGTTTTTTTGTGACCCCCTGCATGAGTCATCAATGTGCTTTTGGGGTAAATTAGTAGGCCAGCCACTCCAGGGAGGGTTCACCACTGTTCCAAGTTTACTTCATTTGTAAATAACAGCTTTCACTGTTTGCTGGCATCCCAAAGCTTTAGAATTGGCTTTGTAAGCGTTTTCAGACTGACAGATGTCAGTGACTTTATTTCTCAGTCGTTCTTCAGTATCTTTAGGTTGTTGCATGGTGAGATGCTTTTGAGAAATTGAAGTTAATTAGTTTGAAAAGATGACTTGAACAGGATCTTGCTTGCACTTGCTGAACAAAGCATAAAAAACTGGCCTTGAATATAATTAAACTTGGAATATTTTATGGCACCTTCTGCCTTGATGACGATATAAAATTCTGTTGATTCAGGGTATTTTCTCATAATAGAGTCAAACCCCAGAGTACACTGTACATTACTGAAATATTCATCATTTACCAGCCCACCGCTGACATATTAATCAACATGTTTTTCATCAATATCCTTTATTCATTGTCCCTTGTCATCACTGTCATCTTAACAAGAAGAGGCGTCAGCCTCAGGAAGGCTTATTCTCGGTCTAATTGAGTGAAGCCAGAGATCATTTGAGGCTAACCACACTTTCTCACAATGAGGTTTTGATGAGCTCAAATCAATGGTGGGCAGGGGGGTGAGTGTTGCATGTAGTGCTCATTAATTCAATCTTCATGCATCCCAGATGCTCGAGTAAGAATAAAGAATAGGGAAGCTATTGATCTTTCACTGGCATCTGGCCAGACAGCACAGCATGTCTGCATTTTCCGTTCGAAAACGCCCCAAAATCACCTAATAATGACCCGTCTAAACATTCCATCGCAACAGTAAAGCATTTTTTTATTATCTCCACTCCTATGTGGCTCCAACTATTGGCTACAAATTAAAAGCCTTTTGCACTGAAATCATATGCATAACCCTGGGGACATTATTTTACTATTTGGTTTAGAAATCTGGAAAATTGTTAGTGATCTAAAAGCAGCATGCAGATGAATTTGCAGGCACAAAGCCAAAGGGAGAAGGCACATGCACTTCTTTTTGTTAGCACTGCAGAGGAAAATACCACAGACAGTATACTTTATGAAGTGAATATTCATTACCTGGAGTTAATTAGCCTGGAAGTGTTTATGTCGTTTAGGCTGTTAAGGCCTTAGAATTGTCCCAACTAACTACAACAAAAGGGTATCCCTTTTGTTTCTTTCCAAACTGAGGCTATTTTTCTGTTGTTCCTCAAAGCTTTTCTTCCCAGGTCTTCACACATCTGCACAAGGATATACCAGTGTGAAGAACTATTTAATTTACCGAGGGCCTTAATATAATATTTACATAAGCAGAGTCGAAGAGAAACCTTCCAAGCCCTAAGGTTATTAACAGCAATTATGCCTCATAAATCCATGCCCTTCCCTTGCCAAGTTTGCGTGCTAGATCACAGAGAAGATAGAGAGATTAAGAGTCAGCAACATCCACCCACTTACCAGCTTAAAAGAGGACGGTGTTACTGGGTGTATTCAGGCACATCAAAGTCTAGCTGTGCTATGAATGGGGTGATACATTGTCTGAGCGATGGGATGTGACAGCGCAGATACAGACTGTCACTGACATGCCTTCTATCCTGGATTACCAGTGAGTCAGCCTGCGAGGAGTTTGCTTCGAGGCTATGCCTCTGGAAGAGAGCCAAGCTAAAATAATGTGCACACCCACTAACTTCAATACCCCCATGACATACATCACTTTATGTTTATTAGCATTGGGTTTCATGCCTCGGAGAAAGCTCTTTTGCTCTTTCAACAGGTCTTTTTACATTAAAGAGTTTTCTTGAAGTGTGGAAGGGAGACGGAGCGCTTCTTAAGAACCTGGATGGCATCTTTCCGTTTGAAAAAAGTGAGTTGTAAAAATTGGTGACAAATTGAAGAAAAATACTAACAAAATGTGTTCTGCGGCACCATGTGCTGGCTTAACTATTACTCTATAAGTCTGTCGCACCCCAGTGGAATCTCATAATATGAAGATTATAGAATCAAGTCAACCAGGAATGTCAAACATAAGTCCCGGGGGCCAATCTGTACCACTGCATGGCTTTAGACAATGTGACGGAAGGCTTAAATGTTACACTTTTAACTGTATTTTCTTAAGTTTTACACCTTTTGCTTCTTCTTTTAAAGAAAAATCATTTGTTTATTATTGCAAGACAGTTTGGCAAATTACCGACCAGTTCCCTTCTTTCAATTTTAGACATTTATTTCTTGCAAGTTAAGTCCTGCTGACAGATTTTTTCCTTCAGGTTAGGATTTTATAGGATGTTTTACTTCCTAAAGCAACATGTCTTTATCATGTAGACAAACTGAGACATGTATTTGAATATGTACTTCTTTTTTCTGATATTACGATATTCCTGGGATTAAATCTGTAGTTAAACATCTTCACACTGACAGAAAAGGGAGTTTCACACAGTAATTTGTGTGATTTGGTACTATATAAATGAAATAAAGCGAACCGTAGCGGTCCAGCCTACCTGAAAACAAAGTGGACTCTATTCTGATGGAAATTTAATCTGGGAATTGTTTGGCATAGTTTTCACGATATTTAATTCAATTCAATTCAATTCAATTTTATTTATATAGCGCCAAATCACAACAAAAGTTGCCTCAAGGCGCTTCATAGATACAGAGAAAAACCCAACAATCATATGACCCCCTATGAGCAGCACTTTGGCGACAGTGGGAAGGAAAAACTCCCTTTTAACAGGAAGAAACCTCCAGCAGAACCAGGCTCAGGGAGGGGCCCTTTTAACAAAGGGATGTTATAAATCTATTAAAAATATTTCACCATTTATCACAAATGTAAATCTCAAGAAAGAAAATGCCAGAGGAGTTGGATTCATCTTCTTGGGACCACAATGAGTGATGCGCAATAACTTTTACACAAAGGCAGGGAGAGTTTGACATGTTCACCTTTCTGCTCATATTCCTCACTTACAGTAAGAAGTGCTACGGTTATTATTTCTATATTGATCTCTCCTTGTACTCCAACATCCTCTCAATAGTCTGAAAACAGACCTGCTAGGTTGATCGGTTAATGTGTTGGCCCCGTTACATACTGGCAGTCTGTCCGGGGTGTACTGACCTTTTTACCATATGGCAGCTGGAACAGGTTCCAGCCTCCCTGAGGTTAAGAAAATAAATGAAATCGTTTTGTGACCTCACGAAACTATTTGATAAAAATATAGTTGTTCGCTTTAGTCTTTGTCAGTTTGGTCAAATTTGGTTTAAACTAACCTGATGTGGTTTTTGTGTTTTATGCTTAATGAGGCTTTGGGAGGTCTACATATCTATTCTACAATATCTATTCAGAAGTTTAGGCATTTGAAGTGTGTAATGCTGATCTTTAAGTATTTATTATAAGCTGAATATCCACTGAGCCCAAAAAAAACAGATTTGAGTAGGTTTATCTGAGTGCATCCACACCTGATTACATGTAGCTGGTGGTTTATTGACACCCTGTTAAGAACAGTAAATGCGGAGGTAGCCTTTCCCCTGATAGCAAACCATGACTCACTAATTCTGCTAGTGTAGATCTTTCTATGCTGCGAGTGTAAAGCCTTGAATTGAGAGCTGATGAATAGGCAGGGAAGGCTCTTATCAGGGGCAGCTGCAAGAGTCATTTATCAGTGCAGAATAATGGCAGCGAAAAGAGATGAGTGGGGCAGTCGGCCTATTGCTCCACAGTATAATAGGCCTACATATTCTCAGTGTCCTGGAATAACTCTGTATCTCCATCTTTGTCACTGCAGGCATTGTGCACCACTTGCCAAACAGGTATCAAGAGTCAAGAATTTGCCATAAGGGAAAAAAAATGCTTCAAAACTCCAGAGACAGTCTGAAAAGGGTAATTTTTCATTTCGTATTGTGGTTGTGATGAAATAATGAACATTTTCTAAATTCTTGACAAGTTAGAGACAGTATCCGAATCACTGTCAGGCCATTTTAATGGTGAATTATAGTGTATATGCAGGGATTCATCATGGTGACACACTGATAACCTGCAGCTTTATTGTCTTTTGTGACACACTGAACAAAGAAAGACTTCACATACTAGCTTATAAATTCCACTGTGTGTACAGTAGTTGTGCTGTAATTACAATGGGAACTTGATTAAAAAAATGGATTTGAGCAGCAGTCTATTTTCATGTTGGACATAAAAATAGCATCATATTCAGTACAGCCCACATGTGCCAAACGTTAAAGACACAAAAAAATGTTTTAATATCTGCATCCTTCAAATGCATATGTTGGGTTTTAAATATGATCCAAGCATGTGGGTGTAAATACGCCAGAGAAGGAAACGTTAAACTCTTAGGCCTTTTCCTTCCAAAGCAGCATTCCTCCTTTTGTTATTGGAACATGCTTCATGTGCTGGGTTACGTGCTGCACAGTTCTCTCTCATGTTAGGTATTTTACAACCTTAAGATTCCGAATGCGGCGATGCCGAGGCGGTACGGCTACACTGACGCCTTATCATCATGTTAATTAATGCCAAACACTAGTGACTGATGAGCCAGCATTAAGCTGCTAGTCTAAATGAGTAAATTAATGTAGCCATACTGTAAGCATGCAGATATTTCGTTAAGACCTCGACGGTGTGCGTGTGCTAGAGAGAATTCACCTTGCAAATCTGTTTTTGTGCCACTCAGCATGCGCAGCCTGCAAATACTTCCTCTTATGAACTCTGCATTGCCAAGCAAAATAGCTTCTCATCTGCAAACTGACTGTCATACGTTACTGTTCTTGTCGAGAACAAGACACATTACCTCTAAAAATAAACTTCTGGATCATTTTTTAATTGATTATGGTTATTGACAACTATCAGTGTGAGAGTTGAAACATGAGCTTGTACCTGTACAACTCTGGGTGCACCTGTAACCTCCTGAAGGAACAAGAGAAAGATGCTGCTTTGCTCTGTCTTAATTTGCCTAAACAGGCACATTTCTATTCAGTACATTAGATCATTGTGGTCCTTTCACTCGTGCTGCTTTAACAATGATACAATAATACAACTAGGGATGGGTATCATTTAGGTTTTATCCGATACCGGTGCCAAGCCGGTACTTTTGAAACCGGTGCTTAAATGGTGCTCAAACCGGTGCTTAAAGAATGGAGAACACAAAATTGGTCCAAAAACCTCTCATGTTCAGCTGTTTTTTTGTAAAAAGATAACAATGTTAGCCTTTTCTGCAGCTATGGGGCATATATGGTATCACTCTTGGCTGGAAGCAGTGCTTAAACAATGGAAAAAACACAAACTTTGTCCAAAAACCTCTCATGTTTAACTGTTTTCCACTTTTTCTTTGGTCATTTTAGCCTTTTTGGCCAGGGTGAAGGGAGTATCTGCCATCAAACAAGAAGACAGCTGCATGTAGCTATGATGGTGTTTGCTAGTTCACCTTACATGCATTAATGTAATAACGTGGTTAGCCTACTCAACGTAAATTACACACAAACAACATTAAGCTACTCACGCAGAGAAGAACGGCTGCTGCTGCCATCATCATCCTCATGATGCTTTTGTTTATTTATTGCTTGTTAGAAGGTAACAACGAAGGCGAATGTGAATGCGAATATAAACAATAGGTTTTTTTTTTACAGTAATTACATAAACAAACACAATTGTGTCTGAGAGTCAAATTGAGTCACTTAAAATCCAGTGAACTGTTCAAGTTTGTCAGAAAATTGCTTACTGACTTTATTTAAGGGATAATTTTAAGGCAATATAAAGGCTTATTTTGTAAACTGACAGAAATCACTTTAATAAAGAACAGTGGTCCCTAAATCTAAAAAATAGAATCTGTTATGGATGTACATTTTTTTGTTTTTATAAATACAGGTAAAATAATATTTTCTTATTCTGTCTGTCTGTTTGTTTGTTATGTCTGCTACACTGGCAGGGCTAGGGGCCAGGACTCTCCTCTTCGGGTTCTTGGGGGATGTTGCTAACTCCGGGTCGATAACAGGCACCACACCCGCAGTAGATGTGCTCGGTGTGAGGTCTCGCAGCAAGCTATCAAATACGGCGCATTTCTCGGCTTTTAAAAAAAACGCTATGCATCGCCAGGTGTTTCATCAGATTTGAGGTGTTACCTCCTTTGACAGTATCACAGTATCATCTTAAAGCACTTGTTGCAGCTGCTGAGTTTGCATCTTTTGTTGTGAAGTACAGACAGACTTTGACCGCTTCGCCTTGGGCATTTTTAATCTGTAGCTCTGCTCTAAAAGAACGTACGTACCTGGACCCGCCTACTATCCTCGGAAACGTAAAATGATTGGCTAGAATCTAAAGTGTATCACAGCTCAGGGAAAAAAAAGCACTGAAATGTGCGCTGCTTTTCGGTCTGGTTACTACCGATACCGGTACCCATCCCTAAATACAACAATATTGTATTTTACACTAGGTCACTTAACAAAACCTCCTTTGCCAGTTTATCTAAGCATAATTAATAAAGCCCTTATGCTAAAGCAAGGCAGCTTTGAAAGATCACTTACATGTTTGGGATCAAACTGCCATCTAGTCTGCTGTTCCAACGCTCACCAGAGGCCTGCAACTGATCAAACCTGCAAGCATAGACAGTTATTTACAGGTAATGACTTAGAAGCATAAACTTACCCCGCACACACACACACACGTCTCTTTGCAGAAACGATAACACACTGCAGTTGGATAATGGCTGCTAGCTGCTGCTGTCGGGGGGCCTGCTGCTTCATTGTTGCATTCTCAGCAGCTTGTGCACAGGCCCCCTCAGAGGAGCAGCCTGTCTAAAGGGGAGGGCTTTCAGACAGGCAGCAGTGGCAGGAGGACAGCGTGTTGTCTTCACAGCCAGAGCAACCATGTCCCCACTTTGTGTTTCAACAGGAGTCATTTGTAGTGAACTGTTTGCATAGCAGGGAGACAAGAAATGGCTCTGTCCTTGCTTAAACTCTGTCCTGTCTTCTCAGTGTGTGGAGGCCAGTGTTGACTTTGTCACAGAAACAGAGCAAAGCTTTGCAGTAATGTTAATCGAGTCTCAGCAAGTTCATCAATTAATTATGCAGATAGTTCAGCACAGGATCATGAAGCCTGTCTGGGAATTGTAACATCCATTTGCAGCCCAGTATTTCTTTAAAATATTTACCACAAGTACAGATGTAAGTCTTTCTGTAAAATGAATATATTGTTAACAAAAGTACTTGAGCAGATGGTGTTGGAGATGATGACTCCAGTTTAATCATGTTTTATTTTCGTAAAATGCAAGGGGGAAAAACACGATCATCTCACGTCTTTTAAGATCTTTATGTGCAAGAATAATAAATGCATAAGCGGAGCAAAGACGTCCTCTCTGATTATCAGTTACAGCACAAACAGAGATGAAAAGTGTGAAAGCTAATTCATCAGCTCCTGCTGGTTGTGCTGCTTGATATTTACCGTCTGCTGACACCAACTAAGTGAACAGTACATGTAGTCTTTTTTTAGCCTGTAGACAAGACACTGCAAACCTCTACTAGGTAGGTGAGGCGAGACAGGTATGAATATAGTGTAACTATTTGCACGCTCAGGTTTATGGAACTGCACATGACTACAAATAGAGCTGATATATAAATGCAACTTAGTGACGAAAATGTAACCATCAAACTGGGATCCAAGAATCCACAGGGGTGATTTGTACTCGGGGTCGTCAAAATATTTAGTACTTGATAACAGAAATGTGTGCCATTAAGTACATATTTTAAGATGTTGGCCATTTCCACTAATAAAACAAAAGTATCACTCACTCTGATGATATAATATGATACAAATAGGTTCATTATCAGCTATAGAACAAAGAATATTGCTCTTGTGATTATGTGATTATGACAAGTCTTAGAAAAACGAATAACTCCATGTGTTGTGTGAAAAAGCAAGTATAACCACCTCTGTAAAAGCAGTTTTGAAAGTTCGCTGGTCTGGAGCATTTCCACTAGCTATATGCCAACACAAATTCAATGCAAATTCATTGAAAGGTCAGACCTTGCAATGCTCAGAGAATATGCAAAAAACCCAACAGCTACAACTTATTTAGCATGTTAAATATTAAAGTTCACGACAGCACAACAAAACTGAACAACTAAGGCTGGTTTGGAAGAGTTAGCTGGAGAAAGCCACTTGACTAAAATTAGCATGATAGCACACAAAGTTCCCTCTTAACAAACCCCAAGACTTATGGTCCAATGAGCTTTGCACAAACCAAAACAAAGTGAAGATGTTTGGTCATAAGCAGAGATGGACAGTAATGCGTTACTTGTAACGCGTTACTGTAATCTGATTACTTTTTTCAGGTAACGTGTAAAGTAAGGGATTACTATTGCAAAAACGGTAATTAGATTACCGTTACTTTCCCGTAGGAACGCTGCGTTACTACGTTACTAAAACCGTGATTTTTTTGCGAGAATGTCTCATGACAGTGACGTAAGCGAGTGCGACGTTCGTGACAACAGCTGTGTGCAGATCAACAATGGATCATATATCGAGTGCAGAGAGAGTATGAGCATGCAGCGTTTAAAGCGTGGAAGTACTGACCTTACTTTGAGTTTGATTCCATAAAAAGTGACAAAAACATTAGTGTCCGTTGTGCGTGGGAAGAAAACTTCTTTTTACAGCGAAAAAAACCCCTAAACTTCCAAACAAGCACCGAGTAGCTACGACGTAATGGGAAACTCACAGAGAAACTCGTGGATTCTTCCACTAACCGCTGCGGCACACCTGCACCAGGGTAAACCTCCGCCTACCCCACTCCTGCTTTACAGGTGAAAATAGAGCAACAGGACCGCTAGTCTTTGACTTTATTTATTTTCTGCTGTGTTTTACTTGCATCTATTTGAAAGACTGAGTGTAAACATAAAAAAAAATTTATTTTATGTGCTGGAATGTGCAGAAAATAGGTTTAAATATTAAACAAATTTCTTCCAGTCAGAGAATGTTGCATGTAATTAAATTTTTGCTTGATGCATAAAGTTAAAAGATTAAAACTAATAAACAAGTTTTAAAAAGAGACTTTTCCATTTGATTACATTTTGTATGATGGATTATGTAGAAAAAGTAGAATTGGGCTGAAAGATCTATCGCTTTATCACCTATTCAGGTTGTAAATCGTGTTTTTAAAAAGTAACTAAGTAACTAAGTAATTAATTACTTTTGAAAATAAGTAATTAGTAAAGTAACAGGATTACTTTTTGGGGGAAGTAATTGGTAATTAGTTACTGATTACTTTTTTCAAGTAACTTGACCAACACTGGTCATAAGACCATATTTGGCACAAACACCTCTTACCAACTGTGAAACCTGGTGTGAAACACGGTGTTGGAGGAATGATGATTTTGGCTTGTTTGCTTGTTTTGTAGCCACAGGACATGGTCACCTTGCACTCATTGAGCCAGCAGTGAAGTCCTCTATATCAGCAGTCCCCAATGTTTTGGCACCAAGGACCATTCATGTCTGACAATATTTTCACGGACTGGCCTGTAAGGTGTTAATAAAAATAAAACCAGTACCGGTACAAAAAACAGAAGATTTATCCGTAACACACGGGAATAGACCCAGGGAAACAGAGTTAACGATAAAAACGATTAAAAAATAACGATAAAAATGCTGAAAAGCATAAATTTCCGAGCCTCAACTCTCGCGGCCCGGTACCAAATGACTCACGGACCCCGGTGGGTGGGGACCGCTGCTCTATATAGCAAAGTATTCTAGAGTCAAATGGGAGGCCATCCGTCCGACAGCTGAAGCTTGGCTAAAATGTGTTCAAAATTTCTTCTAATTCTCTGTTTTCATGTGATTTAAATATATTTTGGTCTTATTTTTCAAGAATTTTAACAAATAGCTACAAATTGCAGGGTTTCGTCGGGCGTTTTCTTCCCCTGTGTCTGCCACAGGTCTACATGTGGGTATTACCTACATATTACAGCACATAAGGACACTGCTAATTCACTTTACCGCAGCTGTTTATATAGTCAGTAAATGCCTGTCAATCATTACCTAAACTTTGTGTATCTGCAATCCATTTTTTGTTTATAAAGATACAAAATATGCTATGTGTAGACCTACAAACGCCGGAGTTGTAACAATGATCATAATGTAACTAAAGCTCGGGCTAAGACCCTAAAAGCAACATTTGGGTTTGTTTTTGTTGTCGCCCGCTACCGCAACAGACAAACTTGTTATTTTTTTTTATTTAACAAGACACATTATTTGCTATCTCAGGGTGGCAAGATAATTAATATGTGATCACAAGGAAAGAGCTTGTTATCTGCAGATAACAAGATAATGAAGTTGTGATTGTTAGATAACAGGGTTGGGAGAATCTGTGCAAGCACGGCAGCGCTTGGCTTCGGCAGTTTTGAAAGGTTTCTTCTAATTATGTTGTTTACAAAAGAGAACAATGGATGAAAGCAGATTTAAAAGAAGATCTTTGAGTTCAAAACCGATAGTTGGAGCTAAGATCATACCACGTATAATATGTGTAGTGTTCAATCACAATACTTTGAAAGGGTTTGCAAGCAGCTGTTAAAAAAACCACTCCTGCAGGAGTGTCTGTGAATAATGCCTGCAGCACACAGGTTAAGTAGTCTTCTGTAGCTTGTTAACTCTGAAGAAGTGTGGGCCAAATGTTGCAGTTGCTGTGGTGTTTTGCACAGCTCTGCATAACAAGAAGGCAGGTCAGCCGATCTGTTTTGTCTGTTATTTATCTCAGAAAGATGACTCACATATGTGTACACTCCTCAATGGCTGCGAGCTGTATAACCATGTTATGCTGGGTGGATTATGCATCTGCATCAGGGGCGGTTGCACAGCTCCTAAGAGAAAATCTATCATCTATTCAGATTTTGGAGGCTGACAGGAAGATTCAAGAGCTTTTAATTTTGAAACAAGTTGCACAATAAGTTCATATCATTGAAACATTTGACATATTTGAACATGCACTTACAACTTTGAAACATTGTTACAGAAAAGGGTGATATCCACCTAAAACTGACACCTTAAATAGTAAGTAAGTAAGTAAAACTTTATTTATATAGCACCTTTCAAGATAAAAAATCACAAAGTGCTTCACAGAAGCTAAAACCTAAAAATAAAAATCAATCAAAAGCAAGTTTAAAAAGATGAGTTTTTAGCTGTTTTTTAAAAGCGACCACTGAGTCCACAGATCTCAGGCTCAAAGGGAGAGAGTTCCACAATCTGGGGGCCACAGTTCCAAAAGCTTTGTCGCCTTTTGTTTTCAGCCTCGTGTGTTGGACAGCAAGCAAGCCCTGGTCACATGACCTCAGGGACCTGCTGGGAATGTATGGATGTAAAAGTTCACTTATATATGTTGGTGCTTGTCCATGCAGAGCCCTGAAAGTCAAGGTCAAAACCTTAAACTGGATTCTGAATTTAATGGGGAGCCAGTGCAGCTGGATCAGCAGGGGTGTGACATGGGAGGACTTGGAGTCTTGGTCAGAAGCTTTGCAGCAGCGTTCTGAACAACTTGCAGACGCTCCAAAGAGGCTTTACATAAACAAGTAAACAAAGAATTACAATAGTCCAGACGAGATGAAACAAATGCATGAATGACCATTTCTAATTCGGAGCGCGATACAACGGGACTCAGCTTAGCAATGTTTCTCAAGTGATAAAAACAGGAGCGGACCAGAGATTTTACATGGGCATCCAAAGTCAGAGCTGAGTCCATACTAACACCAAAGCTCCTGATAGACGGTTTTGCAAATGTAGCAAGTGGACCCAAGTTTTCCATAACACTAGGTATGACATCTTGTTGTCATTTTTATCAGATAAATAATAATGGATCTCTCACTGCGATACATCGCCTTGTGCCCCTGATAAGAACACTCCTGATTGGGCTGAAGCCATCGTACCTGCTGATTCTGGGCTGTTTGATTTTTTTAATTCTGCTGGGTCTTAGCTGAGCATTTCATAAAGTATCACATATTTTAATCGGTACCAGTATATTAAATATTATCTTCATGTTATTTGTGTTGCTATCTCTGATACTCTTTTACAGTTTTTAGTGAACTGAATCATCTTATACAATCACATTCAGGGACCTCCAGGTATTGTACCTCACAGACCCTGAGCTTGTACTTTTACTATTTTTAATTTTATTAATTTTTTTATATTAACCTTTGTCCTAAATCGTTTTAAATACATTTCCAATGCTGCTATATTTATATTAGCCTGATGATGCTTCTGTAGCTGTCACAAGTTTGCAGCTCCTTGTCCTAAATCTAAGACAGGATTTCAGTTCTTGTCCATCAAAATACAAAACAAGCTTCTTTGAAGAATGCGCTGAACTACTATCATCTGTGTCTTGACTTTAACAACATTATTAGTGGCTATTTAAATATATACACTGATAAACGTTCTCACCCCAACCGGTCACAGCAGATGGCCCCGCCCCTCCCTGAGCCTGGTTCTGCTGGAGGTTTCTTCCTGTTAAAAGGGAGTTTTTCCTTCCCACTGTCGCCAAAGTGCTGCTCATAGGGGGTCATATGATTGTTGGGTTTTTCTCTGTATCTATGAAGCGCCTTGAGGCGACTTTTGTTGTGATTTGGCGCTATATAAATAAAATTGAATTGAATTGAATTGAATTGAATAAACGCAATAATAGCAATGACAAAGAACCTTTGTGTTCAGCACATAAAAAGGAACATATCCTAGTAATTATTTCCAAAAGCATGCACAGCCTAGGGATGTTCACTCTGACCATTTCTGTCTTATTTAAAACAGCCATCTCTGCAAAAGAATCAAAACTGGTGTATTAAGAAAGTACTTTATTAATAAAACTACACACCATAGACACCACCTCTGTCTACAAATCCTACTAGGCCATGTTGAGCGCTTTAATATTAATGTTGCTAATGTTATTGGTCCCGTGAAGACACAATATTTCTAATAAGATGCAAAAACCATCATGTAGGGATGTCACAGTGGTAAAATTGCAAGAGTGTGCAGACAAAACAGAAAAACAGGTTGACTATGACATTTATGAAAAGAGACTTTGTATTTTTAATCTTGAACAAAAACAGGCAAGACAGATATTTTTTTCTCTCTGAGATTATTAATAAAAGCAGTGATAATGTGAACACAATATTGCCTGTCATCAACAGACTGACAAATCCCCCTGCATCACTCTCCCTGCAAAGCGTTATTGTTATCCAGTAACTCATGAAATGATTTTCATCCTTTTTTTCCCAAAAAGTCATGAAAATAAGGGAAATCATTGGTAATCCTAATAACATGAAAGCCCTGAGCCTTCAGATACTGTTACCAGTCTGACAAATTTCAACCACCAGACTCTGCAGCTTTAACAGGAATTGTTCAACACATGAGATCCACTGTTTGCTGCTTGGATACTTGTTTTCACCTTCATAGCAGCAGATGTGCTTCACATAATTAATAGCTCTCTCCGGTCAGGCATTTTCCCAAGAGGTGCTAAAGCAGCAGAAATCAAATTCTTAAGAAGGCTTAATATAGATGCCTCACTAATGAACAACTACAGGACAATATCAAAGGTGCTCAGTTTCCCTTGCTATGCATAATACCACTGTATATATTCAGATGACAAAAATGGATGTTTTTAAACATTTAACAAAAGAATGATATGTAAATGTAACAATGAGCAAGATAGATACATAGATATATAGATTTAAGGGACATTAGGGTAATTAATTACACTGCTCATAACATTACTTTCTCATTTTTCTCAAAGACCTGAAAAGTATTGTCACATAGCTATTAGCTAAGAATCTAAACCTTAGACCAGCCCCAACCCCCGGGCCTCGGACCGGTACCGGTCCGAGTCGTTTGGTACCGGGCCGCGAGAGTTGAGGCTCAGGTGTGAAATGTATAGTTTTCAGGGTTTTTATCGGTTTTCAGCGTTATTTTGTTATCGTTTTTATCGTTAACTCTGTTTTCCTGGGTCTTTTCACGTGTGTTATGAATAAATCTTCTTTTTTTCAGTACCGGTACTAGTTTTATTTTTTTGTATTTATGCGCAACACCTTAAAGGCCGGTCCGTGAAAATATTGTCGGGTATAAACCGGTCCGTGGCGCAAAAAAGGTTGGAGACCGCTGCCTTAGGCTACCGATCTTTCTCTTAGTAACTAGATTTGAACACAAAAGCAAACGCACAAGGCAAAAATAAAAACTAGCTCAAAGAGACTTCAAAGCGATCACAACAGTGATTCTACTTTAGAAACATGAGCAGAGAGAAACCGAGGCAACACCACTGACGGCTCATCACTGCTTTTGTTACCTGTTGAATATCAGGTTCTAGAGCTAAGGTGCACACTTAGCTTTAACATCACTCTGGGTTCTTGGTTAGCTTTGTGTTAGCATGATATCTTTGCACATGCTAACACAAAGCTAGCCAAAATTGTGTCAACAACATAAAGCTGTTGTTTTTGTTTTTACTGTCACGGTCTTGTCTATTTACGCAATAAAAATAAAGCTACTGTCCATATCAGTCAGACAGCTACGGTTCTTTCAGAATTTCTTTCAAATCTACTAAGCACAAAGAGTCGTTCTAATCCATTTCTTTTATTTGTTACCTCAGCATCAGATAGAAAAACGATATACTGTTTTTTTGTCATACTGTGAGTTTTCTTGTAGGGGCGAAGAGTTGGCAGTTCGTCTTGTAATCGGAAGGTTGCCAGTTCGAGCCCCGGCTCCGACAGTCTCGGTCGTTGTGTCCTTGGGCAAGACACTTCACCCGTTGCCTATGGTGGTGGTCAGAGGGCCCGGTGGCGCCAGTGTCCAGCAGCCTCGCCTCTGTCAGTGCGCCCCAGGGTGGCTGTGGCTACAATGTAGCTGCCATCACCAGTGTGTGAATGGGTGGATGACTGGTTGTGTAAAGCGCTTTGGGGTCCTTAGGGACTAGTAAAAGCGCTATATAAATACAGGCCATTTACCATGTACAAAACATCCAAAACATCAACAGGTCTTCTGTGTGGCCCCAGAATTAAAAAAAAACAAAACAATGTGAAGCAAGTCTTTAGTTTTTCTGGTTCTCACGTCTGCAACAAACGTCCTGAACAGCAGCTATAACCGCCGCTTTGTTTACTTGAATCTTTATTATTTGAAGTGGCTTATCAGTAAACCATTTCTGCAGCCTCCTCTTAAGCTTTTGTTTGTATTCATCTCTAGAGTGCGGTTCCCCGTGTTCACATATGGTCTAAAGATTAGTCATTACAGATCAGTGTAAAACTGTTGTCTATAGAGGACTGCATCCTCCCACAGTTTCACCACTATTTTGACAATGTTTTCACAAAGCTTGTGTCATTGACGACCTGCGTTTGCAGTGACAATCATGTCTACGATAAAAATTATCATGACAGATACCAGATACATACATATCTGAGAAGATGAAGAACAACTTATTTCTAATTGTTGCTGTTATATTTTTAGGATTGCTTTTTCATGTTGTATATGATGATGTTTCAAATGTCACTTTCTATCAGTAAAGCACTCTGAATTACCTTGTGACTGAATATTGCTGATTGATTTAACTTGACTTATCACCGATTCTTTAAAGTGAACTTTTGTCTGTGTTTGAGCTTCATCATGTTAGAAATCAACACTAAAGGGAAAATTAGTAGCCGTTTGTTAAAATGTGACGAGAGGAGATCGGAGACTGGGTGTTAGTGTGTGATAAACTGGGGATAAGTGCTTGCAAAACGATTTTGCAAAAGGAAGAAACTGCTGATTCTAGAAGTTTGTCTGTTTGTCTTTGTTTTCAAGGCGATGAGATGTTTGCAAATGACTACAGAGACCAGACAGCTTCGACCATAACAGGCCCTCAACGCTGAATCGCTAAAAGCTTCACATGAATAGAATTTGAAAACTAAAGTACAAACAGAAAAGCAAGTGTCTGCATCCATTTTCAACACAGTTCAATAAAACCATTAACCATAAAACACTTCCAGATTCTGTCTTTTAGTCCACAAAGTTCAAGCAAAGTTTTTTTATCCTCACTGACTGACGTTTCTACTCCTGATTTCAATTTGAATGTTTTTCTTGTTTGGTTGGTTTTTCATTTTTTACAACCTCTGTTTCATCTTTTTAACACTTCAAGTTTTATAATCAAAGGCTTTGCAAATAAAATTATGCGATGCATCGAGGTGGATAAGAATAAGGGAAAATCTAAGATAAAGACTGTTATTAACTCTTTACCCTTTACATCATGCAAGCACACATATCTGCAGCTATATTTATCTTGAACATGAAAGTGCTTTGCATGATATCTGCCTATCTACAGATCTGTGTGGGTTTTATTGTTCGAGCAAAGGAGCAACTCGGTCAGCTAGTGCTCAGGTCATCGAGAATGACTGATGTCTTCAATCCTCGCTGTTGCTTGCAGCCTTGAAGCGCTCTGATTAATCATCTCAGTTATTCTTCTTATTACTATTATCACCACTCATTGCTCTGCCTCAGCTGAGGACGATTCCTTGTGGATTTTCTCTGTCATTCACTGTTCAGACGTCCAGCTGTCTACAGTGGTTTTACTCCTTCCATTACAAGTCACTGACAGAAAGAAGCTCTAAAAGTTCTGTGCTATGCCCTTCCTTTGGAAAACATGCATTTGTACATAATTTCACATGAATATTTGATCATGTATCATATCTTTGGAAGCCCATTTTATAATGAAGAGTCGTGGCAATAAAGTCAATGAATATTAAAATAAAAGAGGGGAACCATCATATATTCTCTTGACCTCCTCACTTTCTTCCCCCTGTCTCACTAGTGCCATTTCAAAGTGACCCATTTCTCTCTGCAGTCTGAGCTCGTCTCTGTGAAGTCCTGTGAATATACAGCAGTGTATGAATAAAGACACGGAAGATAAGGAAGCGCTCGTTCTCAGACACTCTGAGGGCTTATCTCGAAACTACAAAACGACCAAACTCTGGACCGCTCTCCCTCAATTTCTCTGTATGTCATTAAAGCGCTTTATTCAATTTAGGGCTAATATTCTTTGAGAGTTCATAAATTATGCGCTGAAATTGTGGTTTTATTGTCCGTAAAATCTCATCTAGCTTTCCAGAAGGATTTAAATGTCACAGTTTAATGTGAAACTTTTTATCTGCTTCCTGCAAAGACTTTGCTTGTGTCAAAATGTGTTTGTTGCAGGTTGAACACCGGGGTTAAGAAATGATATCATGTAAAAAACAATAATTCCTCAGGGATTATGTACTTACACATTAGCATATATTAACATATATATACATACATACACATATAAGGGTACACACAAATGTACATGTTTCCCTAAATGTAAATGGAAGAACAAAGGACGCACACATACTTCAGGCCACATTTCTGGAGAACCAATCAAGTCTGAGAAAATGGAAATGAAAATAGGGAGAAACTGAATGTAATTTAAAGCAAAACAAACGTTTCAATATAGCGTGCATTTCTATTTCTACTTCATTGTTATTGCTTTAACAATTGAGTGTGCTATACAGTAGGTGTAGTGTAATGGTTATACATAAGAGCGGATGCTGTGGAACTTAATTCATTGTTGAAATCATATCAACCTCAGTCAAACAGCCACATACTGCACCATGTTCCACCCGTGCATCTGCAGGTTCAGTTTCAGCCGTATGCAACACTGTGTGAGTCTGTGGATCCTTTGCTTTGGACTTTTTTGCTCTGGTTGTGGTTCCAGAACTGAGAATCCCAAGTACTGATCATTTTCGCCTCTTTCTTCTTTTCACATCTTTGTTATTTTCTTTTGTAAGAATAAAGTCTTTTCAGGCTACGTCCACATGTACCCGGGTATTTTTGAAAACGCAGATTTTTCTATGCCTTTGCACCTTTCGTCCACACGTAAACGGCGTTTTTGGTCACTGAAAATGGATATTTTCTAAAACTCCGTTTTTGCATTTACGTGTGGACGAGAAAAACGGAGAAAACGCAGCGTCAAAGGTGTGCGCCTTTTTTGACGTCACACTGTGCGCCACGTTATTGTTTCGGTGAAATTAATTTCTACAATACTGTTACTGTTAATTGTTCTCTCTGCAGTGTTTAAATGCTTACATATACACACACAGTTACTGTCCCTCCACACATACGACTCGGTTCTGCTTCTATGCCCCAGCTTTGTTTACTATTTCCCACCGAGGCTTCTAGGCTTCTGATTGGCCAACATTTCTGCACAGTTAGGAATATAGCGCCACCTGCTGCTTTGGCATGTTCCTAGCAGCGTTTTCCTTAATTTCTGCCTTTATGTGTGGACGGGATTATTTTTTAAAACGAAAACGGAAAATCTCCGTTTTCAAAAATACCCGTGTACGTGTGGACGTAGCCTCATTCTTCGTATTTATACACCCCTTTGCATTTAATCCTTAGCAGTGTTGGTCAAGTTACTTGAAAAAAGTAATCAGTAACTAATTACTGATTACTTCCCCCAAAAGGTAATCCCGTTACTTTACTGATTACTTATTTTATAAAAGTAATTAATTACTTAGTTACTTAGTTACCTAGTTACTTTTTAAAAACACGATTTACAACCTGAATAGGTGATAAAGTGATCTTTCAGCCCAATTCTGCTTTTTCTGCATAATCCATCATACAAAATGTAATCAAATGGAAAAGTCTCTTTTTAAAACTTGTTTTATTAGTTTTAATCTTTTAACTTTATGCATCAAGCAAAAATTTAATTATATGCAACATTCTCTGACTGGAAGAAATTTGTTTAATATTTAAACCTATTTTCTGCACATTCCAGCACATAAAATAAAATATTTTGTGTGTTTACACTCACTCTTTCAAAAAGATGCAAGTAAAATACAGCAGAAAATAAATAAAGTCAAAGACTCAGCGGTCCTTTTGCTCTATTTTCACCTGTAAAGCAGGAGTGGGGTAGGCGGAGGTTTACCCTGGTGCAGGTGTGCCGCAGCGGTCAGTGGAAGAATCCGCGAGTTTCTCTGTGAGTTTCCCATTACGTCATAGCGCACTCGGCGTTTGCACGGAAGTTTAGGGGTTTTTTCGCTGTAAAAAGAAGTTTTCTTCCCACGCACAACGGACACTAATGTTTTTGTCACTTTTTATGGAATCAAACTCAAAGTAAGGTCAGTACTTCCACGCTTTAAACGCTGCACGCTCATACTCTCTCTGCACTCGATATATGATCCATTGTTGATCTGCACACAGCTGTTGTCACGAACATCGCACTCGCTTACGTCACTGTCATGAGACACTCTGCAAAAAATCACGGTTTTAGTAACGCAGTAACGCAGCGTTCCTACGGGAAAGTAACGGTAATCCAATTACCGTTTTTGCAATAGTAATCCCTTACTTTACTCGTTACTTGAAAAAAGTAATCGGATTACAGTAACGCGTTACAAGTACTGCGTTACTGCCCATCTCTGATCCTTAGTTATTAACAAACTCTCGTCCCGTCTCCCCCCCTTCACCCACAGATTCTGGTTCTGCCAAACATTTCTTCCTGTTAAAAGGGAGTTTTTCTATCCAGCTGTTTTGACCTGGTAATATAAAGCGCCTTGAGGCAGTTGGTGTTGTTATTTGGAATTATGTAAATAAATTAATTGACCTTAACTAAATTAAGTTGAGTAGCTGTTGTGCAAACAGCCTGACTGAGTTTTACCAGTCGATATATGTTTCCACCCCCATCAACCGGCACAAGCTTGCAGACATGAGGTTCCTCCAAAAGGTGTATGGGAACACATTTATGGGGGGCGGGGCTAACAATAGGCCTGTTTCTCCTCCACAACATAAGAAGCCACTTGAAGTGGCTCTACAAGGACAGCTTCTAGGTGAGGTGTTTGGGACATGTCTAACTAGGAGGAGGTACCAGTGTAGACCCAGAGGAGCTGGTGCAGGTGGCTGTGAAGTCCTGTAGCTCGGGGCATCTCTGCTTATACTGCTGCACCCACAACCCAGTCCCGCATAAGCGGCTGAAAATAGTTGGCATGACTGAGAAATAATTTTTTTCTGATACAGTTATAAAAGAAGTTCATGAGTACACATGTTGTAACTTAAATACATATGCACATTTTTGCACACACAGTGTTATTCATAAATCGACACCCAGTTTTATGCATCTGGCTCCTGATGGCCATTACCCAGCTCCTAGTCAAATAAACCCTGTGTGTTTGCCAGAGTCCTCATTTAACCCTGATTAACGCAGCCCCCAGAGGAGCGCACCACTTCATAATTCCCCTTTCTTGTCGTTTCAGCGGTTACAGGACAGGTCCGGTGTCACTGTGGGGTTTAAAGGAGGTCACGTGATCATGAAAACGCTGCACACCTCTCACCACACCAATTACGCCATGCGAAGGAATGAATGATGAAGCCCGTCAGGAGCCTTTGCATGAGAAAAGCTGTGAGAGAGACACATGCCTTAACACTGCATGTTTTAAGCACATGTTCCCGTTTTGCAGTAGATTAAGAGCAGGTTGGTCAGGCGGCCGGTCTGCATTTTAATGGATCTCGAGGTGATGTTTTATACAGCTCATACACAATAGGCCCAGTGTGGCTTTACTACGCCCACAGGCAGCTATTTTTCAGCAGCAGTGTTACTCTGTACTGTGTACATTAGCAGAGTGTGTGCTACAGGATTAAAATAAGAGCATTGTGGTCACTCCTGCTACGTTTGTATATATAATGCTATGTTGCCAGTGTGGTATAGAAAATACCACACTGGGATGTTACTCAACCACAGAAGCGGTTGAGTAGTTGGACCGTGTACAATAAAAACTTCTCCACTGCAATTTTTGCTGTTTTTATTTCATGTTAACATCTTTTCAGTCTTAGAGACACTATTCGAGTTATTTCGCAGCGCAAATGAGCCGGCACAAGAATACCTTACAGTAAAGGTGTGTTTTTTTCTTCCCGAGGTAAAGGAAAATGTAGGGGGGAGGAACTGGAGGTGGATTTAATGAACACTGATGAACTCTGGGGCAATGAGGGGGGAAAATAGTGTCACTGTTCAGCCACATTCTCGGGCACTTGTCAGTCTGCCGTTTCCAGTCCAAATAATTAAATAAATTATTAATTTTAATATTAATTAATAATTAAATAATAATTTAATTAAATATCCAAATCAGAAGTCCTTTGGTGTTTAACCTCTTAAGCCCCAACGCCCCCTGATACGGGGGCAAAAGGCAGGAGATCAGGTAGGCTTGGGGCTTAAGTGAGCGACATAAGAGGGAAGCACACATCAACACTTGTTAGTAATGTGTCATTTATGCGTAGGGGTTATGCTTCTAACTGCCACTTTTGTCAGTTAGAAAATGGGCTGACTCGACTAGACTAGACTTTTAAACAATGGTGACGTTTCAGGGCAACAGCTGAGTGAGGTTACGTCGGGTATGAGGACTAAAACACAAGAGGCATGAAAGCATATATATATATATTATCTGATTATCTTTTCATTAGAGGGTGGGAAATATTCAAATTCAAATTTTATTTGTCACACACACACAACCATACACAGTATGACATGGGGGTGAAATGCTTGTAGCTGTACAATGCCCGACCATTAAATGACAGAAAAAAGTTTTACAGTATTTACAATTTACAGGTTACTACAAAATTTACAAATTAACTTTAAATTTACAGTAAAAAATGTGCAAACAGCAGAAAGAGATTCTAAAGATTATAAATTATAGGAAATGTGTGGTGATGTGTGTGAGAGTCCAGTCCTACACCTGGTTCAGGGCCCGAATAGCCTGGGGGAAGAAGCTCCTCCTCTTTCTCTCTGTTTTGGCCTTAAGGGAGCGGAAGCGCTTCCCAGACCTCAACAGTGAGAAGAGTCCATTGTTGGGATGGGAGAGGTCCATCATAACCTTCCTAGCTTTGGACTTGCACCGCTTGGTGTAGATGGACAGCAGGTCAGGGAGCTCTGATTGAATGATGCGTTCGGCCGAGCGCACCACTCTTTGCAGATCTCGTCTGTCCTGCTTGGTGCAGTTCCCAAACCAGGTGCAGATGTTTGCCGTCAGGACACTCTCGATGGTGCAGCAGTAGAAGTTCTTGAGCACCTTCAGTGGCAGATGGAAGTCTCTAAGTCTTCTGAGGAAGAAGAGGCACTGACGGGCTTTCTTAACCAGGGTGTTGATGTGGCAGGACCATGACAGGTCCTGAGTGATGTGGACACCCAGGTATCGGAAACTGTCCACTCTCTCCACTGGCGTGCCACTGATGATGATATTGGAAAGCAAGTGAACATTTGCAGGACAAAATAAGCAAGCATAAGGATCTGAACAAGTTTTACAAGGACCATAGTCGCGGCTTGACGACTGAGTCAGATATTCTTCAAAACTGCAGCTTTTGTGAGGTGTGGTCGGTCTACAGTGGTCAGTATCTATCAAAAATAATTCAGAGAAAGAACAGGGGTCATGGGTGGCCAAGGCGGGAGCTAAGGCTGGCCCATGTGGTAAGGCAAGCTCAGCTCAAACTGCTGAAAATCCAAATACACATGTGCATCATAGCTCGTTGTGTATGTTCAATATAATGCGGACTCCCTAACCTGCTAAGAGAACATGGAAAACATACTTTGGGCTAAATAGTTTATTGGCGTATTAGCATTGTGATTTTGAGTAGTAAACTTAAAACAACTCACCATCAATGGGTAATTAGGACGGGAATATTTCATAAAGTTCCTACAAAGCGTTAACTTTGAGGAAGTGTCAGGAAAAGCAAACATACTTGTTGCATTAAACAATATGGCATTTTCAACACATCCAGCCTGGTAATAAAACAGCTGTCGCTCAACATTATTATACTTTGTTCTATTTACACCTGTAAAGTAGCCATTCATTGTTCTTACAAGGGCACTTTTCATTTGTTTATATTCATTGATTAAAGGAGCTTGAATTTCTAGTAATGCAAGCATCCAGTTTCTAGTGTGTAATGTGCTGTTGCATTCTTTATTGGACTCTACATCATTATAAAGCTGACGTAAAGAAAACTGATTTCATGTTTTTCTTCCACGGTGTGAACTTGGGCAGCGAAGAAACACAATTGCTTTTTGAATCCAGCTGTAGCCAGTGTGCCAGCTTCATCTGATGACTTGTGACTGATGACTGTAGTAACTCTTTTATGAGAAGTAGTATATTATCAACGTGTTGAATCCAGAAGTGTCAACAGACAAATCTCTGCAGCTGCCCACAAGTCTCTTTAAAGACCGTATCTCACCGTTAGCACAGAATGAAGGATGAGTAGAGAGGCAGTGTTCACTTTACTTTAAGAGCCAAATGCACAACATTACTTTCCATCCTAGTTAGGGATGGGTACCGATATCTGGTGCCATGATGGCACCGGTTCTGACATAAACGGTAGTAACCAGACCGAAAAGCAGTGCACATTTCGGTGCTTTATTTTCCTGAGCTGTGATACACTTTAGATTCTAGCCAATCATTTTACGTTTCCGAGGATAGTAGGCGGGTCCAGGTACGTACGTTCTTTTAGAGCAGAGCTACAGATTAAAAATGCCCAAGGCGAAGCGGTCAAAAGTCTGGCTGTACTTCACAGCAAAAGATGCAAACTCAGCAGCTGCAACAAGTGCTTTAAGCTGATACTGTGATACTGTCAAAGGAGGTAACACCTCGAGTCTGATGAAACACCTGGCGACGCATAGCATTTTTTTAAAAGCAGAGAAACGCGCCGTATTTGATAGCTTGCTGCGAGACCTCACACCGAGCGCATGTACTGCAGGCGTGGTGCCTGTTATCGACCCAGAGTTAGCAACATCCCCCAAAAACCCGAAGAGGAGAGTCCTGGCCCCTAGCCCTGCCAGTGTAGCAGAAATGATGAGGATGATGATGGCAGCAGCAGCCGTTCTTCTCTGCGTGAGTAGCTTAATGTTGTTCGTGTGTAATTTACGTTGAGTAGTTTAACCACGTTATTACATTAATGCATATAAGGTGAACTAGCAAACATCATCATAGCTACATGCGGCTGTCTTCTTGTTTGATGGCAGATACTCCCTTCACCCTGGACAAAAAGGCTAAAATGACCAAAGAAAAAGTGGAAAACAGTTAAACATGAGAGGTTTTTGGACAAAGTTTGTGTTTTTTCCATTGATTAAGCTGCTTCCAGCCAAGAGTGATACCATATATGCCCCATAGCTGCAGAAAAGGCTAACATTGTTATCTTTTTACAAAAAAACAGCTGAACATGAGAGGTTTTTTGACAAAGTTTGTGTTCTCCATTCTTTAAGCACCGGTTTGAGCACCGTTTAAGCACCGGCACCGTTTCAAAAGTACCGGTTTGGCACCGGTATCGGATAAAACCTAAACGATACCCATCCCTAATCCTAGTAAATAAGATTTATTCTAATTTTGTGGTTACACAGCAGTAACAACAACAACTGTAAACACTTTCCTTGTTGCTGCCGTTCCTCACGTATGACCTTTGTATCCAACAAGGCACAAGTGAAGCACCTGATAATACGACAGTATAGATTTGTGTAAAACGCTGGATAGAGAGCAAAGGTGCCCTAAGAATGGCTCAGGGCTTCATACTTGACTCTGGCTCCGAGGACTGCAAAACAACAGCCAAGCGCTCTGCAGTGGTCTCGTTGTAAATATTAAGAGTTAATTCCCTCTGTAAAATGCAGCTGTAAACCATCTGCACCGCTGTTAATCACAGAGAAAATGCCCCGCCAAGAATCTCCACTTGCCCTATTCAAATTGCAGCACACAAGCCACAAATATTCACGGGTTGCGAGCGCATATGGACGCGCACTCAGAGTTTAGATTCATTGCTTAATGTCTTTGGCAGGAAACCCCAGGCATCTCTCCAGCTCTGTGGGATGTATTTTAAAGATATACATACACAAAGGAGCGCAAAAGTCAGGAATGGTGTATTTATGCTGTGTGATTTAATGACTCTTGAAGGTTTTAGATAATACACTGGGCCGACTGTTGAAGGAGCTAGAGAGAGCCAAGACCAAGGGAAAGGCAGGGGGAAAGGTGCAATGACGTCCGGTGTATCAGCATTTTATCACAGCTGTGTAGCTGGAGGTTTAAAGGTCAATCCCTTCCTGCTTTCAGCAACAGTCACCTTGCCACACTGACAGAGCTATCTGAAGCATCATTGACTAAATCAACCATCAGGCAACACTGCAGCACCTCTTAAATGGCTAATGGAGCTGCCAGACCAGCTGGGAATACAAACCAATGGATTTATTGAACATTCAGCATACAGCGCGGCCAGCAATTCAAAGTTTACACATACACTTAGGTTTCCATTTAACTGTGTGGTTTCGAATGTTTTAACAGGACTTGTTTTTACTTCCATAACACATCTTCTTTCAGAGAAGCCATATATGACAAAATATGCATTTAAGCGAGAGGACATTTGTGCACTCGGAGTCCGTACACGTTTAATGAGATGCCTCCTGTGCGCCTATAAAACATATGACAATATGAAAATTAAATGTAACGATAATTATTTTGTTTTCAGTTGTCTGATGTAATCGACTGGGGAAATGTTTTGACCTACAGATGAATACTATCCGATAGGGCTGGGTGATATATCGAGTTTTTAAAAAATATCGATATATTTTCATACGAGATATAAGATGTGATCGATATAGTCTATGTTACGTTATAATTATACTTGTGGAGCCACACGTTTGCCTCTCTTTCGTCCACTTTTGTCTTTACGCAACGTTACTCGGCCTCGCCCCTCCTTCACTGAACACAACTCCCCCTCCTCCCCCATAGCTTCACCTGCAGGCAGCGACAAGATGGACACGGCAAATCTCCGTTAGCGAGTTGTGGGGCTGGACGCAGTGTTGCCAACTCCTCAGTAAGGAAAATCGCTATTGGCTGTCCTAAAAGTCGCTAGAAGTCGCTAAATGACGTCATCAACTAATTTGCATAATTGGTCATGCTAATGTAATTGTAATCTATGTTGTTGGAGAGAGAAATAACAACTAGCGACTTTTTTTAAGAAAAAAAGTCGCTAGGGGGTCTGAAAACTCGCTAAATATAGCGACAAAGTCGCCAAGTTGGCAACACTGGCTGGACGGCGTCAACGTGTTAGCGAGCTAACCATGCTAACGACAGCGCACAGGGGCTGCACGGCCTAAAATCCCTTCATTTTCTCAAAAGTTGACAGCGCGCCTTATGAATGAATTCTGGTTGTGCTTACTGACCGCAAACCGATTTTAGGTGGTACACGGCGCTCAGCAATCTGTCAAAAAATGTTTTAGTACGACTTTGGTAAGCTACGGAGCTGCACCGCTTGATGGATTGTCAGAGCATTACGGCTACCGTAGTCTGGAGCCTCGCGGAGTGATACGTACTGTGCTTCAACGTAATATTACCGTATTGTGTGTGTATAAGGGCCATAAATGGCACCTGTTAAGAGACATGGTTACAAAGAGGATTTCAAACTCAATGCTGTCAGTCACGCAGTAGAAGTTGGGAACAGAGCAGCTGTGAAATCTGTCTTTGTTATTATGTTCAGCGTCTGTTAGTTTACATTTTGACTGCAGAATTATGAGCTTTTTGTTAAACAACATTGTTTTCTTTTATTTATGGAGCATGATTATTTAATAAATGCTCATAATTTCTTTTTTGAGTAATTTCTTCATGTAAATCTATGCTGTATGTAAATAAAAATGCCTGTGTGACATCTGGGACACAGTGTGACTTATGGCTTTTAAAAAAATATCGAGATATATATCTTATATCGCCACCCAGCTAAAAAATATCGAGATATGAATTTTGGGTCATATCGCCCAGCCCTACTACCCGACTTAATGTGATGTGTAATCAAATAGCTGACCTGATTCAAACTTGTCCAGTTTCTCCCTTGAGATTATCCTTTTGCCAAACTTTTTACCAACCTGCCAACCACCAACAGCCTTACTCTCTCTGGAGAGCGGCCAATCATTTTGCAGGTTCTGGTGTATCTAGCAGATATTCAAGCCAAGACCTGCTCCGTGCACCGATCCTTGTTTAGGAATTTCAAGGAGCTAATGAAAAGCTAAATTATCGTGAGACCAGAGCCTACTTTGCTCTCAACTTACTGCTCACCTGTATATTAGGAAACTTTAGTACCAAAAGTCTTGTGCGTTGCCGACACGTGGTGCATATGCTTATTTTTGCAGCTCGTGCTGTACTTGTCCCTTAACAGAGATGTCTAGTTAATCTGATAGAAAACACAACTAACGCCACGTGTTTTTGGGTGTAACAACAGCAAGGCAGGAAGTAACACATACTTCTGATATGAATAAACACAGGTGGCGCAGTCAGAGTCAGACCATTATTTGAAAATGCTTTTGTCTTTTTAAGCACCTAAATCTAGATGCTACAAAAATACCTCATTCAACCACATTTAACAGTATATCAAGATTGACTGGCAAAAAGATAAAAAGGTAAGGAAAGACAATCAGTGAGCAACATTGGTATTCATTTTTCCATCCATTAATTCATTTTCCTATCTGCTTATACAATCCAGATGGATATTTTTATATTAAAATTATATCAATTTAACGGACAAGGCATTTAACATATGGACAAAGCTTGGAATAACATCAATGACTGCTCTTTTCACGGACAATATCTTTTCCTCATTTGAACAGCTGGTGAACAAGTTCAAGATCCCTCAGTCACACTTTTTCAGATATCTACAACTCAGGAATTTTGTTGCTTCTAATACTGACTGCTTCCCGTCCTGTCCACCTCCATCCCTTTTGGATGATATTTTTGATTTTAAACCAAATGCCAAGCGGGTTATAAGTGATGTTTATGAGCTGTTAAGTAATTTTAGGCTGTCCACATTGCAATCACTTAGGGAACGATGGGGAAGTGATCTTGGCCAACGGATTGCAGATGAGACTTGGCATAAGATAATCAATAGAATTTCTTCGTCATCTATTTGCCTTAAACATGTGGTGATTCAGTTCAAAGTGGTTCACCGTCTCCATTGGTCTAAAACTAGACTGAGCAAAATCAAGGATGGGTTTGACCCCACATGTGACCGGTGCAAACGAGAGTCTGCTTCCTTATTTCACATGTTCTGGGCATGTCCAAGACTGGGTAGCTTTTGGAAAAGCATATTTGAAACCATGTCCAACATATTTGGTGTTCCAATTGCACCCTGCCCGTTTATAGCTATTTTTGGGGTGACGCCTTCTTTCCAAATCACACTCTGATCTTCTGGCCTTTTGCACTCTTTTGGCCCGTAGAATGATGTTATTGAAATGGAAAGAGCCACTTCCACCTGTATATGGGCAATGAGTTAAGGATGTCATGCACTATACTCAGCTGGAAAAGATCCGCTACACTGTAAAAGGTTCGGTTCGGAGGTTTTATGACACATGGCAACCTTTTCTTACTTACTTTGAAAGATTAAGTCCGGATACTATCGCTTAATGTGCGTGTGAGTGTTTTTTTTTTTTCCTTGCTGTTGTTCATTTATTTTATTATTTACTTTGTATCTGTAATTTTATTTTATTTTATCTCTTCTTTCCTCTCTGGCTGGGTTTTAGTTACACTCTTCTGGATGGGTGGGGGGAGGGGCCACGACTGTTTGTTAATATTGCCGTAATTGTGTGCACGTAATAAACGTGCTGCACAATAATGTTTAATATTTAGTATTTACTGTCATATTCCCATATATCATTGTGATGTTGTTTATTCTATTACTCTCGTTTTCTTCTGCTTGTTTTCTTTTTTCTTTCTCAACAGGTGATCGATATATGTATTTTTTTTTTCTGCTTATTCTGTTGGTTTTTGTTTTTTGCCCTTCTCCCCCGTCCCTCTTCTCAACTGTTTTTCTTTCCCTCTTTCTTTCCCCCAGTCAAGTCTGTCCTGTATTCAGCAAGTGAAAATAAAATAAATAATAAAAGGTGAATCAAGTAGACCATTACGGCAAAGCTGGGATGGTCAATTTGGTAAAGAAAATCCGTTGGGCATCTTTCTTCGCCTTTAGACAATAATTCTGATGGCAAAAGAACCAAACGGGACAGGCAAAAATAAATAAATAAAAAAATATTGCCGTAATTGTTGTTGGAAGCAATTCTTTGTTCAATAAAAAGACCTTGATCAAAAATATATATATATATCAATTTATTTGTATGAATACTAGACGCTATATTAATAACACAGAGTGTGGGTAATATGACTACATTGCGCAAATCCACTGTTTTAATTAAAGTGCAACAGTGTACACCTCCATGGGAAATATATAGCATGTTCCACTCTGTCATTATCCATCCAAGCACAACGTAGAGTGCATGTCATTCTTTACTGCATGGAAAAATATCCGTCGTTCAGCTGAGATGCCCGTGCTGTCTTTTAGAGTACAGGACGTACTTTGTAAGGTCCTCCTCCGGTCCCACAGTCCTACATGAGGAGAAAACCTCGGAGTTGTCATGGCAGCTGAACCGAGGCAGGAATGCACATTACCATGCTGGAGGAGAGAGGAAGAGGGGGGGGAGAGAAATGTCTTGATATCATTTTGCTGCAACCGGAGCTGTTTTGAGTTTTTTTATTGGCATGACATTCAATCACATTAGGGAGCAAATTGAGACTTTCAAGTCAAATGAGAACAGCTGAAAGAAATGCAACACAGGGGAAGTGCAATTCAGCAGACGCCGAGCACGTTTGTTAGCACATTTGTTTAATTACCTACTGTTAATAATACAGCTTCTAATCTAATTTCGCTTTTCTGCAGGCGCGCAGCAGTTTGAGCACATCTGAAGAGAACTAACACCGAGTGCGTGGAGCAGAGTGGGAAAAAAGGAGAGGAGGACAGCGAGGGAGAGAGATGTGTGAATACACTGAGAAGTCTGTTATGCTGAGGTCTTGTGCAGGGGAGGGCCCGGGCGCTGAATGCAGAGGAATGACAGGCAGGGATTAGAGGGGAGGTGGTGCCATTGAAAAGAAAGCTGAGCCAGAGAGTCGAGCTGACACTTGAACACAGCCAACTGACAAGACCAGCCAGCCCTGCTGCAGTCCTGCAGAGGCAACTTCTCCCCCCGCAACCTCTCCATCTAGGGAACGGGAAGAGGAGGCTGGGGGTGATCCTGCACTGGTTCATTAGTCGCGACTGTAGAGACAGATGACGCAACGAATGAGAATTAATAGTCCATGTATGATTTAGCAGTTTAAGGTTGCCATTCAGAACCCGAACTGGAAAAAAAACTGTAAATTTTGGTATATAATTTGACTCTCTGGTCATTGTAACCCAAAATGCTCAAGCTTAACTCACTCACAGCAATCTTAAGCAACAGAAGGGCAACAATCTCAACTCTGATCGTATCATTAAAGAGTGATCGAAAGCTTCTCTGGAAGAGGTCATGCCTAAGGATGAAAATAAGTTCATGTGAGGTAAAAGAAGTGCACGACTGCAGCGTCTGTGACTGTCAAAGATAAAATCACAGAGACAACATCTTAATGTGGTTAATGTGTTTCCTGCTGAAACAGGATGCTGGGGTGCCGCTTGCATGAAAGTCAGCTATGATGTTTTCTGTTGTTTTTGTTTTCTAACACACTTTTTATTTCTTTTTCATCCAAATAAGCTGTCAAAAGTCTCAAAACGTTGGAAACTGGAAAGCCTAATACAGAAAAGACAAAAAAAAATGATGCTGCTACTAAAATATCTTGACCTAAATGTCCAAAATCAGCATGTAGGATAAATCTATGGGTATGAAGCATACATGTCTCGAAGTTAAAGCAGCATCTGGTATAACCTTGCGCGCAAAGGCAGCCCACTTACCAAAGAGGATGTCGACAAAAAAAACACACAACCTTTAGCGCCTGAGGCAAGCATATCTCCATATCATTACTTTTTGCTGCACTGTACTGTATGAACTCATGCTATTTCCTGAACTGGGCACTGACATTGAGAGTTTAGATCATGCACTATTAAAACCAACAACAATAACAACAAAAAACATTCGGTATAAATGTACTTCCCATGGAGTTGTGTGGATAATTATAATCATCGCGAAATACTGATCTGTGTTGACAAACCCAACACAGCATTTTCAAATTAATATTAAATCGGTTAAGCTTGTTGCATTTACGTATTAGAGCTGCAAAAGAAGTTTGGTTGAAATCCTGCACTTGTGCATTATGATGTTCCCTCCTTTGCAGTGGGGAACATGACATGTTAGTAGATTGCAGGTAATCAAGCTGTTTGAGATCTGCAAGGTCGAGGTCTGGCTGTGCTGACGCCTGTCAGACACTTAACAGCTGCAGGATGCTCGGGTCTCTCAGCTGTAGGGATGGGTATCGTTTAGGTTTTATCCGATACCGGTGCCAAACCGGTACTTTTGAAACGGTGCCGGTGCTTAAACGGTGCTTAAACGGTGCTTAAAGAATGGAGAACACAAAATTAGTCCAAAAACCTCTCATGTTCAGCTGTTTTTTGTAAAAAGATAACAATGTTAGCCTTTTCTGCAGCTATAGGGCATATATGGTATCACTCTTGGCTGGAATCAGCTTAATCAATGGAAAAAACACAAACTTTGTCCAAAAACCTCTCATGTTTAGCTGTTTTCCACTTTTTCTTTGGTCATTTTAGCCTTTTTGGCCAGGGTGAAGGGAGTATCTGCCATCAAACAAGAAGACAGCTGCATGTAGCTATGATGATGGTTGCTAGTTCACCTTATATGCATTAATGTAATAACGTGGTTAGCCTACTCAACGTAAATTAAACAAAACAACATGAAGCTACTCACGCAGAGAAGAACGGCTGCTGCTGCATCATCATCCTCATCATTTCTGCTGCACTGGCAGGGCTAGGGGCCAGGACTCTCCTCTTCGGGTTTTTGGGGGATGTTGCTAACTCCGGGTCCGATAACAGGCACCACACCCGCAGTAGATGTGCTCGGTGTGAGGTCTCGCAGCAAGCTATCAAATACGGCGTGTTTCTCTGCTTTTAAAAAAACGCTATGCGTTGCCAGGTGTTTCATCAGATTCGAGGTGTTACCTCCTTTGACAGTATCACAGTATCAGCTTAAAGCACTTGTTGCAGCTGCTGAGTTTGCATCTTTTGCTGTGAAGTACAGCCAGACTTTTGACCGCTTCACCTTGGGCATTTTTAATCTGTAGCTCTGCTCTAAAAGAACGTACGTACCTGGACCCGCCTACTATCCTCGGAAACGTAAAATGATTGGCTAGAATCTAAAGTGTATCACAGCTCAGGGAAAAAAAAAGCACCGAAATGTGCGCTGCTTTTCGGTCTGGTTACTACCGTTTATGACAGAACCGGTGCCATCATGGCACCGGATACCGGTACCCATCCCTACTCAGCTGCTTCTCGGGGTTCACACAGACATCATTGCTTAACTATCTGAACTTGAGGGTTCACCATGCCGGCAGTATTTTATTCAGATATGCGATTCTTTGTGCGCGACTCCCCACAAGGCTGTGCTTTCTGGGAGCTCTTTTGATTAATAAACCTGACAAGTCAGCCCATTATTATGAATTAAAACAGGACAACTGCATGTGTCATATTATCTCCAGAGGCAGAGGGGACAAAGCCAGTGGCTTCTTACGCAGGGGGCTGATTAGGAAACACAAACACCTCTCGCATCCTGCTGAGCTGCGCTGGGAATTGGTTTGACACTTTGATCCAAGAGCTCTCTAATGCACACAATAAAATAACTGCAAATACAGAGGCATACAAACACATTGCCATGGACACCTTAGCCGTGTGCTACGGCGTCAGAGGAATCAGAGTGTTTTGTGACTGATATAAACACAAATTGCAGCACAATGGTGCCATTTTCTGCTCGGCTCATGTGTGCAAATTTTCACTAAATATGTATATTTCTGTACGTCTAAGTAACGAGCAGGTTTGACATCATCTAATGTCTAATGCATTTACAAATGCATGCATATTTACCTCTATCTGAAGTGCACACACGCCCACGCGGCGCACTAGCATCGCAGCTGCACACGGCATTAAACAAGTGCAACATACAGGAAGAAAAGAGCACCTCCAATGATCCATCAATTCCCATTGGTTTGGTGAGGGGGGATTTATTGACTGGCAGAGTAAATTCAAGGCTTATTCACTGTCAACATAACCCAAGAGGCAGTCTGCTGGAAAATCTAGTGCTGTGGTGCCAGGTCACTCCACATAATTCCCCTGTAGGGCTGCTGTCTGTGATGAGCCGTGCTCAGTGTGGTTGTGCGGCTGCTGAAAGGCCTGTCATTACAGCTGCACCCTGTGGCAAGGCAGCTAGATCCAACCCAAATAAGATCCCTTCTGACAACTAACTGCCCCACCTAAACCCACTTATCAGGTTTCAGGATTTGGTTAATATGTTCTGTGTAAGTAGGAATTAAACAAGCCATCAAACTCTAAAGCCTGCTGTATATTAGCCTGTGCCAACACAGTCGAGTCGATCATTAAACAGATCGCTCTCACACTGCCTTTTACTGATCACTGTTTTTGCACTGTTCTTAAACGGGCGTTCAAAATGTAACCCTGTGCATGGCTTGTGCACAGAAAATGGTGAAGCCATTATTAGTACTAGCAGCATTAGTCATGCTTAATGCGTTGTTATTGTTATTTTTATTATCATCATTGTCTAAAATAAAGAAATTTAATGTCACGAGGATCTTGGAGCCTTTACAGTCATTTTTGGATTTTCAACATATACTTCACAATAATTTACTCCTGAGTATACTGTACGTGATGACTCGCTCACCTTCAAACCACATTTGAAACCACATCAAAGGATTGATTTTAAGTGTGCCGTATTTTCCAAACAGCACAGTAATAACGACGGCCCGCTAGCATGCTCTACCAAAAATAGTGCTTTGTTGTGTGTCTGACGGACGAAAGCTAAACCAGTTCCACACCACTGAAGTTGCAGCATTTTTACAAACCAATTCTGGTTCATCTGTTTCATTTAACTTTCGCTCTTCTCATTCTGCGTCGCCGCCATGTGCGCATGTAAACAAAGGCACTGCGCATGCGCGTTTTACCCATATTCTATCGCGATATTTCATTTTCCTATCGTTGCCCAAAATTACACCAGTATTACCGTGAACGGTATGATATAGCCCAGCCCTACTTGGTCTAAATGTGCCAGATGCAAACTTGCACTTCTACGCTGATGACACAGGTATTTACAGCTGTGGTTCAACTCTTGTCCAAGCCATTGACTCCTTGCAGAAAACCTTTTTTGCTGTCCAGCACTCATTACTTCAGCTTAAACTTGTTCTCAATGCAGACAAAACAAAGCTCATGTTGTTTTCTAAATATGGGCCCAAACAATCCCATCAGTAACCACTCTTGAAGGTAATAAAATCTAGTTGGTTTACACGTATAAATATCTGGGTATCTTGATTGATGACACGCTCACCTTCAAACCACATGTAGAGAATCTTGTGAAAAATCCGAAATTCAAACTGAGATTTTATTTTCTAAGTAAGTTGTTTCTCTTTTAATACAAAGAAGCGGCTTGTTGCTGCAACATTTTTGCCTGTGCTGGATTATGGAGATATTCTATATATGAATGCTTCTGCTCAATGTCTTCGAATGGTTGATTCTGTGTATCGTGCTTCTCTGAGGTTCATCACTAACCGTAAATCTCAGACTCACCACTGTGAGTTATACTCTCAGGTAGGATGGCCTGCTTTGGTAAGTCAGAGGAACTCTCATTTATACAGTTTTATATATAAGGCGATACTTGTGTTGCTACCTTCTTATATATGTTCCCTGCTTGCAATGAAGCATGCTGGTCCGCATGGTTACTTGTTGCTTTCTGTTCCATTTGCCCAAACTGAACTTGGTAAAAGAGCTTTTGTCCATTGAGCACCCTCAGCTTGGAACAAACTGCAGAAGGAAAAAGACTGAATTCATTTCATTAAGTGCTTTTAAATCTAAACTACGAATCCTTGAGGCCAAGTCCATAACGTGTAACTGTTTCAATTAGATTGATTGTCATTTTAACTGATTTATTTATTTATTTATTTTTGAATTTTATTGAATTTTATGTTATTTTATTTGTATTCTTTCACTTATTGTTGCATGTGTGTTGTTGCTGCCTGTGTTTGAGTAATTTCTGTAACTGTGAGACACCTGCTGCTGCCTATCTTGGCCAGGTCTCCCTTGAAAAAGAGGTTTTTAATCTCAATGGGATTTTCCTGGTTAAATAAAGGTTAATAAATAATGAAATAATAATACGTGATAGCCTGCAGAATATGTTTACTTAAATGAAAATAGGAGATTTACAGTTATAGGTCAGGTCAGCTAAGGTAAGGCTTTTTTTTAACGCTGTGTTGTAAATGAATATTATTAAGCATCTATAATAATAAAAGCCCTTTAGCAATATAGATATTGCTATATTGATGTACAGCTATTGCTGTTGGTAGCCATGTACTAAACAATGGAAGACAGCAACGTCTTGTTTCTTGTCTGTAAACAAAACTGAATCATATGTAGTTTATAGCACTAACAGCTCAGAAATATTCACACAAGGTTTCAAACAGCAGTTTAATACAACATAACTATTCCCCTAATTCTTTTTTTAATTCGCTAACAAAAGAATCTGCTTCACAAATGACTTAAATAGAGCAAATATTACACTGAATATAGCAAATACATAACAGAATTCAATGCTGATATGTTAGCAAACTACATCCATCAACGTTTTTAAATTATTACCTTTCATATGCTTACATTTTCTAACAATGGTTCCTGATTGTGACTGATGGCTAATAGATTTGTTGAAATCCGACTGCTTCACATTTAAAATGTGCCTGTTTAATGACTGGAGCTTTGCCCCATTTGTCTGAGGACTGTGCGCTGCAACACGGTGTGTCTGCGTGCAGGCTTATATAACCCATTTCACAGGCTTTTGCTCTCTATTCATCTCACTTTGCTGCTTTTATGTACATCTAGGTAGTTATTCACTAAATTTTCAGCACAAAGTAGCTGAAGCTGGTATTTGGGGGCTGAAAATGCTGATGGATGACAGCATTACCACCCAGGAGATGTGGGTGGTTTGTGTGCGCCTACAATGTTTCAAAAACAGCTGACTAAGACCGCTGTGGACATTTGAATCATATAAATAAACTGATCGCCTTCTTCTTCTTCTCTCTGTCTCTAATCTCTTCTATCTGTTACACACACTTTCTCTCTTTGAAATCAATCAGAGAGGGGCCCCCCACCACCACCACGCTGATAGATCTATTATTAATGAGAGCCCTTAGCACCAAACTAAATTTAGTGCATAAACTCCACTTGGAGTGGTAGAGAGGGGGATCAATAAAATCGCAGAGGCCACAGCAAGAGTCTCATTTAGCTCTCTGGAAATGCAGGATGTGGAAAGGCTGACCCTGAGTGCAAATGGGCCTCCTGACTAAAGCTTGTGAGAGTGAGCAATAAAGAGAGCAAGAGGTTCTGACAATACATGGAAAATGTTAGCGGGTCATGAATTGTTACCTTGTAACTAATCTATATATGAGATAGCAGGATCATTGTTGGGGTGACGTTTGGTCTAACTGGGTGCATACAAGGTCTGAATCATCTCCTATTGAGCAAACCACTTGTGCTGCATCTGAATTTTTAGTCCCCATTATATTGACGTGTCTCCTGCGAGGATGGTCAATGACATGATTAGTCTCCTTTGCAACATACTTCCATATTTAATTATCGACCTATTTCCTTGGAATATTACAAAATTTTCTCCATAAGATACTAGATAAGGAAACGTGCATCCATAACTGTCATTATTAGGGGCTAAGTGAACCACATATGGTAGCAATTCTTCTCAATGACATGTACAATACAGATGCACGACAGCACAAAAAATTACTTTTTCATCTTTTGTAAGACACAGAATTTTCAGTAAGTCTTTCAATGTCTTACTATGAAAGGTAAATATTGGTAGTGAGAGTGAGAGGTGAACATGTTCGTATTGGACAGTGTTGAATGCACATTATACAAGTTGCTTACTCAGCAGGTCTTAAGTCCCTTTGGCACACATCAAGATATAAGAGTTTCAAAACACTTTAAAGGACACGTTTACGGGGAACCTTTTGTAGCACACGCCAATAAAAAATGTTCAATAAGCAAATAATCATATAACTCACTGCAGAAGATATTTTTAAAAAGAGAAACGAGATTAACGCGACCGCTTAAATCTGTTTGTAACACTGTTTCGCAGCATGCCAATAAAAAGTGTCTTTTAGCTTCTCGAGATGGCTCCACGAAATCTAGTCTGGAGGCAAGATTTTAAAATCCCGTCCCCACATCAGACCAAAGCCATTTAACAAAACAGCAGAAGCTCAGCTGATGCTTGATTTTAACCTCAGCTCATGCCTGCTCTTTTGAGACAGCGGGGAGTTAAAAGCTCAATTATAACCCAGCACCTAGAAATGTAAAGCGAGTTTGCAGTTAGTCGAATGGATTTTAATAGAAACTCTCATCCAGCTGACAAGTAAAAGTTGGGTGATAATAAAGGACAGTTTGAGGTTGAGCTAATGCATTTGGTAATGTGCTGTGTTAGAGCAGGCGCAACTATGTTCACATTAGAGGACACCTTTGCTCTGAGTAATAAAACAGTTACGTTTGGTTATAAAAAGAATAACACAAGAAAATAAAACAAGTGTGCTTAAAGTCTTTCATTACCAGGATGGCAGACAGTGGGCATCTTGATTTGGGACCCATCCGGGGCCCATCATTAACCCATCTGGGCAAACACACTTGGGGCCACCATGAAAACTAAGGGCAAAAGTAGCTGGGTCCCAGGTGGGTTTCCCAAGTGGGCCCCAACTATCAGACCCACTTCTACCCATCTGGGTCCCACACTTGTTTATTGGCTGGGCCTGATTTGGGACCCATCCAGGGCCCATCATTAACCCATCTGGGCAAACACACTTGGGGCCACCATGAAAACTGAGGACAAAAGTAGCTGGGTCCCAGTTGGGTTTCCCAAGTGGGCCCCAACTATCAGACCCACTTCTACCCATCTGAGTCCCACACTTGTTTATTGGCTGGGCCTGATCTGGGGCCCATCCAGGGCCCGTCATTAACCTATGTGGGCAAACACATTTGGGGCCACCATGGAAACTGAGGGCAAAATTACCTGGATCCCAGTTGGGTTTCCCAAGTGGGCCCCAAATATTAGCCCTGCTGCTCCCTATTTAGGCCCCACATATGTGTGTTGACTGGGTTGGGTCTCTAAGTTTGCACAGACTGTGCAGATTCATTGAGTCACATGATCATGAGGGCTGTGCCTTGAATGGCACTGCAAACTTTTGAATCCAAAGCATAACTGTTAGATTTGTATTGTTGGATTGTCATTTATGGCTAGAAATATATATTTATATATGCTTAGAAGTATATAATCATTTGTAGATTGAAAGAATGTCTCATCCTAGCAGGTCTGTAACAAGAGGGGGGTGCGTTCTGGCATAGATCACACACCTGTTGGGATCATGAGCAAGGTTGTATCTTCTCTTCTGACATATGGCATAGCAAACACACGTATATCTGTTTAAGTCAACACGTTCTCACTCCCAAACCGTCACATTTTAGGCTATGTGACAAATCGTCAACATATTACGTTTTCGGCTACCCACCACGTTCCTATATGACGACCTCGGAAAAATGAGGAAAAATGAGAACCGTATGGACTCAATCTACACATGTTCACTCTTTTTCTTCAAATCGCTTAGAAACACGCTATTTAACATCATTAAAGTCCTGGTTAAGTTCAGGAAAAAGGTTATGGTTAGGGCTAGGGATAAGGTTAGGTTTAGGGCTGGAATACAGGGCTGGAACGTTTATTACCGCGGGAGCGTCATTGCACTGGATTTCGGCCATAACCCGCCACGTACCATAAGAACGCCGAAGGTCTCCTTTCGCGTTCCTCAGGAACGCCGCGGGACGTGACAAAACGTCGGCATGTTACGCCTCGGGAGTGAGAACGGGCTGGTTTAAGTATAAGTGCCCTTGTTTAGATGAACTGCTGGACTTCCAGACCAGCAGGTTTAGGGAAGTTGTTTATGGGGTCACATTCTGACCCCCCCCCCATAACATACAGACTGGTACCTTTGTTCACGTGTATGTTAATGAACCTATGTATATTCATGCAACCTCAATAAAGGAGGGTCAAGTGAAGGAACGGCGCTCGTCGTGGTTCTCTCCCTTTGCCTACTCGTGTCTTGCTTTTGCCGTGTAGTAGAATTGTCTTGAACGTTCCAGCGAATAGGTTTATGGTACAAACCTATCAATAACACCAAACCAAACCAAAGAAAATGTAATCATCCACCTTAAACTGGCACCTAAGCAAGGAACACAGCAAGCAGTTAACGTCAGTCTTGGGAGAAGAGAGCTGAACAAACTGTGAGACAAAGGAGAGGGACAACTGATGGTGGTATATAAGTTGGGGGCGGGGTTTGAAGGTGAAGGAGGAAGATGGGTGATGGGAACAGCTGTGCGCTGGAGGGAGGAGAGAGGACCAAAAATATTCATTTACCCGGCAGTGTATAAAACAGACACAACACACTGACTGATAGTGACTGAAATATCAAAGCTAGCAGTCTGCTGGGTAGGCTGGGAAGTGGCTGCCGCTGCTGTTTGATCCATCACACACCCGCTTGTGTTTTTACTAAAAGCTTTGGAGAAGCCTCTAGGTGCCAGTGAAGCAAGGTGGAGAATGCATCCAATCTCTCTCTGCCTCTCTCTGTCAGTTTGCCTCTTCCTTTCCCTCCCCCTGTGCCTCTCATCTTGTACAAATTGTGAGAACTCCTTTAGGCACAGTGGGATGAGAAAGTATGCATTTGCTGGGACAGCATGCGTGAAAGCGTTTGCTCTGTCTGTGAACGCGCGTGTACCTGTTTTCGCTTAAGCTCGGATAAAAGTTAGATCCTTATCTTGCCTGCTTTTTTCGCCCCACTCACACGCTTCTTTTGAGGGAGAGCAAAAGCTGAAGAAAGTAGGGAAAAACGATTTCTCCATCTTCTCCACAGCTGATCTCTTGTGCTCGACGGTGAAGTGCATGTCAGGAGAGATATCAGCGAGCAGAGCCTGCAGCACCGTCAGCACGGTCGCCACCAAATGGAGCCATCACCAGGAACAGCCATGTCCTCAATCTGCTGGACTACTTTGAAGACTGCTTTGTTTGACAGACTCGCTGCCAGAGAAAATGTGGGTCTGCTTTTTTGGGGGGGTTTGTATTGGAGCAACTTAACACATAAAAAGCTGACCCATTATTTCTTTTTCCGTTTCAGTGAATTGGGACTGCCCGAAGGTGACGTGCAGGTCAGGAGAGATTAAGTCTTAAAGAACCTTAAATATCAGCCAGGAAATCCTTACATCTTTTGCAGATGATGCTTTAAATCTGTCATATTTCATAAAGACATTAACTCCCCGCGGCTCTCCGAGTACTCTGCCTGATATTGAAACTGAAATGTCAAAAAGCTTACACTTAGTTATGTCTCACTCCATAAGCAAACATGAGCCCACGTACGTAAACACACACTATCACCATAATCACTAGCGAGGGTTTTAGACATACGAGCACTCCCCGGGGAGCGCTAGCTACAGGAATCTCATCGGGAAGCAGCAGCAGAGAGTAACTAGATTTCTCTGTCTTTCTCTTCCTCCCTTCATCATTTCCTCCCACTGGAGAGCTCAAAGAGATTAACTACAGATCAGCTGGGAGACAGCGCTGCAGAGACAGCAACTGATTACACAGCAACAACATGCACTGGGGACGAAATCTGGATATGTGCATACAGTACTGTGCAAAAGTCTTGAGACACACCTCATATCTGTATATATTCCTTCCAAGGAGCCAGACTTCTAGTTCTTCAGGCTTTCTGAAGGTCTTTGTTTGGACATGTTTTCATTGGCTTTACACCTGACCATGTTTTCCCCTATCATTCAAGTATTGAAGAAAACTGAACCTAACTCAGGTTGTTGTGTTCTGTCCATGCATGAAAGGTTTTTTAGCAAAGAACCATTTTTATATTCTAGCTTTAGACACTTTGTTGCTAGCAGCCTGTCACAAAAAACACAATTTGTTCCTATTTATTTATCTACAATCTACAAAATTGCCAAAGATAACCCAGTTTGACAGGCATAAAATAGTATTTTAGCACCAACAAGGGGATTCCCGAAAGCTATTAGCAGAACATTTGGCACATGATCAAATGATGTGCAACGTGTCCTTAAAAACAAGTGGAGGACAAAAGAAGAAGTGTCTGGCCTAATAAACCAACTCCAGCAGATGAATGTCATGTCTGAAAGGCATGTTTTTAAAGAAAACTCCAGCTAAGAGCTGACGCAGTACTTCAGAGGTGGAGGGATCTTCAAAATGGATAGAAACATCGAAATAGAAATTACCATCAGTGTTTTCTCTGCCAAGCAATATCATCTGGAAAGCTTGGTAACACCTTTGCTTTTCAGCATGAGCGCGCACTATATGTCAGGATCTGGAGACTCGACTGGAAAATTCCATCAGGCACCTGAGTTCCTTGGTCTCCACCCTTGGGCGGAGCCATCATCCCTGCTGCAGTCCTGCACACCTGAGACTGATTCAGGGCAATCAGGTTGAGGATTTAAGGCCCCCTCAGACTCTCCTTCACCGCCAGTTCGTCAACGACCTCACGTTGGTGTTGACTCTACGGCTTTTTACGCTCTTGCCACTTTTTCCTTGTTAACTTTGGTTTCATGTGCTTCAGATTCCCTGGACCTTCTTTGCTATCGCCCTCAGCTCTCCGTGGATCATCTTCATATTCAGGAAAAATACAAGGACCCTCACCTGCCTGCCCTCCAGCCTCACTCACCACCTTGGACTTGGTCTGCCAGCCTCTCCACTACTCCCCTGGACTATCGCTGCCTCTCCCTCAAAGCGATGTTCACGCCGGTCACCAGTAAGCGCTATCAGTCAGTTTCACCTCTGCTTGGATACCCCGCACCTGCCGCCTTCTTAACCCTGTTCTCTTTTCTTCCCAGACGCAACCGCTCCGTTCCCGTCGCAACCTGCTAGACCCCCGTTCACCCCCACTGTCACACGGTTACATCGTTAGCGACACCCTGCCACATATTCACTTGTTGACTAAATAATAAACACTGCAAAACGTTGAGCCGTCTCTGTTGTGGTTATCTGCAATCGAGTCCGATCTAGCTATCGGCCCGTGGCCATTGTGACACTATATATAACAAAAATGACTCGTGAACAAACAATCATCTTGGTACTTGCTTTTCCTGATTTGCTTTTAAGGAATTCATGGCACGCATCGCTATTCTGGTTTTACTGCATGGATCAGATTGGAGTGTCTATTTTCAATGGGTGTGTTTGACTTTTGTTTGTTTTACCACCAAACGACACAGGAGCAGGTGTCTTTCTTCTGAAAGGTTACACGTGCTGATGTTCTGATTCACTGTACGATCAATCATTCCATCATTTATTATCACTCACTTTGTTCAGCTGGGCAACCTGCCATTTCAGAGGGTTTTCCGTCAATATTTTAAAAGCCGTCTGCATCAATCCTGAGCTACGGCTTCACAGAATGTGTGGAGAAGATGGATTTACGACAGTGTACGGGAAAAGTTAAACAAGTATAAAAAAGGATGAAAGGTTTTGGCCAAATTATTTCCTGTACTTGGTGTCATTACAGAATGACTCTGACTACTTTCCTCCTATAAATTGAGCACTCTTCACAAATGGGATTCAATCATTTGAATAGAAGTGGGTTTTAGTTTTTTTATATCGAGAGTACGACCAAATCTTCTTATCTTCCCCAGTCTGGATTCTCTATATTTTATAGGGATTAAATAATGGCCTTGAAATAAATGATTTTAATGGATATGTGCATAATACTGCAGAAGAAAATCCTTCAGTGCTAAACCATCAAGTAAGAGTAACGCTTTTTCATATTTGCCCAAATGTGTCTCTATTAATTTGCAAAAGAAAGCTGCTTGGCATAAGCCCACTGTTAGAAACTCCCTCCATTTGTAACGATGAAAATCTGCTGTCACGCATAATCAGTGATATTACATTTCAGACTTACATAATTAATCAGCGAGTTGGTGAATAACTTATGATCCCAGTCATGAATTATATTTAAACAAGTCATTACTAGGGTTGAACTCAAAAAGCGATGTTGGAAGTAGTGCGCTGGGCTGCCTCAGCATGCCTTCATTTATAAAACAAACGATCCATGTATCTGCTCAGTGTCTCACACTTGAAGCAGATCTTCTTGATGTTCTCTATTATAACTATCTGGGCACCAGTGAAGGACTTCAGGTGCGATGAATGCAGGTGCAGCACTGTATGTTTTCCCTGTATAAGTAAAAGTATATGAATATTTGGAATTACATTGTCCAGGAACACAAAACCAGCTTGTGGGATCATTTACAAGCTGATGAATGCATTCAACATTATATCATCCAAACTTGTATTGTTTAATACACATTTAAAACACGTTTGCTTCACAACTGCAAGCTGCTTTGCAACCCACGTCCACCCCAGCACTTGCTCTGTCATACATAAATAATGCTATATCTATTGCTACAGATGCCTGTGGGGGTTGTCACCAGAGATGGGCAGTAACGCGTTACTGTAATCCGATTACTTTTTCAAGTAACGAGTAAAGTAAGGGATTACTATTGCAAAAACGGTAATTAGATTACCGTTACTTTCCCGTAGGAACGCTGCGTTACTGCGTTACTAAAACCGTGATTTTTTTTGCGAGAATGTCTCATGACAGTGACGTAAGCGAGTGCGACGTTCATGACAACAGCTGTGTGCAGATCAACAATGGATCATATATCGAGTGCAGAGAGAGTATGAGCGTGCAGCGTTTAAAGCGTGGAAGTACTGACCTTACTTTGAGTTTGATTCCATAAAAAGTGACAAAAACATTAGTGTCCGTTGTGCGTGGGAAGAAAACTTCTTTTTACAGCGAAAAAACCCTAAACTTCCGAGCAAGCACCGAGTAGCTACGACGTGATGGGAAACTCACAGAGAAACTCGCGGATTCTTCCACTGACCGCTGCACACCTGCACCAGTGTAACCCTCCGCCTACCCCACTCCTGCTTTACAGGTGAAAATAGAGTAACAGGACCGCTAGTCTTTGACTTTATTTATTTTCTGCTGTGTTTTACTTGCATCTATTTGAAAGACTGAGTGTAAACACAAAATATATTTTATTTTATGTGCTGGAATGTGCAGAAAATAGGTTTAAATATTAAACAAATTTCTTCCAGTCAGTGAATGTTGCATATAATAAAATTTTTGCTTGATGCATAAAGTTAAAAGATTAAAACTAATAAAACAAGTTTTAAAAAGAGACTTTTCCATTTGATTACATTTTGTATGATGGATTATGCAGAAAAAGTAGAATTGGGCTGAAAGATCTATCACTTTATCACCTATTCAGGTTGTAAATCATGTTTTTAAAAAGTAACTAAGTAACTAAGTAATTAATTACTTTTGAAAATAAGTAATCAGTAAAGTAACAGGATTACTTTTTGGGGGAAGTAATCAGTAATTAGTTACTGATGACTTTTTTCAAGTAACTTGACCAACACTGGTTGCTGCTGCTGTTTTTATTTCACCTGCACGTGTAACCCTCCCCGTTCGCCCCCAAAAAGCAGATGGCAATAACTACAGCTATATGATACATATCACCTGATAACCATCTTCTCTTGAAATTAAGAAGCAAACACTTTATCTCTGGCTGGCGAATTGTTAAGGTGTCTAAAAATAAATATCTGTTAAAGTGAAAGTTAACCCATAAGAATATTAAAACAAAGCAGGGAAGCACAAGCCTTCCTTCAAGAGGGAGCAGCATCTAAAGCATTGTGTTCTCTCATTTGCCTGGAGTGGATGCATGCATGAAAAGCTCCATGTCTCTTTGCATGCAAATCCAGTGTGTTTCTATGAGTGTGTTTTATCTCAGGGGCTGCTGTTTTCTAATCAAGAGGCTTGTGAAAGCCAGGGGAGCGTTATAAGAAGCCAAGCATAATACGCCCGTCCACAGCCCCTTCCTCCCTCTCTCTCTCTCTCTCTCTCTCTCTCTCTATTTGAACACACGCTCATTTTACAGCCTTTTAACTTTCAATCTGCCAGTTGTTGATTTTCTATTCTTGCCTCTCCTTTGTTATTCAGCAAGCCTCTCGGTTGCTGTTCGAATGTATGAGCCATATTAACACTTGAGATAATGCATATCAGCACCGCTCAAAAGGACAAAACACTGTGGCGGGTTTTTTTTGTCATTTTGCGGGGTGCACAGTTGTGGTTTTTTGTAGAAATGCAAAGTTATCTTTGCTTGTTGTACACTCTGCACAGCATGCGATAAGATTGTCATCAAATAATAAAGACAGATGGTATGCAACATTTATATCTTAAAGCAAAAAAATGTATCCACCACTACACAAAGTCCTCAGCAGGGTTACAGAGAAAATCAAGCCAAATAAAATGCATGAGCTGCATTTCATGAAATCAGCAAGTGGCATCCAATTGCTTAATCTTACTCAGCTTAACTAGACAGTTGAGTGCACATTAGAAAAGAACAGCTCATCCACAGCATGCAGGTGTAGCTTGACATAAATGTAACACTGTGGCAAAGGGCACGTTTGTATAAGCTAATGATGAACTTTAAATAAAAGTTAAAGTCACGCTCTATAAACTGACCACAGTTGACAATCATGTGGACACCAGACCCTTACGGGCTCGTCTCCGCAGCTCCCCTCATTACACGTAACTGTCACCTGCCGTCAGCCTGTTTATGCTGCCTTCTATGTTTACTCAGTCTGTTAACATTGTGCTCATTATGCTGTACGGCTGCAGATATGCTTAGAAAACAAGCCGAGGGAAGTCTCTCCTTCTTTTTCTCTCCCCCACCCTCGCTCGCTCTCTCTCCGTCACTCTCTTTTGGTGCCACTTGCTCACTTATTCACGAGTTCTAACAAGCAAAGTCCTGGGTGGTGAAGCCCTCCCATGTGACAGTTTGTCACATTGTGTCAGCCTGTTGAGTGCCACTGAGAAAACATCACCTCTCCTAATGTGGCATCGTGTGACACGGCCTTCGACGCTGAAGAATCTGCCGCTCGCAAACAGTTACAGGGTACATTACCGCATGGTTGCATGTCTGAGAAAAGACCGAAGCAAAAAGTAAAAGAAAAAAAGAATGATGTTTTGTGTGTGTGTGTGTGTAGGAGGTTAAGGGAGTTGTTTGGGGACTTGGCACAAGTTATCAGTGCAGCTTGCGGGGTTTGGTGGCTCAGGCGTTAATTGCAGGGGGACAAGTGGGAATAGCTCTCTGTGCACCAAAGCAAAGAGCTGTTACATATGTAAGAGAAACCACTTGCACTCTGTCAATATTTGCTTTTGTTCGAGTTATTTACTGAGTTATACGAACTGGAGGCAAAGTATTAAATGCACAGAGTCTCCTTCACTGGCTTTTTGTTTTGTGTGCGCTAATGCTGGATCACAGCTCACACAAGCATCTAACCACTGCAGATTCATCATGTAAATCATGTAAAATATGTTAAAGTACTTTTATTAAAAAAAAATCTTTATGTAACTCACCGTTTTCGCTTGGAGGAGTGCGTTGACCTTTCAGCACATAAGCTTTTTTAATTAACTAAACTTTGCTTGATGAAAAGACTTTCATCGCAGTGTTTAGTATCTGCTGCACCATAGGGGTTTTCAGAAGAAGCAAAACTGCATAAAACGTCTAATTAAAGGAACAGTTATTCTTTTTCTTGCTAAGAATTGGAAGATCGTCTTCATTAAATAAGAATATAGAAACAGAAGAGGCGTGGGTACAAAGACTGGACATAGAAGAAAAACAGAAAAAAAACAGACGATCGAGCACAAAGGTGCAAGGGAGTAAATGCTGGAAAGCTCGACACGTGGCACCGAGATAATCTGGCAAAGAAACAGGAAATGCAGTTAGTATACAGATAGAGGCAGAACACAGCTGCAGGTGGGAAACACACAAGGGCAGGAAGTGGAGGATCTGAAAAGATAAACTAAAGCAAGAACAAAATAAAGCAGGAAGTACAAGATACTTCATATCCTTTTGCCAACGTACGGACTCGAAACGATAACACAGGTGCGATCGCCACAAGATGTGAGTTAAGCCATCGGTGATGAACTCAAATGACATCCTCGCTCTATCTTTCAGCGGCTGACAGGAATCGAAGCAGGTTTCTAGGGGAAATATTGACTGCCTTAGGGGGCCTTTTATGAAAAGCTCTGCTGTCACAACATCTGTTGATGCGATTTGGAGGAGCAGAAAGCGTTGTTACTTTAGCAACAGAGAGGGCACTAGACGTTTAGGATCAATAAAAACCATTATGGCTATTTTTTCTCTAAATGTTGAGCAATGCCTGAAACCAAAACAAGAAATGTGGGAAATCTTGACTGAGGGATTCTCAGAGTGGGGGGTGTGTATCCCCTCGTGGCACACAATAATTCAAAGAAACATTTTTTTACGATGACATTTAACATGACATGTATCCACATTAGCCTCTTAACTCAATTTATTTCACTAAAGTATCAGGTCACATTGCTAATTTTGCCCTGAATGATGCCTGTAATAAAAGCCGGCTCGAGGGCTGCCAGTAGATTCATCTCTCTCACCCACACAGCTCTGGGGCCAGTCTCTCTGTTTGATTAAACTTTGCTCCCCAGTGCTATGAAATATCCAAAAGCACTTAGATTTACAACCTGCTCCGTTAAATTATTGACACCTCGGTACCGTTCCTATCAGTTTCCTGACTAATCCTATGTTGTTACCTCACTTATTTAAGTTGGTGACTTCCACTTGACTTTCAGCTCTAAACCAAGCTGGAATGATTCATTATCGCCTGATGTCCACGGCTACGGCCATGTTTACGTTACACATGCAATATCTGTGGCTATATATAAGTGTCAGTGTTCAGCATGGAACAAACAGCTGCTGCCTTTGAAGCATAGATATAGAGCAGAGGCTCAATGATGGATCTAAATAACGTAGGCTGTGAAGATAAAACAGGTGAGATGAAGAGGGGAACAAAGGATAAAGGAAAGATAGAAAGAGACAGCAGGGGAGACTGAGAGGGTAAGAGATGACGAGAGGAGGCTCTCGGGCCGGGAGGATGTTTAAGCTGTGTCTTTTGAGCAAGCAGGTTAATTTTTCATGCGGCAGTTTGCGAGGCACCAGCCCAGACAATCCTATGGCTGGCCACGGTTTCCTGAGAGAGAGCTTGTTGCTCGAGGCCCCCGGGCGGGTTTCTTGTTGAGTCTGCCTGTAAATTGCCACCAAACTAGTGAATTACTCCATGATGTGTCACAGAGGCAGCCGAAAGGCCTATAGGCATAAAACCACTGACTTGTGTTTTCCCTCACAGTAATTCCTCGGTGACAGCTAGGGCGACAAATTGAGACGTCTCAGTTAGAATCCAACATCTCATATTCAAAACAGCTGGTTGTCATTGCTGCTGGAGTTTCTGATGGATTGAATCGACGTGCATGCTGGTTGTGGTTTAACAAACAATTGCAAATCATTTTGAGGCAGATATTGGGGTAATTCATCAGTAAATGGCAAATCTGAGACGATCTTTTTAAGAACGAGACTAAAAGCTTACAGCCAGTGCTGTGTTGCTCTACGCAGATACAGTGGTGCTTTCAGATAAATGTCAATTTTAAGTTGCTAAAAAGCAAAGTGTAGCATTTCAGCATGCTAGCATTAATTTATTAATTGGAATAGATGCTAAACTCTGTTTTACTGCAGCACTGCATCAGCCCTGAGTGGGTTGGAGGAGACTTCTAGTTGGGGCGATTTTGCTAATGGTAAACCGTGATGTTTTCACCTGTGTGGATACATGACCAATCATCACACAATCCACTCAGCTGACCAAAGGGTGATGACCAGTGTTGGTCAAGTTACCTGAAAAAAGTAATCAGTAACTAATTACTGATTACTTCCCCAAAAAGTAATCCTGTTTCAAAAGTAATTAATTACTTAGTTACTTAGTTACTTTTTAAAAACATGATTTACAACCTGAATAGGTGATAAAGCGATAGATCTTTCAGCCCAATTCTACTTTTTCTGCATAATCATCATACAAAATGTAATCAAATGGAAAAGTCTCTTTTTAAAACTTGTTTTATTAGTTTTAATCTTTTAACTTTATGCATCAAGCAAACATTTAATTATCTGCAACATTCTCTGACTGGAAGAAATTTGTTTAATATTTAAACCTATTTTCTGCACATTCCAGCACATAAAATATATATTTTTTGTGTGTGTTTACACTCAGTCTTTCAAATAGATGCAAGTAAAACACAGCAGAAAATAAATAAAGTCAAAGACTCAGCGGTCCTGTTGCTCTATTTTCACCTGTAAAGCAGGAGTTGCGTAGGCGGAGGTTTACCCTGGTGCAGGTGTGCAGCGGTCAGTGGAAGAATCCGCGAGTTTCTCTGTGAGTTTCCCATTACGTCGTAGCTACTCGGTGCTTGCTCGGAAGTTTAGGGTTTTTTCGCTGTAAAAAGAAGTTTTCTTCCCACGCACAACGGACACTAATGTTTTTGTCACTTTTTATGGAATCAAACTCAAAGTAAGGTCAGTACTTCCACGCTTTAAACGCTGCACGCTCATACTCTCTCTGCACTCGATATATGATCCATTGTTGATCTGCACACAGCTGTTGTCACGAACGTCGCACTTGCTTACGTCACTGTCATGAGACATTCTCGCAAAAAAAATCACGGTTTTAGTAACGCAGTAACGCAGCGTGCTTACGTGAAAGTAACGGTAATCTAATTACAGTTTTTGCAATAGTAATCCCTTACTTTACTCGTTACTTGAAAAAAGTAATCGGATAACGCGTTACTGCCCATCTCTGGTGATGACACCTGGGTGTGTGCTGCAGACCACGCTGTCTCCTTCTGTTTCAGCCATAGTCAGTGACCGCTTCTTTTGGCAACAGTGGGGAGCTCTTTGATTAACTTGTGCTTGTCACATAGACCCTCCAACCCACCTCCACAGCATCCTCAGCCTGAGCTTCTACAATTTGGGAACTTCCTTTCATATCTCTCCTTGATGGCATCCTCCCAATGGACTGTCAGCTCAACAGTGAAGACATACTAGCTGGAACTGGACCAGAGGACCAGATTTTGGCACAGGTTTGGTGACTGTGATTTCAGCTGGAAAGGTGAGTGTTTTGTTAAGGTCAGCCCTCGCTTCCTAATCCATAATTATGCAGTTTCCTCAGAATTTCTGCCCTTCACAGGGCTGAAAAGTGCTTGGTGTCTTTTAGAGGATTTTTAATATAAATGGATTTAAAAATGTGTGTGAGCCCACAGCGCTACGCAACAGTGCTACACACTGCATCACCGTGCCTCCTTATAATAAACTTAAGGGGTGGGCAGCTCACAGTCATTACACTGAATTGGCCTGAAGAACCAGCCCAGAAGGCTACATAGAAATTGCATTGATAGTAGACTGAGCATCTTATTGTTTACATTCAATCTAATTGGCAGTTGGGTGTGTAACATGGACATAAACACACTTATTGATTGACCATAACCAAGTGATTTAGATGCCTAACCCTAATCATTCATTAACCCAACTTCATAACTTTACCTCATTTGCGTCACACTATACTTGACCTGTAAGACATGACTTGAGAATGTCAAAAACTTCCAGGAATAAATTTTTGTTTTTATGTCCACATTCTTACACCAACGTTTTTGTCTGGGGGAAAAAGCGTTTGCCATTTCAACTATGCCTTAAAAAAAGAGATGGTTTGTTGAACGGAGGTAATATACTGGCACGATGTGTGCACAAATTCTGTTGTGACACTGAAAGATTTCTTTTTTATTTACAGCAGTGTAGGGATTTGTGCATCTTACAGCTATCTGGGGTTCCACTGTGAAATCTAGCCTTATTGATTTCTGTGGGGCTACATTCCTTACAAAGGACACAGCATGTACTTGGAGAGAGACTTTTTATTGCCTGCTTCAAATCTCTCACCTCTCAATCTCGTGTCAGCGCCACACAGCAGACTCTTAGAACTATCGCAGCGGAAAATAACTTTAAGCAATGAGCGACTTGACCTCAGCGACATCAAATGAATCCTTATCGTGGTGGCAGACGCAAAGAAAAACAATTCTGCCACTTAAATATCATAAAAAAAGCATGACAGGTTCCCTTCCTTTAGCTTCCAGCGCAGCTGGGGCTAAGCGTTTCAAACAGACTAGCGTTTGAATGACTGTGATGTGGGAGCTCAGAGTCTGTAGCTATGGATTAAGCTCACAGCAAATAGTTGCATGGAAGAAACAGAGGTAATCTCTTCCCTCTCCTCCACGGCCCTCTCACCATACCTGTTCCCCCTTTTTTTAATCTCCTTACTGAATGAGTTCTCGCAAAGCTGCTCAAACAGAGAGGGGTTTATTCACAGCAGTTAAAGTAACATGAAAACGATACCGTCTCACGATCGATGCACCGCTCACCTGGTTATCCTTCTTCAAAGTGACATATAGGCCCAGCGGCTGCCTTATTCAAACTGACAACTTCAATGAAAAGTAAATGAGGGCGTATAACAAACTCAGCAATGGGCCTTGAACTGTGGACAGCTGTAAACAAAAGACAAGGAGTCTTACAATTTTATAATTGCATATGCACAGGTTACAGCCTAACCTGATGTTTATCATAAAAGGATCATCATGCTCACTCACTCAGTGCAGACTGTGGTTTAATCACCTGCAGTGCGCTGGATAATTTACCCTGCAGCACTCTGCATTTGCATAAAAGTACTTTCATTTTGCATTTTGATGCATTGCTTTGCATTTCCACCAAAGATCCTTATGTTAAAGAAAATTTCCACACCTGATTCATGCACTAACTACCTAAGTACTCCAGGATAGCATTTGTAGCTTCGACTCTCCTGTTTGGCATAGTGTGAAAATCAGGTGATAAGCCAGAGGATTCCTATAAGCAAAATTTCACACTCAGTGGTGCGGTTCATCTTCAGGTTTCATACTTATTAGACGATTGCCACTAAGTCATCGGTTGCAATATAGCTGCAATATAGCATTTTGCTTAATTCTTTCATTCGTGTGCGTTACGAGTTCATCAGAGAACACACGACAGCACGCCATGTGTTTGCTAATAAACTAATAATAACCTAAACAGCAAGCTTCTTTCATTTAAGCCCACAGCAAGAGAACAGGTTTCCAACTAAGCAAAGTATTATGCAAATACTCACCAGACATTTACAAAGGAACAACTTCCTCGACTTCTGTAACTGGAAATGAGATGCAGATCCTCTGGAAGTAAACATAATCTACAATCTATAAACTAGCCTGCCTAGAAAATTGGACTGTTGGCGTCTGAGGTTATGTTTCCATGTAATTGAAGAAGTCGATTGAGAAAATACCTTTATGAAAACATAATCACAGTATAGAGTATCGATAACGGTGTTAACCTGTTCCTACACGTTTGCATATTAATGGACCTGCATCAACCTGATGGCTCTGCAGGGGAGAAAGTAAACATTTATAAAGGCTTGCAAAAGTCTCTGGGTGGTGTTACAGTCACAGTAAGGGCGGTGAAACCTATAATTGAAATAAATATTACACAGTGGAGTGATTGTATAATGTCATTGCCCTGATTTCTCCTGATAGAAAGCAGATAAATTAAGCAGTTTCACTTTGCACAGGATTCCCTGGAATTCCCTCAGGGAGCCCCTGGAAGTGCTCACTCTGCAGAGCCACACCAGTCCTGCTCAGGCTTCACAAAAAGGTTCGGGGCAGGGTAAATATGACAAACCCATATTTCAAATATATATTTTATTACAGTGCACTCATGAAATTCTGACCTTTATGTGACAGTAAAACGCAGCTTTACACTTTCTGTTGTCTGCTGGTGAATTTAGAGAGTTGGGGGTTGAGGTGGGGGAGAGAGGGGGGGAGAGAGAGCATGCTCGGAATGGAGAAGCTGTCAGAACCTGATAGATGAGAGTGCGAGAGAGAGAGCGCAAACCGTCAGCGGGAAACGGCATGATGTGGCATCAGCTCCGGCAGACAGACAGACTAAAATAGTGCCTTGTATGACAAAGTGTACCCAACACTGAGAATGATTTTCCCTTTCTCTCTGGCTTTTTTTTTTTTTTACACAAGCTTCCTTCCTATGGTAAATTGTAGGCCAGAGGTGGCGGAAATACGTCAGTTATGTGGGTTCTCTGAAGCTTGACTGCGTATCTTAATTTCGGATGAAGGGAATGAGAGATAGAGAGGGGAGGGGGCAGAGAGAGAGAGATTTTAATCACTCCTGTCGCTTTAAGGACACTTATCAAAGCCTTATTATGCGAACAGAAAATACCAGGAGCCACTGAGCAACTGAGGGACGGACTGGAGTGGAGGTTTGTAGGGAAACTCAACGTTATCTAAACTGGAATAGACCGCTTCGTTGCCCTATGGAGTTTGGATGTCTGTCTTATCCGGACGGCTCGGGTCATTTAGGAAACACTGCGCATAGCCTAAGTAGCTCTCAGACTTCGGATCCTTTGCTTCTGAAGCGCAGAGCGGAGAGGAATATGGCTTAAAAGTCAACGCGTAGTCCGCGGGATTATTCTCTCATTCGACAGCTTCTATCGACACGTTTACCGTTTATTATCAGCGTTATCTCGGACGGATACTGTCCCGATACTGTCTCTCTCTCTCTCTTTTTTTCTTGCCAGACTTGGATCATGGATTGGGGTGGTGGAAAACAACAACGGGCAGCGACATGATTTCTCTGCGCTGTCTGCAGTATGCTGCGAGCTCCCGCTTTGAACGCCGCTCGTTATTACTGAGATGCCACAAAAGTTACGAGACGAGTGCAGTGCGCGGATTTTGAGCGTTTCGCCGTTTTTTTGCACCTGCTTTAGCGGCCAGCGCGTCGACACGGCGCAGATTCGTGACAGAATAGCGTGCGGATCCGCGTCGCTTCGCTCACTCTCACCCAGTCGCTCGCCCGCGCGCGGATACTTGGAACGTTTGCTTATCGTAATGGAGATTGGCGAGGTTTATACTCAAGGTCATCCACTGTTGTGAGGCTACGGTCGCCTCGTTATTTACACAGCCCCGCACGCAGCGCTGTCTCCACGTTATAGCGCAGCGCAGGCTACGATCCTCAGTCCGGTGTGTGTGTCTGCGTGCGCGAGCGCGCGCGTGTGTTATTTGATATTGCGCGAGCTGTGGAGTAATATTGCTGTTTCTTTCGGACTCTGGGAGAATTCTCTGACAGCATGGATGGGAAACTGAAGCAGGGTCGGAGATGTCGATCCAAGCGGGAGAGAGTGCGGAGGTTGCGGGAGGCTGGGAGCAGAGACGCCCGCAGCCCCGACCCCAACTCCTCCTGCTCCGACAGGGAGGGACACAGTCCGGGGAGGGACGCCGCCTCCCTGCCCGGTAAAAAAGCTCCGCACCCCGCGGCCGCCGCCAGAGTCTCGCGCCCCCCGCGGCGAAAGAGACGAGAGTCCAGCTCGCAGGAGGAGGACATCATTGATGGATTTGCTATCGCCAGCTTCATCAGCCTGGACCGTCTGGAGGTAAGGAGGAAGCGGATCGTTAACTGTTTGTGTGTTTGCATTCTTCATCATGTGTCAAGAGTGTGTGTGTCTGTCTGTGTGTGTGTGTGGGTCCTCACCCACTCACAGCAACATGAAGGACTAGTCCAATTTGTAGCCAATTTACTTGAGATGGCGGTAATGAGATGGATGAGGATTACTCTTGTAATCGTCTGATATTTGTAGATGAGAGGATATCCCCCAAGGTGATCAGTGCTCGCTTTGATGTGTGTCTGTTTGGAGTCCTTGTCATGAAAGTGTTTACAACACACACACACACACAGAGCCAGCGTATGATTGGAGAATAAACAGGTGCTTTGGTGGGACAGGTTTGGATCTGGTTCGTGCGTTTTTCTGTTTTTCTGCTTTCTTGACACTCCGACCTCTGATAAACTGCCTATTACATCATTCGTGTGTTGGAGGCTGACACACCACGTGCTGATAACTCTGCCGCTGTCATTACTGTGTGGCAGCTATGTCAGATGTCAGAGCAGTGATTTCAGGAAGAGAGGAGGTTCCCCTGTGACACCCTCCTTTATTTGGCTGCTTTATCTCATTACATTCAAAATGACAAATGAAACATAGCTCCCTGTGGGATATTAGGCAGACTGATGAGGCAGGTTTGTTGTTTTTTTATGGCTCATTCTGAGGATGACTGTATATAAATAACTACCTTTAAAAATATATACCTAATACTCACTGGTGTCTGTGCATTTTAAGCCTCGTTTGAGAAGCTGTGGATCCAATCACACCTTCCTATGTAAGCTTAACTATGGTGGCTATTAATCAGTCATCAGTCACGCCTCCTACATAGCTCTTATTCAATATAATGGTGGACTGCATGTTTGCAGCATAAATCTTTACCAGTCGTCTATTCTGAATGTAGGATTCATTCACATGAAGCTGATAATCAATTCTCCGCTGCCCAGCTATTAACAAGTTTAACCTGTCAGGGTCATCTGTGATTATCCTGCAATTCCATTTAGCTTCATGGTACTTAAAGCAGGCGGGAAAGCAGATAGGAGAGCAAGGGCGATCCCTGAAATATTGTTGGGAATTAACTTATATGAGAAGAATAATGATGTAAAAGACGAGTGCAGTGATGTAAAACTGCTTTAATGACACTGCAGAGCTTTTTGGCTAATCAGGCTAAATTTCACAAGCGGCACTTGCCCCAGATATACTTGTTATCAAGTGTGTTCAATTCAATTCAATTCAATTCAATTCAATTCAATTCAATTCAATTCAATTCAATTCAATTTTATTTATATAGCGCCAAATCACAACAAAAGTCACCTCAAGGCGCTTCATAGATACAGAGAAAAGCCCAACAATCATATGACCCCCTATGAGCAGCACTTTGGCGACAGTGGGAAGGAAAAACTCCCTTTTAACAGGAAGAAACCTCCAGCAGAACCAGGCTCAGGGAGGGGCGGGGCCATCTGCTGTGATTGGTTGGGGTGAGAGAAGGAAGACAGGATAAAGACATGCTGTGGAAGAGAGACAGAGGTTAATAACAGATATGATTCAATACAGAGAGGTCTGTTAATACATAGTGAGTGAGAAAGGTGACTGGAAAGGAAAAACTCAATGCATCATGGGAATCCCCCGGCAGCCTACATCTATTGCAGCATAACTAAGGGAGGATTCAGGGTCACCTGGTCCAGCCCTAACTATATGCTTTAGCAAAAAGGAAAGTTTGAAGCCTAATCTTAAAAGTAGAGATAGTGTCTGTCTCCCGAATCCAAACTGGAAGCTGGTTCCACAGAAGAGGGGCCTGAAAACTGAAGGCTCTGCCTCCCATTCTACTTTTAAATACTCTAAGAACAACAAGTAGGCCTGCAGAGCGAGAGCGAAGTGCTCTAATAGGGTGATATGGTACTACAAGGTCATTAAGATAAGATGGGGCCTGATTATTTAAGACCTTGTATGTGAGGATGCTGCCCATTCTCCTCATTCACCTCCATGTGATTTTGCATGTAAAAGCACCTTTGCCCTCTGTGCTGCACGGCAGCCGCTTCCGATGGCTGGAAGACTTTGAAGTGCGCTGCACTTAATGACTTCTGGGAAAAGTAACACGTGTTGCGATGCTGTAAGACGTCTTTTTAGTTCACAAGTTGGACGTCTGTCTCTGATGTGGGAGCTGAGGTTAGATTTATCCTTTGAGGGTTTATCGTAATAAAAACACTACAGTAAATAAACGCTGCCTCTGTGAGAGCGAGGCGAAGCCAGATAATCATCCAATTTTAGTTTTACACATTTACTAGCGATAATAATTCTCTGTGTCGAGTGAACACGGAGAAAGAACGCTGTGCGCTGCACAGAAGCTTATGTTTCAAGGCTACGCAAATGAGGCATGATACAGCTCAATGTGAAATGATACTCGCATACCAGCTACTTGTTGATAATTGGTCTGATTTGCATGCAAATGGCCTGCGCTTATTAAATGATGTTCGTGGATCTGGTACAATTAGAAGAAGAGATGAGCACAGATAGGGCTTTTTTTTGTGCCTCTGATTTCGGTGCATGTGGTAAATGAAATCAGAGTGTTGACTTAGTGCTAATTTTGTGTATTGTTGTAAGTGACAACGCTAATGACGTTTGTTTTAGCTGCATCACTGAGAGTGAAACGGCCTCTCCGCGGCGTGCGCCCACTGGAACCATCACATCGTCTGTCCATGAGTCATTCTTTCACCTACTCACCGCGTGCTTGAGTGGAGCTCATGACCTACTCTACCTGTGCTAATTACTCATCAATTATGGGGGGGGGGAGTCAGGGAATAGCTCTGACTTATTGCATTATGCTCCAATAAGCTGGCACACCCTCTGGAGAGCGAGCGTGTGGTCCTCCTGACCTCTTTAAAGTGACTGATGGCCAGCACGGTTGTGTTTATGTCAGGCCATACAGTCGGTCTCATTAGGATTTCACCGTCATTAATATTCCACCCTCCCCGGGTTCAGTGAGCCCATATGGCCAACGTAGCAATATTTACTTGTGTTTAATCTCATTGCTTTCAAATCTCCCTGTAATCTTTTTTTCCGTGTGTGTGTGTTTGCTCTCTGATGCACTTCAGCGTGAACGTGTTTCATAAAATCTACGTCACCTTTGGGTTGCTGCTGTTTGATTGTCCCATTCGAGTCTGTAACTCATGCCTGAGGTTGCGGGTTACTCCCAGAGCTCTTCCACTCAGTTGATATTCCAGCTCAGTGCCGATAGGCTCGAGCTCCCTCGATGAAGGCTTAGGCTGCGCGGTGGTCTCGCCCGCTACCCCCGTAACCCCCGTTTCATTACAGCCGAAAGCAATTTGCAGCCACAGACGCATTTGATTACACCGTGTTTATTCGCTTTGAATCCCCTCGTTTCTCGCAGGAAAGCCGCTTACTTACCTGTGCAAATCGACTATGCAAACACAGCCGCGCTGCTTTGTCACCGGCACCTTATGATGATGTTTTTTTTTTAAAAACGGGGGTATGATTCAGTGATGATTCAAAAATAGTCAATCTGTTACTGTGGGCTGTTGAAAAGCAGAAAAGCTCACGCACAGTTTCTGTGGTTTTGATTTCTCTTTTTAAGTAAAGAATGAAATCATCGCGCATGACTCAGGAAAATTATTCCCTTATTTTTTTCTCTTTTTAAGAAACACGACTTTAAGAAGAAGGAGAAATTAGCCCAACTTTCGGGAATTCTTTCAGTTCCAGCGATATAAAACAATTATGCTTTACAGCTTATACCCTCCAGAAGTCTCCCTGTGTGTATCGAACAAGTGAGGAGATAATAAAATGACACAATTATCCATCTGTCAACGTATTAATAAGATGTTTGATTTGCTCCATTTGCTCTGTGAGTGATGTCGGAGTGGCAAATCCCCTCTCGTTAATCCACAATCCTTCTGTTCATCTGCTTTAACATGAATTTACAGATTTGTTTGGGTTTTCCGTTCCGCAGCGTGGCTTTCTAAATTCAGTCTAATGGGGGATTTAGGTTTAGTTGATTTAGTGATATTACAACAGTGTGAAGGGCAGGAGGCCAAGGGGGGTCTGGGATTCTGGCGGAAAATGGGTTCATATATCAAAGACTCTGTCTCTTTGTGTATCCAGGGACGTTTCGCTTGCTGTTTTCCTGCATGGCTCTGTTTTCTCAAGTTTTGCACACTAATCATCCTCGATCGTTGGCTACTGAGCAGCACCGCTGGTGCAGTATGGGGAAATTAAGTCCCTTGCCCTCGAGGAGCTTGACAGTAGTTGTTAGGGAAACTGGGATTTGTTGCTTCGCTTTCTCTGCCTGTGTTTTGGCAGCTGGTGCATGGATTTAAGCCAGCAACATTCCAGATACAAATATGTGTCATTATATATCATCAAGTGCTGCGATGAAGTCAGAGCAGCAGTTAGAAAGATTTTTTTCGCCCCAGAGACTTTCCCTTAATATAGCTACACTCGAGTGTCTCATAGTTAGCACCCAGATATGACCACATGTTAACTATTTGGAGTCGTTAGCAAGGCCAGAACTCGAGATCTCGTGTTAGAAAGCACACTTGTGCAGAGACGTGCTGATAAATCCTGAGCTTGAACCGAAGGTTTGGCTTTCAGCAGATTGACGGATTGCGTAAAGCTTTAAAGAGCCCAGAAATCCTATAATTTCACATCTTTTCCCCGGGTCAGCTTTGTGTTTCCGCTCTGCTCGTTGCCACTTGAGTAACATGGTGCAAACCAACACTGGCACCTTAAACCGCAGCGCTCTTTGCTGTAGTGAGATGTCTCGCTTCCATGGCGAGGCAGCAGATTTGTTGCAGGGGTTGCAGCAATCTTGCTTCGTGTTTTCACTTTCCCCCAACGGTGATAGTGCTGTGCATCATATGTCGGCACTGACAAACAACTCCGGCTTTAATTAACAAGGCAGCCCCCCGAGGCTGCGTTGCTCATTGGCTGACGCATCCCATGGAGAGAGCTTTCTTAATGCCAGTGGGACGTCCCCGAGCCCTGGCTGTCTCTAACTGTCACACACTGTAGGCGACAGCATGGCTGATAAATGCACGGTCACATTCGCGAGCCTTTTCTCTGTCCGACACAAACACATGACCGGACCTCCAGCATGCAGCTGTCCAAGTTGCAGATTCTTAAAGTTTTCCCTTAAAGAATGGCTTCCTAGTCAACTGGTCGTTGTGCATTTATATTGATTTAATCATTGAATAACATCAGAACATGATAAAATGTGGTATTTTTTTTCTTTCACAAAGTAATTGTTTATGAGTCCTTACTAATATAATGTTGTTGTGTCACAGCGAGTCGTGGGTTATTCATTTACGCGCTGCCTCATGCTGCTGGAATCAGCAGCCTGTCGTGTTTGTGCTCTTCCAAACACATGTTGCCAACAGGAGAGTTGCTGAGTAGACAAAGCAACATCAACACTCAGACGTGGTTGAAAGCTATATATAAATGCAGATCGGTCAAATAGCTAATAGATAATTAACTGTCTGATTTGCTAATGATGATGTCACTGGTGCGGTTTGAGTTTGCTTTTTCCTTTTTTGTGACCCATCAGGCAATTTATCAATTCATTTAATCAACCAACTTTTGGTTGATGACGATGCTGCGGATCTGGAAGCAGGATCATCATCATCATCAACTTTATTTATGAAGCACTTTAAAACAACCACAGCTGACACAAAGTGCTGTACATTGGAACTGTAAAATAAAATTACATGAGATATAAGTAAAAACCAAATAAAAGAAGAGTGAAATTAAATAACTGCTTCAATTAAAAGAGAAACTAAGTCTCGCTGAGGTTAAAAGCCAAGGAATAAAAGTGGGTTTGAAGACGGGATTTAAAAGTGGACAGTGAAGGGGCCTCTCTAACGTGCATGGGCAAATTATTCCATAATTTTGGAGCCACAATAGAGAAGGCCCCGCCCCCTCTGAGCTTCCTCCTGGATCTCGGTACCTCCAGGAGCAGCTGGTCAGCTGACCTGAGAGACCGACAGGGTATGTGTTGATTAAGAAGCTCAGAGAGGTAAGGCGGGGCAAGACTGTGAAGGCATTTAAAAACAAACATAAGAAGTTTAAAATGAACTCTAAAAGACACAGGCAGCCAGTGCAGAGAGGCCAGCACGGGGGTTGATGATCACTTTCGTCTGTTACTGACAACACCGTGTTCACAAAAGTGTGAGGCCTGCTTAGAGATCGCATGTAACGCGTATTTGTATTAGGAACTTCCCAAAGCTGATCTAGGTTGCAAATGATCTTCTCCAAAAAAGGGGAAATGAGCATCGCAGTTTCCCAAAGCTCAACTGCAAAATAGCGTATAAAGAGATTTGGTTTACTGGCATTGTGAATACCAGCGAGCCAGTTCTGGCATTGTATTGTATTGTTTTTTTTGTATTGTATCTTTATTTATTTCAGACATATACAGAAAAAAAACCAATATATACACAAGTACACATACTTGCATTTACAAATATGAATATATATGTAAATACACACACGTATGTGCTCAAATAAAACAAAAAAAGAAAATAAATAAAATAAAACAGAGTCTAAATGACATGAAATGACAATTATTAGGTCTGAAATGGAGTAGGAAGAAGTATGACATACTTATTAATCCCTACCCCATGCTCAACATTCATCCCTTTTGTTCATTTCTAATTAACACTTATAAAGTGTTTCAGCTGTTAAGATGTTAATGATACTTTCATTTTTAGGTGCTGTTGTAGATTCCAGATATAAAGGAGGTTTAGTGGAGTTTTTTCAGTGCCTGTTTTAAGGAATATGAACATGTTTTTATTTTGCCCAATGAGAAATGTTACATGGCTTTTTGGCTTATTATAGTTTAAGAAAAAAAAAGGGAGGGAGTGAATAAAAAATGTAGATTTAATTTGATTTGATTTTGTGACCTTATCATTTTACCAGCCTATAAATAGCAGCCCAATGGAGAGCTCCCGAGGGAGTCACATGTTACACTGGAAGGGCAAAGCATCATAGATTTCAGTGACAGTGGACCAGAATAGGCACATTTGTTTAAACCTACCTTCCTTGTGTATCTTCTGACCACTAGTAGAACTAGAAAGTAGTGTTTTGGTATTTCTTGTTTAATCTGAGTCAAACATCCGCACATGCACAGGTACAAGCATGCAAACAATGCAGTTTACATTCCTGCTGCCAGTTTCACATTATTCACTCTGATCAACAGTTGGTTGCAACACAGGGAAATAGTGTTCCTGTAAAGGCAGATAAGAAGACGGCAACACAGCAAACGTGGGCGTTAACTCTATTTGATTTAAGATGTTTACAAAAATCAGCTACAAGGACGCACAAATACTATATTAATAAGGAGCACTGTTCTGAAGTACTGTTCTTGATGGCAGTGAAAGCGAAAGTCGGTCTGTCTGAAAAGAGAGCAAACCTGAGAACATGTTTGATGGCCTCTTTTGTGCTTGGCATTTATTGAATCACTTGCACAGATTTTTTCAGTTACTAACAAACAAAAAAAACAACAAGAAGAAGACAAGTTATGAAAAATGTCGCGAGCTAAGAATGATTTAAATGTTCTTCTCATGTGTGATAATGTGTATTTGTTGATTTCTGAAGGTTGGAAACCAGTGGGATTAATGCCTGCCCTCTCCAGCGAGAGCTTTGTGAAGCTGTCAGTTGTCTGTTTTTAGGGGTCTGAATGCAACGACACTTTTAACTGTCAGAATAAAAGCCTCTTTGTTTTCAAGCTCAAAGCTGTAAGCTTGGTGACGGTGCACACTGACACATAATAAGAGGCACATAAAAGCACGTGGGTAACTTGTTGTTCGGCATATATATCCATTTCCTGCCGTCTTCCATCTTCCTGTCTCCGTATTTTCATTGCGGTGAATGACAGGATGTAATTACCTTCTGATTAAGATGCTGTCCCTGAGCCTGCGATGGATCTGGAGCTGCACTGTTATAAGGTTTCCACAGTAATTATCTGCTGCTGATTTGTTCCCCCCACCCTTTTTTTTTTGCTTTTCACAACCACTCTCTGGCTTCTTGATTAACGAATGTTATTAAACAATGTTAACAAAAGACATTTCCTTTGAGCAGTTTAAGAAAAAGACATTTTGGGGGGATAACTTCATAGTAATCATAATTGTCATTCAGCTGAGGTATTTTCCAGCCCTGTGATTTTGGTTAATATATAATGGTGCGCTTGGCCGCGGAAGCTCTGAATGAATGACTAGCAGACGAGGGCTGTGAAGGATTTACAATAAAAGTAATGAAACCTAAATAGAGAGGGCACTCTTTAAGTGGCTCATTAAGTAATGGCTGTTTTCCTTTTCAGCCGTGTCCTTCTCTGGCGTAGAGCAAAGAGAGAGCTCTGAAAGCCTGGCTTACTTCAGCCTTCATATCACTTGAATCCCTTTTCAACATTTTGTTTATGTGCACGATTGGAGGTCGACTTTTCAAACCTTGCAGACTTATTTTGTAGAAAGGTTGCGGTGTCACTAAGAGTTGTGTGTTTGGGGAAAAGTATTCATAATGATTTCAACAACACTCTGCTGCAAGCAAATATAAAAGCTTTTGTGTGTGTTTGCAAGAAACAAGCTGTACCTGAGAAAGAGAAAGGACCTGAGTTTACCAGGCGACATATTAGAGTTGAAATGATGACATGGTTTATGTACTTTAAATAAAGATACAATTAGCTGCATAACGGTTTTAAACTAGGCAGAACTTGCAAGCCGAGAGCTCGAATAAGGAAGAATTACAACTAAACGTAAGCGTAGAAGTGCAAAAGTCTTGGATCAACCTTTATTTCTTTACATTTTGCTAGGAAAATCGGTACAAGGTTGAGTTTGTACAACTCTAACAAGCTTAAAAGTCAACATAACCTGAACTCTCTTATGTGATCTTCCTTTAATTCATTAAAGCAATCATAAGGAATAGTTCTCCAGGCTTCTTAAAGTACATTCAAAGCTCTTCTTTGGATGTTTCTGCCTTTTGTTCTGTATCAATAATGTTGAGTTTTGGGCTCCAGGGAGAGCAATCAACGACTGAGAGCGCTCCATTGTGCGTTCTTCTATCCAGATATACTTTTACTGCATCATCAGTGTGTTTGAGATTGTGGTTTCGCTCATAAAGCTGTTGCCAATCACTCACTTTCCAGATGGTGTTGCATGGTTGATCAACGTCTGATGGTACTTTCCTACCTTCATTCATTCCATTGGCTGGCTGAAACACAGCCCCAAACCATGACAGAGCCTAAACTGCATTTTGCAGATGGCTCCAGTGACTCAGTGTTGTACTTCTCTCCCGACATCCTGTGTACATATTGACAATTTCGGCCAGAAATTTCATATTTGGATTGATCGCTCCATAAGACCTGTTGCCACTGACTTTTCAGTCCAGTAATTTTTCACACCTAAGGCTTATAAATGTCTTCTCGACAGCCACCGTGCCTTTGAGATACAAACAGTAGATAGATCAAGGGTGAGATAATCTCTCAGGTCCTGCTTCAGATCTTTAATGGATTTTATTCCTATTTCAAATGCTTTTTCTCATAGTTTTTTTTCCTTGCTACTATTTGTTTTGACCTCCACTTGTTCAATTTCTTCAAAATGTTCAAGGACGCACTGCACACCATGCCAAAAAGAGGCCCTGTTTTCAGCTAATAGCTCTATTGCTGCAAAAATAGTATTTTATGCCAACCTGTGGTATCTTTAGATGGTTTTTTATTACTTTTATAAGTAAATAAAATTTGAGCAGAGTAGATAAAGACGCTACACAATGTTTAAAATCGCTACAGCTGACGCTAAGATACCACATTTGACCGCATTCAAGCTTTCACTTTCATGATACAGTTTAAGGCTTTTAGAGACGCGGGATGATTCAGCAGCATGGTATTAGTGGCACAAATCTCAAGTCTTCAAAAACAGCATGCAGATTACAAATCAGCCTCCAGTCCATGTGGTCATGTTTTTCAGGAATGGCTTGTTTTCAAAGGCATGACTCACACAGTCGTGACATTGTGCAGAGTCTTGCTGCATGTTTTCTTAATAGATCGCTCTTGGTGTGAAAGCAATTAGCGTTAACAGTTGTCGACATGCTCTTCTGCTACCGACACTCACTACCAACACCAGCTCTGAGGGGAATAGTCTTTATAGGCCAAGCGATGCTGACAATAATTGCTCAGCACTCAGCTCCCCATCTGAAATAAGATACAGTGATATGTTAGGCTGCAATTTATTACAGCTCATTGTTTGTTGGTGTGTTGATTGCATTTGCAACATTTAGCCTTTTCTGTGTATGAGTTTCTGTGTGGGTGCAGGCGAAGCCAAATAAGGACTGTTGCTTCAGTGTTTTGCGCGATAGCTTTGGCAGCCATATAACGAGCCGTGGCCAAGATAATAGAGCTTAGATAAGAGGTTGGTTATGCAATGTGGAATTTCTCTCTTTCCTATTGCTACGTCGGCTCCATTCACTGTCTAGATGACTTTAGTGTGACAACAGTGGATTGAGCTGCCACGCTCAGTTGTGCCGTCGTTATGAAACACCTTGTCGCCCATCCGCGCTCTCAGAAAGACTGTGTGGGGGCAGGAGTCTACGAGGAGGAGTTTGTCACTCCTGATGCACTGTAAATGAAGGGAAAGTCGTTTTTCCCTCCATCTGAGTGATTATCGCCCTTTCACTGACCATTGTTATCCACTTCTGATAATGACTGTCAGGCAGTTTTCTTGATATGTGGTGCAGTCGGTATTTCAGATGACCCTTTTAACAGAGTATATTTTCCCCTTGTGTCTTCTTGCTTGCTATTCATAGTGCAGTGTGGCTTTAAAGATTATTGCCTTATTTGTTTTGCCTCTTCTTTATTTTATTAATTTTTCTGTCTTCCTGTGAATAATATGACATATTAAGTTTTTCAAAACTATCAATAAACGATAGTGACGAGCCTGTTGCATGTTGGGTAGCAGTTAAATCGATCTTTTCTGTGCTTGCTGCAAATGAATGCTGTTGAGTGTTCCAGAAAATCGGGGAGAAAACATACAGTCATGGTTCTGTGCAACAATTCAGTGCTGAAAAACACCTTTGATATTGGGATAAAGTGCTAGAAAAGTCATTTTCTTGTTTTCCCACAGACATTGTTACATGACCAGTGTTTGAACATTTCTACTCACGAGTACAACATGTGGTAGAAAAAAGGCCTTTTTTGTTAATATTTCAGCCAGGGCTGTTCGATATAACGATATATATTGGTCGTGTCCAAATTCATGGGCTGCATCCTCCTGAGGACCCGGCCTTCGCCGTCTATGTGGGTCGGGTCCTCAGAAGGTCGGGTAGGCCGGAAGTAAACGGCTGGGGAAACTGGACGGTCTAGCCGTCTGCTCCTTGCTATCTAAAATATAACAGGACACTGTTAAATTCTCGACCGTCTCCTACTTCTGTTTAATCAGTTTTCTGTTTGACGTTTAGTCAGCTGTGTAAAAACCAAGGAGGAACCCACCCGGGGGATTAATAAAGTTTTATTTTATCTAATCTAATCAAATAACTTTAATCTCAGCCAAACCGATTTACTCACGAACAAACAAAACACTGAAAAAAGCCCAACAATAACATTTTTAGGTTGTCTAAGTGACTTATATATTACGTTTAACCCGAGCAGCGAAAGTCCGCGGTGATCTGAAAATGATGTGCCGGGAGTTGTGCCGTTCTCGGCGGCTTCAGTGACCCTCGAGCTCCCGGCTTGTTATCGAGCTGGTGGGTAGCAGACGTCTCCGAAAACGTCGAAGCACTTTTGCAAATATGCGATATCTTGATAAACCGAGCAGATATTTGATGTTTACACAGCTACTTTCTCGCCTGAAAATATGTTAAAAGTTTATTTTGTGACCCAGAAAGATTAGTAAGAGTAATTTTAAAACTTAGTAGCGGCCGCCATTGTTGGAAACTGGAGTTTGGCTGCGCCGCGCTATGAATTCTGGGATATGGTAGGCCACGAAGGACACGCCCGACCCATCCTTCAAATTCGGGGAAAAGGAGGACGCATTTGTCGGCTGCATTCGGAGGAGTCTACGAATTTGGACAGCCTTCGGCGCGTCGCTGTGACGTAATCGGTCTACAAATGCGGCCTCAGGAGGATGCAGCCCATGAATTTGGACACGACCAATGGATGACGATATGAAAACGTCTATTGTTTCGTGGTGTCGCAAAAGAAACTGTTTATGGCAATATTTTTCAATATTTTTTCATCGTTTTGATGGTCACTGTAGGATTTCCTGAAGTTCTCTTATATTTAATATAGCCATGTCACTACCCGATCTGTACCGGAAACCCGATTGGTACCCCGCATGCACAAAAGGTGTCTACTTCCGGTCGAAGCGTTTTACGATAGTTACGGGTCAGAGTATCTGTTAAGATGTTAAGAATAATAAGTATCTCTTAAAATGTTTCCAATAATGAAACATTTCAATATAATGAAGACAAAAACCAAAAATAAAAAGATAGTTACGGATCGGGACTCCCCGATCCTTACTGCGCATGTGCAGATGTTTTCTTCTTCTTCTGTTCGTTTAATGGCAGTTTACTCCCCAGTGTACGAGGATACTGCCACCTGCTGACCGAGCGAATGAACCCTGTTGTAAACTGAATTAGCGTCATTACAAACGTGTGTTATATTATATATGTCGGGACGATAAATCCCTTATGTCGGGATGTGAGATTTTGTTCAGCCCTAATTCCAGCAAGAAAGTCATAATAGAGTCGTTCATTTCCATAGAGCATTTTCAAAAGAGCCATTCAGTCACCAGGCTTACATCGTGGGTTTTTGTGTCAGGATCTGCCGATGGTGCACAAAAGCTAAAAATGTCAAGCTGTCAAGAAAAACTCAAAGGGAGTTTCCTGCTCTGATTTGTGACTTTTAAATCCTTCTTCTCCATCCGTCGTCTCGGCAGTATTCAGTGACTTTCCTGTAATTCAAAACTCCAATGCTTAGAAATGACCTGAGGGTGTAATATAAACCTGCTGCTCGTTGGACACTTACTTTTTTCATGTAAAGTTACACTTAGGATATCATGAAAATAAAATGTGACTATAGAATATGTGGAAACAAACATGTATTAAATGATGCTCTATAAGAAAAAGAGAAAAGAATGATTATATGTGTTTGGCCTAAATGTTGGGCCACATTTGGCTAAAGCTGATGGTGTTGAGTCCTGCCCAAATATGATGAAGCCTGTGACATTTGGACTTCCGGTGATCAGCCCATTTCATAACTCCTGGGTCATATCTGACCAACTGAATACTCGCCGGTGCCGTAACCAATCCACAGCACAGCCACAAGTAGCCCAGATGAAGCCCAAAATAAGTTTGTCAGATATTGTTTTAAAATAATATCACTTTTGTTTTTATAACAGTATAAGAAGTCACTGAGGAGTGATCACATTTACTTTATGATTATGTGGTTTACGTGCTGTTTTAGGAGGTTTTTGATGCTGCCAAGATTAAATTACAGGGGGAAACACAAAACCCTTCTGGTGAATTTATTATGTATTGATTTGCCATAAACACATGTTCAGTTTAAAGCTAATATAAACATAGTTCGTGCTTTAACACATTTCCTATAATGGTTACACTTTTGCTCGAGAGGCAGTCTCCATGGTTCTGTATGCGTCTGTCGAAGGTTTCGTCAGTTTTATAACAGGCTTGACCTGATGCCAGCTCAGACATTTACTTTATGAATCCTCGGGGCGTCTATGAAAGTCAATGTTCCGGCTGTGTGCTCAGCAGAGTGAATAGGAAGAATGTGTTTGAAATATAATGGGACATATAATAAGGGATATGTAACACAGCCACCGCTGCAGTAAAAATCTGCAAAGGCAAGACAATCGCTGTCACGCAGAGGGATCCGGCAGGAAGATCTGCCAGAGAAAAAGTATTGTCAGTATTTGTTTCCTCTTTCTGTACAGACAGCACATATATTCAGTTTTCTGGTTTTTTCTCGTAATCTGCAGATTGTTTGCCCATAGATCAAAGGCAGTAAAATGCATCTGCTCCCCTCTTGTGAACAGGCCACACGGCTCATTTCAGACGGGCCACTTTGTCAGCGCGTCTGAAACGAGGACACGCACCTTAGAGCCAACAGGGCTCTACCCAAGGCGTGGAATTAGATCAAAAATTACACACACACACATTCAGAGCCTGAGCACAAGGCCAGTTGGTGAGTCAATAAAAAACAGACAGCGTGTGTGAGAGAGAGAGAACATAAACAGAACTCTGCCAAGCTACTGTTTGCATTCCACGTCTCTTGGCTTCACGGCATCGCTGCTGCTTCAGACGCCATGCTATTCATAGGCACACTTATAATGATTTGTAAGTATCACCTTTAATGAATCAAGCTGTCTACTCCAACATAACAGATTCCATGTTGTCATTTATTAAAACTGCACTAGAAAACCCTTAAAACTCTTAAAGCTACACTTGAAAACTCTTAAACTGAACAGTTACTTTAATGCAAATGTGGGGTTTTTTTTCCAGGATTTCTCTTGTTATCATTGTTTAAATAAATTAACACCAGAGAACATCTGAGGATCTCATTCTGGCTTAAAAGAAAGCAGACTGCATACTACAAATATAATTGTGTAAACAGTGGAAGGGAGTTTATCATTTTTCATAGTGATACAGTTCGTGCTTTTTATTGATTGCTTTTCTGGCTTGGCATCTGTCGTGACTGAAAGTGTTTGTGTGGGATATTAAAGCTATTTTCTGGCTTTGTGAATAAAGACGGATCGCGCTTCAATTTATGCCCATTAAAAAAATCTTTAAAAAAAAAAAATCAGCATGGTGTGTGTTTGAGTTTAGGTTCAGCGGGACATGCTCTATGCTTGATTTAAATGAGGGATGTAAACGTATTGGCTAGAGGTGGGAATCACCATACATCCCACGATACGATATTATCACAATACTTAACGCATGATACGATATTATTGCAATTTTTTAAAAATATTTTGCGATATTCAGATTCTGTACATAAAGGTAAACTTTATCAATATTCATTTTATCTAATATCAAAGTCTCACACTCAGTCTTTCTCTCATTTCAGTTTTATTGTTGACAAACTGAACGGTTTGTATTACAGTCTAGTCCAACTTAACTGAATCAACCATCTGGTACAATTATAGCTATTCTGAACTATGCAGTTTATGAAAACTATGCAGCCCCTTCAGCAACTGAAGAATTTGAAAGTAAAACAAAATATAATTTTGCATTAAATAAAAAAGTTTTAAACTTAATTAAAATAAAACATGTCTTAAATTAAAATAAGTAAACTGTCATGTTTATTGCTGCCAAAAAAAAAGTTAAACACATTTGGACAGTGAAGGAATGTCAGGATTCTTGCTCAGAAAAAGGATCAACATGCTCTGAAGTCAGAGCACAAAAACCTTTTTGTAACAAAATATCGATTTCTGCTGTCCCTGTATCGATACATTATTAGCAAACAAAATATCACGATATCGATTTTTTCCCCACCCCTAGTATTGGCTGAATGTCAGTATTTGCCAGCACTGTTTGATTGATATTAGCATATCCGAAAATAAGACGATGTTTATATATCAGATATCAGGAGCTTTAACTGTTTTCTCATCTTAATTTTGTTTGGTAAAAAAGTTGGAATAAAGGAAACAAATGGTAAAACCAAAATAAGGAAATGGAAAAATTATCTGTATTGGAAGAAACCAAATAAATAAGCTTTAATAACCATTGTTTTTTTCTTTCATCGCTAAATTGCTTGATGTTATTTGCAAACAACCGTATTAGATCGTGTGGCAGGAACAAGGCACGGCGGGTCCAGGGATCAATGTTTTCAGACATTTATTCACAGCACCACACACCACACACCACACCCCTGAGTCCCTGTGTTTTAACACGGCGGGGGTGATTGCGGATGCCGTGCAGGTGCGTCCGCACGGCACCGCAGACCACGCCCCACCACAGATCGATACTCCAAGATTATCTATTTTGAATTACAAGCGGGAAAAGATGGATTGATGCATTCCTACTTTTCACAAGTTGCCCTGGTGACAGGAAGTCTGCTCATGTGTGCTTAGTAAAAGGTCAAAATGTTTAAATGTCAGCAATTGTACATGTGTTATAACGTTAAAACAGCTGTAATGATATTACTGTCTGTATATTTGTGGTTTAGGTTTGTTCCTGAGATTTAGTCTTAGATCAGGCGTGTTCATGCTGGTGCAAATGCTCCACGTGCTCTGTTAGTATTATTGTGAATGCATTATGCGATTTACTGGCAGTCTCATAAAAAGATTGCATCAAAGAAAGTTACCAGGACTATGACTGCTTTTAGTCAACTGCCATCTTTAAAGTCTCTTTGGACAGAGTCAAAAACAGAGTCACTCTGCCATCAGTTTTCTATGTGATAATGTGGCAACTGTGATTAATTCTTTTGCAGTCTACATGCAACAGACTAAAGGGGCAAGGAGAGCTCAGTAGGTAGGGTGGTCGCCCCATGATCGGAAGGCCGGGGGTTCAAAACCACTGAACAGGTACCCCTGAGCAAGGTACCGTCCCTACACATTGCTCGCGGGCGCCTGATTTGCGGCTGCCCAATGCTTCACTGATTGAGTGGGTTAAATACAGAAAGAGTAATTTCCCCACGGGGATCAATAACGTATACATTATTATTAAATGAATATTTCAGCAAAACCTTAAGCGATTTGAAGCAGAAATTTCAGAAATTCCTCCAAAAATAGAGACGTTGTTGTTGCAGGATGACGATTTATCTGAAAACTTGAGCAGCATTGCTTTTATGGGAATATAACCAGAGTACTAGTTGAGTTGAGGTCTCTAGTGCTTGGCAGAGAAGTTGACGCAGACTGATTGATTGAAACATATTGTCTGTATTTATAAATCAGGTGGCAGTAACTTGCAGACCTTTGCCAGCCTTTCTGAGAGTCATCGTTTGTGATTGGAAGTTCCCCCACAAGTTCATGATGTTGCAGACTCAACTTTTAGGCAACCAGCTGGTCACTGCAACTACTTGCAACTACAGAGTTTACCTAGTCGCAGTGATGTTGCCACCTTTCTTTAAGGTGTAACTGAAATACCATTAGGTGTTTAGTTCAGTGTGCAGGACTTTGTACTATGGAGCTGGCCAGATAAATTCTCTTTGTTGTCTGAGCCAACTCATTTGGATATTTGTCTTCTCAAACGTAACTTCTGCAGACAACATCTAGAAAAGTGCACGTGTGAAACACTTAATGAGACAACTTGAGGAACTAAATAAGCAGTCCTCTCTTCTAGTCTGCTTTCCCCAAGGCTTGATATCAGTCCCCCAAAATGTACCGCTGGTGTATAGCAAGCAGTGAGCCAGCACACCAAAAGAAACAATCAGACGAGTAGCTAAAAAAACAACAACAACAAAACAAACAAACAATGGTGAAAGAGAGCGCATGGGCTGAGGTATTCAGGCGTCCTGCTTAATTGTTTCCTGGCAGCAGGAGTAAGCTTGTTCTCAGTGCATAAATCCTCCTGTTTTCATTTATGTGCTCCAGGTGTTGATGAAACAATTCCCCTTGCTGGATAATCATATTTCTACTTCCCTCTCGCCAAGACACTGAAATGGTAAAGAGGATGGACCCCCCCCCTCCCGCCGAACTGACACATCACACACACCACTAGCTCTCTCCGTGCATGTGTGAATGGATCTACTTGGCGTTTCAATTTGCACAATAATGCGAGAGGAGAAAAGCGGTTATGCTCGCTGACAGGCTACACCAGAGGGGTCGGTGTGTGTGTGCATGTGTAAGGCCACGCAACAAAAAAACAATCATTTATAATTCGTCAGCCTTATATTTAATGAGTAAATCAGTCAGTCAGTCAGTAAGTAGGATCTGGCAGCTGGTTAGTCAATTAATAAGGTTGTGAAGTCACTTAATCTCCCAATGAGTTGTCATGCAGCATCATCTCTGTAGAGGAAACTGATGAGGACGCTGGTTTTGATTTAATCTCCAAATATGAGAACGTTTTCACCCAAACTGAAAATGATAGGCCTCAAATAGCACTTAAGGAGCAAATGTGCGTTTAAACTCTTGATTTGTATCTCGCCCCCACTCCTCGCCCCCCTCGTGCCCTCTCTTTTTCCTCTTACGTTGAATGATGTGGCGTAAAGAGCTGTTTTACGACTTCCAGAACAAGCCTGTATTTCTAGTAGCTGCCAGTCATTTCCTGGCCCGTGGCATTGCCTTTATCACTCATGAATCCTATAAATGTAACTATGGGTCACATACCTCTGGAGGCTTCTCCGAGCCTCTGTAGCTGCAGGCAGGAATGTTAAAACCAAAGGCAGGCTCAACAGTGTCGGCGCTGTCATCGAACTGAGATATACTGCTGCAGATTCACATAAAGGTGCACAACTCCTCCCTGCAGTGCTGTGCTTGTGGTTTAAGGCAGCCTGTTTTGGAACTTAGGGGTGTGGCATTAGCAAAGTAATCACGTTACGATTTAAGAAACGCCACAACTCAAGCGCTGACAGGAAATCCAGAATGCATCTGCACCTCTGAAGCTGTGAGGTGGCCTGCTTTGCTCGCGCTACCCATTTGACGTCCTTTTATTAACCAGTCTGCTCTTACTTACCGTCTCACAGTCAGATCCCTGACAGGAATCTGGAGGAGACAAAGAGAGCAAAGAGAGCTAATGTGTGTTTTTTGACCCCCTTCGGCAAAACAGCAGGCATTGTTTGCAGGAGAAGAAGACACAATGGTGTTTCTGTTCAAAGCCAGCACAAGTGAAAGCCTGTCAGGGCTGAAGGAAAGCGAAGGGTGGAAAGATAGAGAGGGAGTGAAAAAGGTCTTTCTCACAAACGCCACCTGTTTGGATACTGGCTGTGGGCATTTAACCTGCAACTTGCTGCTGTTAGGAGTTTGGCCAGTGTCTTTTCTGCAAGTTTCCAAGTACTTCATAAAAAAGAGAAGACTAAAACCTAAAGGCTATGCTAAAAAAAGGTGGTACTAATTTCAACAGATTCCCCTTCTTTGCTCAGCAAGTGCTAGAAGTGAAAATTTTGTCTCAAAAACAAACGTTCGGTTTAACAACTCAGTTTTGAAATGACTTATTACAGCAGAAGAGTAAAGTATTACACTGCCAGCTCATTACTCCTCGCAAATATGCATAAAAACTGAGGAGTGAACTGTAAATATCCTCCAGGAGCCTATAGATGCTGGAGCAGTTGAAACAGCAGGGATGCAGGGCACCAGAAGACATTGTACCTGTAAATGGTGCGGCTCAAATATCTGTCTGAACTAGCTCGCAGGTTTGCTCCATTCATTTAAAAATCGCCGGCGAATTCAATACAATTTGTATTCTCCTTTTTAGCTATCAAAAACCAACACTGGCTGTGGCTCAGGAGGTAGAGCGGGTCGTCTGCTAATCGGAAAGTTGGTTGGATCGCTTGCTGCTCCAGTCGGCATGCCAAAGTATCCTTGGGCAAGATACGGAACCTCGAGTCGCTCCCGATGCGTTCAGTGGAGTGCGAATGCGTGTGAACGTTAGATACAAAGCACTTAAGCACAGGGAAACAAGCGCTTGAATGAAAGAGACGTGCTGTATAAAATGTTTGGAGTGCTCGAGTAGAAAAGCACTCTATAATCACCCGTTTACCTTATTAAACCTGATGATGCTGTGCCGTGATATTTCTTTCCCATGCATTGGGAAAAGAGCACCGCTCCTGCTTCTCCATCTGTTTTGTCCAGCATGGTAACCACATTGTTAAAACCGGAGGCTATTATTCTTCTTCACATAGAAGACATCACTTAATGCACCTAAGGGCCGTTGCGGGTTTAGTGAGAAAAGGTCATATTTATATTTCCCACTGCAGCGTATGACCTCATGTAATATTTGTGTCATTATTGAGTCGAGGCGCACGATACTGACAGATGTTTTTTTTTGCTGTTACATAATATATTGTTTCTGCTCTGCTGTGAATAAAAAATAGACAAATATCAGCAGGTTTCCCTGAATGTTAATAAGTGAAACAAGATAAACAACTCGCTCTGTCTCTGGAGATGCCTGCACTGCACCGCAGCAGAGTTTAACTGTTGTTTGAATGCAGCTTAACTATGCATGCTTACAGTCTCAGCACTCTGTTAAAAGTATACCCGAAGTGTCTTAGCATGCTAGAATGGTACACTCGCTAGACGACTGATAAAACGACAGTTTCTCCGCGTCCATTTTTAAAAAACAAAAGCAGAAACTGGATTCTGGAGATCCAAGTAGCAGCTTAGGTTACTTAAGGTACTTAAGGTATCTGCTATTACATTTACCAGTTTTGGTCACTCATAGAGCAGAGCTGCAGATCGGTTGCAGGTTGAGTGAGTACTAGCTTTCCTCTGTGGTTATTTAGGATCGTTTCACGTGAAGTAACAACAACGGGATCCTGCTCTAGAAGTTATAGTTCAGGTTTAGTGGATTCATTCATTAGCAAAACGTTGAGAAGAACCGCTCAGGGCTGCATGGGCAGACTTGCTTGCTTTTGAAATGTCGCCTGGTTGCTTTACTGCTTGTGTATGCGGTGGGTCTGAGAGGCAGCCTGTCAGAGTTAATCAGCCTGCAACAACCGGCTAAAAGCAGACATCCTGACTGCAGTGTGGTTCACACAGGCGCACACGGACAAATGGAGGCAGACAGACATGCAGCGTCTCACGTAGATGTTGATGCTCATGTACTGCTCGTATAAAGGGAGGAGGGGGAAAAAAACAGTTGTTAACAGACTTTTCTTCCACCGGCAAGTCGTTAATGGAGGCTTGGTTAATGGTGACTGACTGAACGTGCAGAGATACAATGCAGCCCTGCAGTCATCGAGCCAGGGCTTCAATTGGATTGGATGCCTGAAGACATTTATTCAAACAAGATGAACTGTTGATCCCCTCTCTGCTTCCCGGCAATTTCTCTTATGTAGCGCTACAAGAGGAGGAAGAAGAAAAGGAAACAAGCTTTCCCTTCCAGGCATGTATTTCTTACAGCAGCAGTACATGAAATTCAAGTACACAGGAGGGCCGCGCTATTGGATGAATCGCCTCCTACAAATGGAGCATCACCACCAAAGCCCAGCAATGTTACGTGTATTTTTTAGGGTATAGATATTTTAACAGCACCAGAAAATAAATTTGAATAAAAAAAATAGAAGTAAATAAATACTGCTTATTCTCCTGTGATGCTTTAAGTCGTTTTCTGTGCGTGCAGCTGATATGCGAGCTGATGTCATCAAAATATTTGGGCATTCATGCTAATGGGAACATTTTTGCTGATTTTAGACTTTAATGCTAATTAGCAAATATTGTCATGCTAATATACCAAATTTGAGGCGGTGAGCATGGTAAATATCAGCAGATAGCGTTTCTATACAAAACGTGCGCGCGGTGTGCAAATGGTCTACAAACACATGGATGGGGGGAAAAAATCAGGTGGAGGGCAAATGAGACAACGCTCGGCACAGCGGCGAGTCTCCGGCATCATGAATCGCACATTCACCTGAAATTGGCAAAGCGGCACAATGTAAATGGTTTTAAATAAGCTTTGGCCTCCGAGCAGAGGAGACATAATTGTCTCTATTAGCTCCAGACTCAAGACAGCACTAGTGTGCGCTGAGTGAGTGTGCTGATAGTTTCCCTGCTTGTTCAGACACGTCGCATTGAAATGGCTGATAAGTGTGAACGATAAATAGCTCTAACCCGAGGCCTACTGTGTTTATATATGCGTATCTGCATGTGTTTATATATATATAATATGCTTCATCTGTCAGGTCAATCTCAGCTGTAGAGGAACAACAATCCTCCCCCCCTTCCCTTTCTGATATGTCTCCTTGTATTGCTGTTAATCATTATCTAATTGGCATGCAGGCTTGCGGGTAAAGACTTGCATCGGCCCACGCTCGTAGGGCCACAGCGGTGGATTGGAGCCATGCAGAAATAGCAGCAAAGGCGATGTGATGAGCCAGTGTACGACCACTAGTAATGAAAACAGAAGTGGCAAGCAACACCTCTGCCAAGGCTGAATAATTAAGCTGTGCTTGTTTGTTATTTGTCATGTGGGTTTTTATTGAACGGCACTATTTAAACACGATTTCCACGGTGCTGAGCATGTAACTGGATACCAGAGTCGCCTAGAAGCTCCTTTAAAGGAACCGCAGCCTGCGCAGTGGTGAATATGGAGGAATCTAGATAAAATGTGACGCAACCCTTCAAACAGCTGTTCATTTTTACTATTGAATGCATCACCGGTTAATAATTTAGTTCATTAACTGTCAAAATGTATCGGAGAAATAAACGTTCACAACACCCCGGGTGACTTGTCTGAATTTCTTGTTTCTTCGCGGTTGAAAAACAGATGAAACAAATAAATATTTACAGCATTTTGAGTCGTCTGATGGTTCTCATCTAATTCTGTTAAAGTAAGTCTGTGTCTTTCGTGTCTTCAAACTGTTCTGATGGTAGAATAAAACGTGTATTTTCTAACATGCGATTGTAAAGCTGCCTTTAAGCGTTCCTCTCACTGCGGCGGTTCTGCTTGCTGAACGCACCGACGTTACACACTGTTTGCAACTTGGATCTAACAGCTGTTATGTATTCCGTGTCCTGCGTTAAACTCTCTGAATGGTGAACTGGGGGCTCGTTGACATAACAACCAGCAAAAAACCCAAAGCAACTGCCGATGCTGTAGAGCTCTGCTTCAGCTATTTAGATAAATCGAGCGTAGATTTCGTAACGGAATGAGAGTCTTTATGTGTTTATGTTTTTCAGACTTAGCAAATATGAAAGCACTTCAAAGCCCATGTCTCCTGTTGTTTGCAGAAATATCTTACTATAATGATGATAGTGTATGTAAGTAAGTTTGTTCTGTAACTCCTCCAATATCCGTTAATCAGTCTGGAAACCTACTTAAAGAAACTGCCTAGGATAGGGTTATCAACACCTATACAGCTTTTGGAAATGAGTTTTCTAACACCCAGATGGTGACAGATTCATCTCAGAACTAATGGTGATATTAAGTCTGCTAAGTGTATGTTGTTGTTGTTGTGCAGTGGCACTTCGGAGGGGATCGCTGGAACGTTTTATCATGCATATCTATCATACAGTAATAGTGCCTGTAATTTACTCCTCATCCAGTGAATGTTGCAGATGAAGCTCAAAAGAACAGCGTGAACGTACATGTGTGTGTTTTCTAGAGGTGGGAATCACCATACATCCCACGATACGATATTATCACAATACTTAACGCACGATACGATATTATTGCAATTTTTTAAAATATTTTGCGATATTCAGATTCTGTACATAAAGGTAAACTTTATCAATATTCATTTTATCTAATATCAAAGTCTCACACTCAGTCTTTCTCTCATTTCAGTTTTATTGTTGACAAACTGAACGGTTTGTATTACAGTCTAGTCCAACTTAACTGAATCAACCATCTGGTACAATTATAGCTATTCTGAACTATGCAGTTTATGAAAACTATGCAGCCCCTTCAGCAACTGAAGAATTTGAAAGTAAATTAAAACAAAATATAATTTTACATTAAATAAAAAAGTTTTAAACTTAATTAAAATAAAACATGTCTTAAATTAAAATAAGTAAACTGTCATGTTTATTGCTGCCAAAAAACAAGTTAAACACATTTGGACAGTGAAGGAATGTCAGGATTCTTGCTCAGAAAAAGGATCAACATGCTCTGAAGTCAGAGCACAAAAACCTTTTTGTAACAAAATATCAATTTCTGCTGTCCCTGTATCGATACATTATTAGCAAACAAAATATCACGATATCGATTTTTCCCCCACCCCTAGTGTTTTCACACATGAGCAAAGGGAACAAGCGCCACAGGTGTGGCAAAAAGTAGATATTCTTGAAAGGACGACTTTATACTGTAGTTGTATAAGTTCAGTTGGTGTTTTGCTCTACATCGTCGTCTAATCAAATGACTTGGACTGTGTGTAATTGTAAGTGTGCTGTAAAGCTCTTATATAATACTTTTATAGTATAGTGAGTGTTAATGAATGTTAATAAGCACTTAGGAACCACTTTCTGTGGCTTGACTGTTAGACTTCATGGTTCCATCTTCCACAGATGAATGACATGCATTTGACTGGCAGTCATTAGATTAAAAGCTTTAGGGGTGGGATCATCATCCTAATGATAATGTGTACCAAATATATTCTCACTGTAGTACATTAACAATCTGCTCTATATCTTTAGACTCATTAAGCAAAGTTAGTGGAGTGAAAGTGGTAACCTTTACAGCCCAGTGTCCACAGGCTAAGATGTCAGGTGCTGAAGCTGCGATGATGTATATAATCTCTTGTAAATTCAGGTCCAGCACTAATTATAATACATTCAGGGCGCTAAACTCCTTATTACTTATTTATTTATTTATTTATTTATTGTGCTGTGTAAATTGGGGCAGTTAAATATGATTAAGGTTAGTTAGCCTCACTTCAGTCGATCTACAATTATTTCCCGTTCATGCAGAATGCCAGCTTCTTTTAGCAGTAATGATCATGAAAATAACTATTTGTGTAGCACCTTTCATCACCAGCACAGGGTGATTTACAGAGAATGAAATGGTAAAAATAAAAATCCATTAGATTGGATGAATCTTTAATGATCCTTGCGGGGAAATTGGGTTATCATAGCAGAAGAGAACAGGATACAGCAGGATACAGATAAGGACGCGAAAGATAAGAAGCAGCAAAGGTTTGAATAGTGAGCAAATCATCCATGTTGAAATTAATACCACATTTTTTTTGTTAAAGTGTCATTAAGTGTCATGATGAAAACAAAGAAGATCTAATAAAATGAAAATTACTTTTGTAAAGGCCTGCGTCTTTTGAAGATCTTAAAGTGCTTACTGACGCTAACCTTAGAGGATATTGGAGGATTTCTGTGAAATGGTAGCTGCCTGTAAAATGTGGTTAAAAAAAAGGTCATATTGCTTTATGCTGTTAGTGTTATTGCCTTCTTAGATATGTGGGAGATTAAGAGAGGCACTGAGAGCGCACAGTAAATCTTTATTATCCCTGAAGGACAATTTGCTTTACAGCAACCAGTCATTAGCACGCAGCAGAGATATAACAGGTACACTACACATCAACATGTAGAGCCAGGAGCCAGTGTGTGTTGAATTTATTGTGTGGAGAATACTCAGCATCTGCTGATAAGTGCTGTGGAAGTGCGATGGCGTTATCTTTGTCGAATCGTCATATTAAGATGCTGCTTTCCCTGCCATATTTATATTTGATCACCATTTGTTACAGTGTCCTGGAGCTTAAAGTGATAGATTAGCTACTGAAATTCATCGGTTTAATGATGCAACTGTTTTTTCTGTCTTTTAGCTCATTTTGTTATAATGTACATCTGTTTGGCATTTTAATTTTCTAAAATTAAGTGAAATAATAGCAAAAGTACTGATGAACTGATGCAGAAATGAAACAAAAGTTAGCTTAAAGTTAGCAGAAATTTATGCTAACTTTAAGCATCCACCAAGCTATTTTGTTATAATGTACATCTGTTTGGCATTTTGATGGAAAAAGGATTTTTTTTTTACAGTAGATAGTTCTAAAATTAAGTGAAATAATAGAAAAAGTACTGATGAACTGATGCAAGTTAGCTTAAAGTTAGCATCAATTTTTGCTAAGTTAGCTTAAAGTTAGCAAAAATTGATGCTAACTTTAAGCATCCACCAAGCTACCACAGGTCGACCTAGAGACTAGATTAGGAGAGGCTTGGATGCAATGCTCTTTAGCCCCTTAAAATAAAAGTGAGAAAATGTTATTACACATCATCACAAATGTATCAGCTTTATTCTGTATTCTATCAGCTTGTTCAGCATGCTATTAAAGCTATTTGATGTTTAGAGGTGTTGCTAGGTAAGCTAAGCACTTACTCTCAAGTTGCTTTGTAGCAGTGGTGGTTTGGGGTCTAAAGCCTTGGCTTAGTGGACTTTTTCATTCAGATACCTTGTGATAAGGGAGCCATCACATTATCGTGCTCATCGGGGGAGGAGTGCACCAACTCTTTTGTGGGTTTTTGTTGGTGGTGGTGTTGCTTTTGTCTCCCGTGGTTCACAGCACTGTTTGTTTGTGAGCAGGCCTATTTTGGAAGAAGAGCTCCTCTGGTTTGGTATTAGTTTCTAGACCCCATGATAGTTGTGGTTTTAGCGGTTGAACTGGCCGGTCTGTCTGCCTGACTGGCAGCCCGGTGTGGGGCTCACAGTGATCCCAGTCACAATAGAACAATACGCCAAGGCCTTGGCTGCACGGATATCTTTTTAATCACTGAGGCAAGAAGCCGTATAACAACAGGAAATATCCATCAGTGGTAATTGTGGAAGGATTCCAAAATATGGTGGAGCACTGTTTCAAGATCACATCTATCCATTTCCTGCACTGCAGACTTAAGCCAAGTGTCACTGTAAGACATTTCTCTTTGTAGGATGAGTTTGTACTTTGACCAAATGCAATAAAGCACAAGTGGGTTTTAAGCCGAGAAGAAGGTGAAAAGAACCCTTTGGCCTCAGTTTACTACATATGAGATGACTTTGCCATTTAAAATTCCCTATGCAGAAATCTGTTCCTCGGTCAGTATTCGAGAAACACCATTATGAAGCTAAACAAAATGAAATGATGTTGTTTGCTTATAGTGATTCAACATGTATTTCTTTACCATACTTCCCTTCAGAGTCTTCTTATCATCCATCAGTGCTTGTACTTGATAAGTAGCAGATGGCCACCTAATCAATCACTGCTGTGTTCATCTGACCCACTTTCCCAGCTTATGTTTTCATTTCTTTTCTTCCAGGTCACGTAGCTCTGCAAAGGTAGACGGCTGAACAGCAGTTTGTAGACTTGTAACTTCTTTTCATGTCACTGGTCAACAAACAGTGTACTCTAATTAAGCATTTAGTCGCTTCATTCTGTGTTTTAATGGGTTTTTATGTGGACGCTTGTGTTGGGGCAGCTTTTAAAATTCAATAACTCGTTATTCAAAAGCAACACTAGCTCAGTTATATTTATACACCTATTTATTAAATCCTTTCCCGAGCATCCGTATGTTCGTGTCAGTCTGTTCCTCTCCTCTGTGAAAACATTAAATACTGCACTGCACTCAAGGTTTCTAAATGCAAGACGAAACACTATCCCTGTGCAAGCCAAACTAATCTGTACTCGCAGTTTGCAGTGTCAATATTTGCATATAAACCGGCCCCTGATGGTGACCTCTAGCAAGATGTTTCATTTCTCATCTCTTTCCTCATCTCCTTATTTCCTTTGCCACTTTTTTCTCGTCCTCCTCTTGTCTTTGCACTCTTCCCCCCTGAGCGTCCTTGTCAGTGTCACAAACAGCTATGGAGAAAAGAAGGGAGGTCAATAGTTTGTCTCCCCGCCTTGTAAATAATGTGACTCAGAGGCTGACAGAATGAGTTTGGATGGCGGCAGCAGGGAGAAACTGGCTGGAATATTTTCTTAACTACCGCCGCCACCGCTGCCCCCTTCACCCCTCCAGCTTGACTTGTTTAATCTAGGTGACAAATACTTGTCAGACTTTGTGCCGCATTTCTTTTCTGTTTGTTGTCCTTCTTTAAGGGAGTTTTTCTCCTTCTCTCATGTCACTGCTGGCGTTTTAGCTGAGCAAAGAAGTGTTTTCTTGTCAAAGAGCCATGTAATCGAATTACCCTCCGCATGGGTTTTGATGTTAAACGCGAGTCTGTTGCTGCTTCGGGAATTTCAATGCACCGAGATTTTACGCAGTCGCACTCGGATGCGGCAGTCCGCTGTACACGTGTGTTAAGCGGCGCTTGTGCTTATGTGTTGACATTTGGTGCACACGCGCATGAACTTGTCTGTAAGCGTTTGTGCTCACCGATGCCACGGGGTGCACACGCTCCACTGGGATTTGAGCGTTGCAGTCCACTGCTAGGGCCCGGGAGAGCTCTGCTTTGCTGTAACCGAGCAGCTCAGCGGATGGGAATGATGCGGTGGGGGCGGGGGGGTGGAGATTTCCTGTGTTGCCTGTGGTGCTCGGGGTGAACACCAGTGTCAAGCGTTGGGTTACAGTGGTGAATGCAGTGCTGCACATTCACCAGTGATTCTATCTTTGCATTCAGCAGCACCTGGCACACTTGTTAAATGCATGCAGTAATCTCACATGCATATGTGCAAGTTCATATTGCATGGAGCAGGGGTGGCAAACTTAAGGCCCGGGGGCCAGAAGCAACCCAACAAAGACCCTAATCCGGTCCGCTGGACTGGGAAATGTCAACGTGGTCATTAATTTTGGACATTTAACAGTATTTTTAACAAATGAAGACCTCTCCCATGTTCATTCATGTCAAATCAAAGTAATTAAGTACAGTAAATGAGGCAATGTGAACATTTCTGTAATTTCACACATTTATTTCTTATCTACTAAGCACAAAGAGTCGTTCTAATCCATTTCTTTTATTTGTTACCTCAGCATCAGATAGAAAAACGATATACTGTTTTTTTGTCATACTGTGAGTTTTCTTGTAGGGGCGAAGAGTTGGCAGTTCGTCTTGTAATCGGAAGGTTGCCGGTTCGAGCCCCGGCTCCGACAGTCTCGGTCGTTGTGTCCTTGGGCAAGACACTTCACCCGTTGCCTACTGGTGGTGGTCAGAGGGCCCAGTGGCCCCAGGGTGGCTGTGGCTACAATGTAGCTGCCATCACCAGTGTGTGAATGTGTGGATGATTGTGTATAGTGTAAAGCGCTTTGGGGTCCTTAGGACCAAGTAAAGCGCTATACAAATACAGACCATTTACCATTCTTATATTAAGATATCGCCGGGATTAAAAGTGCAGTTAACCTTTCACTGGTCTGGGCCACTCAAAATGAACGTGGGCTGTATGTGCCCACGTTATAAAATGAGTTTGACATCCTTGGCATAGAGCATAAAGTACACTTGTTAATGCTTTAACATGTGCGATTGCAAAGCCTGGTTAGGTTTCAGGTTCAGGTTTTTTCCCCTTTTCTCTCAAACACTTCAGTAGCCGGGTTGGAAATGCCACTCCAGCTCCAAATTGACTCTTCAGGGTTTCTTTCCTTTTCCTATCTGTCATTCAGCATTAGGCTGAAGGGAGAAATTCAGAAGCTGCGCTCCCTCGCCTGTACCCCGGAAAAAATGCTTCAGTGGAGCAAATTATATGTGTCATTTTCATTTATGCACATTGTTTTAGGTGATGTGGTGTTTATAATCCTTGCAGCGGGAGCAGATTGCGGCGCTAGTGGCGACGGAGGCCTCTCAGCTAATCGCAAAACATCGCCACGTTATTGATTTCCATCATGGTTATGGTAATATATTTTTCGATTGTAACTGCTGCCCTCCTACTCCGGTTGCGCTGTGTATATCAGGTTGCATTATTCACACAGTGTCTCATTTGATTACAGGCGCCAGAGAAGAAGGTCAGAGGCGGATCTGATGACCGTGCAGTTCACAAGCCTCTGCAGCGGTTTGTAGGACATCCGACAGAGTCTCTTGTCTAAAGGCGCCCGGCGTAATGAATGGTCCGCAGTGTTTTTAAACGGGCTAGCCGTGATCCATCTAATTGCTCCCCACTCAGTGTAATTACAACTTTGTGTGCACTTTGCTTGGGACTTCACACTGGCAGAAGCTAACAGGGATGCTGTTTTAGCATTTTTCTTCTCTGGGTTTGATTTCTCCCTGCTGGCTTAGCAGTGGGACAAGCGTATTTAAAAGACGGATTGCTTCATTCTTTGATTGGTGTGCCGTTTATTTTTATATTGTGTTACTTTCCTTACTGCTGTGAAGACATTGCATCTCCTGCAAAAGCAAGTTGTTTCATACTTTTTTAAGGAGTTTGGCTGATGCAGATCCAAGTTTCAAGTTCCAAGTTTACCAAACTACTCTCAGTAACCAAGTCACTGTAGAATGCTAATTATAGCTCAGTTAATATCATCTGTTCTTGACCTTTCATCAGTTACAGGGGCCTGAAATAAGAGGTGGGCAACAGGCAAGACAAAGAGCTTTGAGCAACCAGGTAGCAAACCCAGAGCATCTTATATGCTGGTATCTCGTCTCTCGGAGATTACTTTTTAAATATATGATCCCTCGCAATTGCATTATGAGCAAAAACCCTGAGCAAACTGTAGATTCTGCAGGCTGCAGGAATCATCATGTGCACGTTTATCCTCTATAAGAATAGCACGGGGCACAGGTAATACAAACACGGAGGCAGAAACTCTCAAATGCTTGCTATAATCAGCGCATTTATTGGCACTGCAGTAAAAGCAAGTGGAAGATTATTAAAGTTAATATCCACTGAAACAAAATGTAATGTCTTCTGTAAAACTCTCACCCTGCAGTTTACATGCAGATATAAACAGCTCTTCATAGGTAAAATAAAGGTGCTCATTAGCATCGTTACATCTTGTTAGGCTGCTCATTCCATAAAAATTACACAAGACTATTATAAATAACCATTCACTTCCATAACGCACATTAAACTGAGGATGCAATATTCTCTCTCACAAAGCCTGCAGCGTGTAAGCAAAAAAAAAATTCATAAAAGGGAAAACCTCAGATGGATTTAATAGAACAGAAACCCAGCAACGTGCATCAGGGGCGATCTGTCGATAATTGTAAACATGCTAGTCGACACAGCTAACTAGCACAAAAACCGCTACGGGAGGTAAATTGGAACTACGAAGAAATTCAGACTTTATGGGAGAGGATAAAACCCCCAAAAACTGACATAAAGAACATATGGACGTCCCCCTACCCAGGTTACTGCAGGTTTAACGTGTTCGCCTTGCCCTGAGTTCATAAATGAACACCTGTGCACGCTCCGACACAGTGTTCTGCTGTTCGAACTGTTGCTTTACCTGGAGGACATTAATCTCGAGTGTTTGGCTTCCTGGTTAAGTAAAGGTTATTAAATATGCAGAGGACAGTCAAATGGGTCCTAAACAGTATTACAGAGACAACAGAGAACATATGGTAATTAATGGATGAAGATAAAATGGGCGCAAAGAAAAGTTGTTGGTCAATTCTAATATCCAGATGGTTTCAGTGCTTGAATCTTTTCCGTCTCATGTGAGATGACCTGCGTAGGCGTCATACATACGCCTCCGTATGCCTGCTTCTCGCCATATTATACATATTGTACAGTGTCTATGCTTATGCGCTGAAGCCCAGTGACTCTGTTGTATGTGTACGTATGTTTATCCAGCTATGGATGAATGCTCCATCAGGCAGGCCGCATGTGTATTGTCAGCAGCGTCCCAGGAGACTTGCTCCAGGCAGGCGGAGTGTTAGTAATAGACTGATTTACCTACATACTGCTTCCTAACTTCCCCGCTGCTCCAGGGAGCCACTACTGCTTGGCTGACTGACTCTGCAGCTGCCTGTGTGCACCGCACACAAGCGTGAATGCTCCCGCGCGCACGCTTCTCAACAAAGCAGGTGTCAAGTACAAGTGGCACCTTTGTCAGTATGCGTCACCCTCTGGAAACGGTGAAATGCAAGGCAAGTAGTTGGCTCATTCAAAGCAGTGACAGCGGTGTCAAATTACAAAAGAGTTGTAAAAAGGGAAGAAAAAAATAGATGATTAGGAGTAATTATTTTACAGCTCCGCCTGTTTATGGAACAGTTGCAGCACCTGAAATACCAGCCTGATGGCCTTTGCCTTGCAATAAAGATACAGTGTGTTTAAAGAGGTTCGAGCAGTTCACCTTTCCTTCATTCCTCACGCGGGCGGAATCGCTTTACTGCATTTTGGAGGTCCAGGAACAGCATTTGAACCCGGATTATGCTGACAGAGGCACTCAAAAGAGACATATATGCTTTTCATTATTTTTAAGTGTCTCTAGAGACTCACAGTTTATGAGAAAAGACCATCACCTTGTTGTTTTCCTGTCTTCATAGATCGGAAAGTATGAAAGTGTGTCCATATCAGATGCTTAAATTTCCCTCCCTATACGGTCTGCAAACTGTAACTGTAACAATAATAGAAGAATCCTTAGCGCACAACACTTCAGCGGCGTTTAACATCGACTGCAGAGCTGTGGGGAATACCAAAAACTTAAAGGCCGATTTAAAGTTGGCAAAAGCAGCACAGGTGTGAGCAACTTTGTTTTCATGTCACCTTTTGTGCTTCAGTGTAAGCTAAGCTCAGCTGGCTTTTTGTCAGCCTTTTATGCCCGTTTGTTTCCCTCCTACTCTCTCTGCTGTATGCTGTTCTAATGCAGCCAAATCCCCAATGAAGCTGTTCTTTACATCGTTTTTTGTTTACAGAAACAGCATGAATATTTACACAATTATGGCCGTCAACTAAATTTTTAAACTTATAACCTATATTTACGACATAACACAGGAATTTTCGCTGTCATTTCTGCTATATTTACTGGAGTGAGTGTTATTATTATCTCCTAACGTTATCTCAGCATGGTGACTCATGACATGAGCTCTGGTGTTCATGGGACTCCCAAAGTAATTTCACTGTCACTGTATCTCATCCATCTCTCTTGTCACAACAAGATAAGTCCGTACATTTGATTTAACTGGAGATGCACTTGTCTGAATTCTTGCATGCCTATGCCAACTGTGTTTCTGTGTCATTACAGCTTTGCCACGCAAAAAATTGTTATACTATGCGTCATCAATTTTTCCTCCACCCCAAATATTTGGATTTAAAATGATTGCTCAAAGAGAAAGTTAGAAAGGACAGAAGACCTCATTAATGTATGTGGTATCCCAACACGTTCTCCCAAAGCGTAACATTTTACGCTAGGTGACAAATCATCGGTATATTATGCTTCCGGGCATCCAACACATCTTTATATTACGAGATCAGAAAAATGAGGAAACATGAGAACCGTTTGCAATGAATCTACACACTGTAAAAAAAAAAGTAATATAAAAGTATTTTACAGTTTTGTCCTGTTCTTCTAGAACATCATTAAATTTACATAAATAGACTGATTTTACATTTCAAATGTAAATTAACGTAAAATCACTGTAAATGTAATAAAACATAATTTTCTTGTTTTTTAAATGTATATATAGATTGTTAAAATTATTTCACAAATATTTGTCCGTTATTTGAAAGATTGAACTGTTAAACTCAAATGTAATACTCTGGAAAAATATATAAAATGATTCGTATAAACTTTTTTTTAACATCAAATAATAATTATTATTATTATTGTGATTTAGGGCGATTGTGGCTCAAGAGTTGGGAGTTCGCCTTGTAATCAGAAGGTTGCCGGTTCGAGCCCCGCCTCGGACGCTCTCAGTCGTTGTGTCCTTGGGCAAGACGCTTCACCTATTGGTGATGGCCAGAGGGGAATTATAAAGTGGAATTGTAAAGCGCTTTGAGGGTCTCAAAGAGCGCGACATGAATGCAATCCATTATTATTTAAACCAACTGTTAACTGTATATTTCTGTACATTTAAGTATTATTATTCATATTGCCGCATCCATTGACCTTGTTTATAGGTAATTTCATTGTTTAATCACATTAAAATGTTTCTAATTTAATGTTTAAAAGCACTTGAAAAAGGCAAAATCCCATGTAAAATTAGGGCAACAAACTGTATTGTCATTACTGAAAATAACCGTATTATCATGTGAAAGTTATTTTCTGTTATTTTATGGTATTATTTTGGCGCCCAAGCTGCTGGAATATTACTGGTTTTTTAGGATTTTTTTTAACGGTGCACATGTATTTTTGTTTTACTTAATTTGCTTTGGAAAACACTATCTAATGTCATTAAAGTGCTGGTTAATGTTAGGGATAAGGTTAGGGTTAGGGCTGGAATACATGGCTGGAGCGTGTGTACCGCGGGACCATCATTCCACTGGATTTCATCCACAATCCGGTGCGTATCATAGGGACACGGAAGGTTACTTTTCGCATTCCCATGGGACGCCTCGGGACCTGACAAATCATTGGTATGCTACGAGTCGGGAATGAGAATGGGCTCGGTATCCCATTGGCTGTTAGTCGCAGACGTCTTCTAAAGCTACAGGCACTCAAACGGATGTTTTGGAAACCAGTTTAAAAAGTAGTTGTTTGAAGGAAGAGTACAACTGATGAAGTATTTGAAGCTTGAACTGAAATAAGCTTTGCGTGAATGTGTCAAAAAAAGAGAGAGTAGCAGATTCGCCCTTAAGATGCTGTCACATTCATGGCAGACTGTTTCATGTGCTAAAAGCAGGGTGGATAAAACATAAGCCTCAACTTGTCCTCAGCAGCCTGAAGTGGCTTCATCAGAGCGATTTGTAGAGAGTCTGAATCAATCAGTTTCTTATCTGATGATCAGAAAGTAAGACAGAACTGCTGATTTTAAGGCTGAAACTGATTTCTCTCTATTTACACCGTCTAATGTGCTCTGTTTCTGCTGCATACTGAATCATCCTAATCCCAAAATGAGTTTATTATTCTGTAGAAAGAGGCATTAACCCACATTCTGCTCAAACTTAGTTCTAATTATACCGTAACACAGATACAAGTGCATCAGTTGCCTTAAGCCATTTGTCGGATCTAATTATAAATTGGCCATTGAATGGCGGCTCTGAAATAAAATGTGCTAAATAAATTATATGTGGCAATAATTGAATAGAAAATAGGCGCCTCACTCAAAAGTATAACTCTCCATATTTTAATCTAAAAAAAAAAATCAGGCCATAATAGCTAAAACATTAAACCCAGTCTCTAAACTAAACCCAGGGATTTATTTAGCATTTTTAAAGCTTATCTTCTGCATGACAGATGCTTTACCTATGAACTTCACAACTGGCAGCATTTCAGCTGCTGTTTTCAAATGTCTGGAGTTATTTTTTCCTCCAGCTAAAAAGGTTTTCTGTTTTGCCAAAGCACGCAGAGCGCACAAGCTGAAGTGTGAATGTCAGGCTTCATCTGCCAGCTCCATTATGAGTAGCTAGCCTTGGCAGCTGACCTGTTACAGATAATACGGGTGCACCTAGCAGACGCTGGAAACTTGCTAATGTTTGGAGTTGGCCTCGGTGGGTAGATCTCTACTCCATTCAGCGTGATTTTGTACAGCTTGAATGGAAATTAAGGCAGCTCTTTGGAAGGAGCTGCAGAACTTGGCCGTGCTGGGAGATCATTACAAGGGTCAGGACAGCTCATCGAGGATCTCGGTGTTTCTCAGAGCTTTGTGTCAGTGCTCGTCGAGTGGAAAAAAAGATGCAGTGCGACTCGTGGAAAACGTTGTCTCTTGGAACAGACATCGATGTATTTAATTTACCAATTATGGTTAGCTTATGCTGTACTAACGACATCAATTACAAGCCCATTTTCTGTGTGTAACCTACATATAGTTTAAATCTTTTATAATAGATTTCTCATATTCATGGAGAATTTAACAAGTCAGTCTAAACTAGTCTATTGTAGATGTTTTTTTCCTCCACTCACCTTTTCCTCACTCAACAGTGTGTGCCATAGTCAGAAGATACAAGGAAATGATGAGTGATAAAGAAATAGATTTGTTGTGAGGGTCAAGGGTGACTCGGAGGCCTTGAACAAAAACCAAACATAGAGAGGAAAGAGTTGCACTATAGGAGGTAGAGGTGGGAATCACCATACATCTCACGATACGATATTATCACAATACTTAACGCACGATACGATATTATTGCAATTTTTTAAGATATTTTGCGATATTCAGATTCTGTACATAAAGGTAAACTTTATCAATATTCATTTTATCTAATATCAAAGTCTCACACTCAGTCTTTCTCTCATTTCAGTTTTATTGTTGACAAACTGAACGGTTTGTATTACAGTCTAGTCCAACTTAACTGAATCAACCATCTGGTACAATTATAGCTATTCTGAACTATGCAGTTTATGAAAACTATGCAGCCCCTTCAGCAACTGAAGAATTTGAAAGTAAATTAAAACAAAATATAATTTTACATTAAATAAAAAAGTTTTAAACTTAATTAAAATAAAACATGTCTTAAATGAAAATAAGTAAACTGTCACATTTGGACAGTGAAGGAATGTCAGGATTCTTCCTCAGAAAAAGGATCAACATGCTCTGAAGTCAGAGCACAAAAACCTTTTTTGTAACAAAATATCGATTTCTGCTGTCCCTGTATCGATACATTATTAGCAAACAAAATATCACCATGCTACACAGTATCGATTTTTTCCCCCACCCCTAGTAGGAGGGGATGAGTAAGAAGTGAACATAGAAAAGGCCAAGAGATCAAAGCCATGATAAGGGCAAGACTGTTTTTTTTTTATCTAAAATGAATTCTTCAGCTCTTCGAGGAAAAAAACCCAGAAAAACAGCAAAATAATGTTTTTACCGCTTCAGATTTAATGGTCTGTTTCCTACTTTGTAATCATCTTTCTACACTGCTGCAATTTGTAATTTAATGGATGACAAAAAACCCGGCAATGAGCAATAAATCAATGTTGATGAGTGTTTACATAGGGGAAAAAAGCATTATGTAGATGAATGGCATTATACTTTAAAAATGCAGTGTAGCACCCAGCCCAAGTTGCAGGGGAAGTCAGCAGCCACGTCTTGATCTGTGTGTGCAGTGCTTGGGAGCCCTGCTGCTCGGCTGCCTGCCCCGCAGCCCAACATCTGCTGAGTGCAGGAAGCATTTGAAGGATAATTAAAAGGACTGGCTTCCAACTCATTTCCCGCCTCCCATGGCTAAGCAGCAACATGCTGCTCAACAACGAGAACTGCAATTATTTTGGGAATTAAGAAGAGAATGCAAATATCAAAAGTGAGCAACAAACAGATGTCTTTGTTTTCTTCTGTTGGTAATAACAGAGGTTATTATTATTATTATTATTATTTTATTTTGTATTTTTGTTTCTGGCTGGTTGGTCTGATTAGTCACGAGCCTATGTAGAGGTCAATGTGAACGTTTTTCTGTGATTTTGTGTGTGTTTGTGGTTCTTTGCAAATGTTGTTGGCTTGATTTGTGAGCACAGCTTTAGTTGTATGTGAAGCCAAGCTGAAGGTCACAAAAGGCAGTAAACATGTGCATTCTTCACCCCTCAGTAGGTCTTTTCAAGGAGATGCTCAATAAAAGCTTTTCATCTCCTTTAAAAAGGTTGTTAGCACGTGCTGCGAGTGAAATATCATTTCACCTGTAATGAGCTTTGCGATGCCTGGATGACAATAATGAGCAGAAAGTGCTGACTAACACTGAGATGTTAATATAGTCTGGTTCACCAGCGGCTCAAGGCTTTGTCTTCAGAGCAAACGGGAATAGTGAGAGGAAACACCAAACTCATTTTTAGAAAGAGGTTATGTGAGCGGGGATTTATATAACTTCCTGTAACTACGTGCTGTCAGAGGTTAGCCACTTCCAACAGTCATCCCTTTGTCTGGTTTGAGGAGATGATATGGTTTATATCTTTGTCAGTCGCCGGAGACTTGTTAAACGTTCGCTTTTAAAATTCAAGCTCTTCCAGTTGTGCTGAAGCTAGACTCTAGCTCCGTGACTGATGTCTAGCCCGGCCTCCAGCCCTACTGCCTGCCTTCTTTGTGGGACACCAGTCATGTGAATAGGGCCCAGAAAGGAGAGCCAGCTGTTCTTTTCCTGCCAAGTCATGTGCAAGTCACAAAGCAGCAGCACCACTTGAAAGAGAAAGCAATAATCAATTTTGCAGAGTTAGCCTTTGAAAGGCTCGTTTTGTTCTCAGCGCCTGACAATTTAGGAGCAAGAGGCCAGTAGTGGCGTTTGTCTTTTGATGGAATACACTGTGCCCCATTGTGCTAAAACCCCACGCCGGCCAGCATAAAAGTCAATTTTAGTATTTCTGTATAATAATAGCGCGTTCAAGAATTTGCTGTCACATTATGTTTGTGGCATTTCCCCCCCCTTTCTTTGGGCATGTCACTGGTTTGTTTACCGTTCACTCTTCCACGTTAAGAAACTTGCCTGTAACTGAATGCTCTTTGACACTCATAGATTTTCAGTAGGGCTGCACAACCCAAAGCTCTTTTGTTAAGCTGGTATCTGTAAGTATTTATGGCTGCCTCAATTGGCTTTTGTTGGCAAACATGGGGGTTCAGGAGGGGTGGGGAGCAGGGTGATTTGCACACCGGCTTTAAAGTCTTTTCTTGGAGCGAGGTGAGCATCACTCAAGCGCCGCTGCTACTGGCTGCAGTGAGTAAGATGGGGTGGAACACAGCTTTTCTATCTCCATGGGACATTGTTTATAGACTGAGGATGTGTCTGGGAGCTTAGAGGGACTCTGTGAAGCTGGTGCATACCATTGAGGCAATTGCTTACCTAACATTCACACTGTCTGTCTCCTCTTTAGCTATGGTACTCTGTAGAGATGTTCCCCCTCAGGCGCTACTGATGGGGTTTTTGCAGACCGAGATCACTTGTCCACAATCTCAGCATAATAGTAGAAAATACTGCAAATGCACTTTTTAGCTTTGGTGGAAAGTGTCAGTGGTATTGATGGCTTCTTTAAGCTGCTGTAAATTGCCCTGAAACACTTTCCACTTGTCTAGTCTTACCTTTAAATCAAAAACTGTTTATGAATGTGTCTCAGCCTTTGTGACAACTTGGTTATTTCTTTTTTCGGTCTTCCCTTGTGTTTTTAAAGGGTTTTCCTTTGTATTTTACCTTGAAGGTGGTTGGTTCACATAGTTTTCTTTCATTTCACTTCCGTCCTTTGTTCGTTTTCCCATCCTCGTTACTGCCTGATTGAGTTCACCTGTTCCTCATTAGCCTTCATTCTCAAGAGCATGTTTGGTCTGTTTCTTTAGGCTTTGTCGGGTTGTTGTGGTATCTGCCTCCAATGCCAAAATACCATAAACCAATGCTGTTGCTTTTGGTATTATGGACCTTTGTTTGATAAAATTGTCTCCAACTGGAATTCCTTAAATTTTCATTGGATACCCCTGGGGTAGAGTTATTATTAGGGATGGGTATCGTTTAGGTTTTATCCGATACCGGTGCCAAACCGGTACTTTTGAAACGGTGCTGGTGCTTAAACGGTGCTCAAACCGGTGCTTAAAGAATGGAGAACACAAAATTGGTCCAAAAACCTCTCATGTTCAGCTGTTTTTTTGTAAAAAGATAACAATGTTAGCCTTTTCTGCAGCTATGGGGCATATATGGTATCACTCTTGGCTGGAAGCAGCTTAATCAATGGAAAAAACACAAACTTTGTCCAAAAACCTCTCATGTTTAACTGTTTTCCACTTTTTCTTTGGTCATTTTAGCCTTTTTGTCCAGGGTGAAGGGAGTATCTGCCATCAAACAAGAAGACAGCCGCATGTAACTACGACGGTGTTTGCTAGTTCACCTTACATGCATTAATGTAATAACGTGGTTAGCCTACTCAGCATAAATTACACACGAACAACATTAAGCTACTCACGCAGAGAAGAACGGCTGCTGCTGCATCATCATCCTCATCATTTCTGCTACACTGGCAGGGCTAGGGGCCAGGACTCTCCTCTTCGGGTTTTTGGGGGATGTTGCTAACTCCGGGTTGATAACAGGCACCACACCTGCAGTAGATGTGCTCGGTGTGAGGTCTCGCAGCAAGCTATCAAATACGGCACATTTCTCGGCTTTTAAAAAATAACGCTATGCGTCGCCAGGTGTTTTCATCAGATTCGAGGTGTTACCTCCTTTGACAGTATCACAGTATCAGCTTAAAGCACTTGTTGCAGCTGCTGAGTTTGCATCTTTTGCTGTGAAGTACAGCCAGACTTTGACCGCTTCGCTTTGGGCATTTTTAATCTGTAGCTCTGCTCTAAAAGAACGTACGTACCTGGACCCGCCTACTATCCTCGGAAACGTAAAATGATTGGCTAGAATTCAAAGTGTATCACATCTCAGGAAAAAAAGCACCAAAATGTGCGCTGCGTTTCGGTCTGGTTACTACCGTTTATGTCAGAACCAGATACCCATCCCTAGTTATTATACCTAATCATGCCGGCAGAATTACATTATCAAGCTCAAAAAGAAAATACAACATAATGCTGTTCGTCTTGTAAGATACATAATGAGACATATTGAATGTCCCGCTCTATCCTCGGAAAGTTAACCAAATGACGTTGCTAAATTCCATCTGTATTTGTCATCGGGGCCATATCAGCTGATACTGATATATTAGTGCATCTCTAATTCTTGCAATCATGTCTTGTTTCTTTGGACTTTTCGTGCGTCATCAAATCATTTTTTTCCTTTTTATTTTTTCCCCAAAAACATGTAACCACCACAAGTCAGCAGATGCTGACGAAGATTGTGTAAACAAATAACAAGTGATCTTTTTGACCTAATCATTTCATTGTTGATTGATCCACTGTTTACTAGTGTTCTGCTGACAGCTTGGAAGCCTTCTAATGACCTCACCATGCCGGTGTTGACTTTCTTGGTCCGAGAGTGGATGTGGAAGTGTTCTCTGACCCGTGACCAATTATTTCTATTTAATTACTGTGATCACACTTTCAGTGTGTCTTTGACTTGATGACACGGCGCGCCCGAGGGAGCATGAACAGGATCACATGGGTCAGTGTGTTTCATTGAAGGTTGTTTCCCTTCCTCCACATATGACTTGCCCCTGGGCCAGCTGGGCTCTGTGAAACCACCGCAGCCGCACGCACACACCACAACCATCTCAAATATCAACCGTCTTTGCTGTGTAATGTATGCCCTTCCCCTTGTTTAACTCTTTCGCTCTCCTCGCCTCTGCAACACTTGCAACGGGTTCAATTAACACGCGGCTCGACCTCCTCGCCCCGCTGCAGTCCCACAGGATATAGCTGGGATTGTGCTCGCCTGCCTCGGCCCTAAAGATTTCCTCTTAGTGGGATGGAATGAGAATACACTCAGCAACCCACAATGGCGCCATTCCAGGACGTGCCATGTACAATAAAGCTCGGCTCTGCTCAATACGATGGGCTCTGAGGAAGCCTCTTCGGAATGTAGTAATTGAGAGACGAGGGTGTAGTGGAAAATGTTGTGATTGCAAAGCATGTTTTTTTCCTGCAGTGCATGCTCCTTTTAAAAAACAGGTGTGCTGGCCAAGATCAAATGTGGCTTTGCAAACCTTCACTTGTTTTCAGCATTTGCTAGAGACAGGTGTTTTCAGGAGGAATTTAATGAAAGCTTTCGACTCTTTTCGCCTCTTAGCTTCTCTCACTCTTTGCTGTCCGTTATTGGCAGGCTTTCTTGTTTCATTGAGCAGACTGTTCTGGAGAATAGCACGTAGGCGGACGAGTTTCCATTGAATCACACAGCGCACTTCACTTCCACTGAGTTTTTATTTCCAGCTATTTAAATGTATTTAGTTTTGCACACAGGAGGTTACCCCCCTCCCACCCCCCACACTTCCAGGGAACCACTGCAGTCTCTGTAGATTGTCACGAGAAAGTATGTAAAGCTTTCTTTCCCAACTGCTGATTTTGTGAAATGCATATTTAATGTCTTGAGTTGAATGGGTAAGTTTCAGGGACTCAGCTGGCCCTGCTCAGTTATTCTACTAATCCTCTACCTGCTGAGTTGACCTTTTTATAAACCAAAGGCAGCTTTACTCAGGCTAGGTCTAAATAATTTCTGCAGACTGCCAACATAAAAGGAACTATACAGTGATAGATGTTTCCAGTTTCCAGAATAAACACCAAATGATGTAAATTCACTTTCTTTCCAACGATGCGAAAATATGATCTGATTTTTATTCGATGTAGTAATCACTGACAGTGCACCCATAAGGACCAACTCTAATATGATATACGAATACGTTATGAGAAATTGACGGGGTCATTGTTAAATAAATTTCCTCATATCGGCACTTAGATAAGCCATACATAGTGGAGCCTAACCAGCTTATTGTTGGGCCAGTAATAATGTTAATAATATTAGCTATTTGCCAATCTATCAGTATCGACATTTGGAACGGTTGATAAGTGAAAAATAAAGAAGAGAAGGCAAAAAATACAGTTTAACCATGTTATTAGTGTTTATTAGTGATGTGCGATACCACTGACTTCCTTTCCGATCCGATACCAAGTAAAATCCAAGATGGTATCGATGATACTGATCCGATACCAATACTTTGTACAAAAACTTATTGTTTCATTGTATCTCAAATTATAGCGTCATAATGATTACATACACTCGTCATATTCTGTGATATGATTTACTTTGAGGTGTTTGACGAGGTTAGTGGTGTTGCCACAACACCTCACTGTCTTGCCACATGTATTGCAAACAGTGTCTTGGCTGTTTGTGGAGGTAAAATACGTCCACGCATGACTCTATTTATGTTCAGCCATTGTTGTGAGTGCGCACGCCAAGGGGCTGCGACACATTTATACAGCCGTGTTTCGCACATGACTATAAAAGGCGTAAGAGGAACTAGTTCCTTCCAGTTTCTTTCCACTGTGTTCCTGTTAATGATAAACTACAAATTTACCCCAAATTAATAAAATATCGATATTTTAATATGAGAATCGATTCTAGAACATAAATAACTGGTATCGGAAGAATCGATATTTCAATATCGATCTGCACACCACTAGTGTTTATCTTGCATAGTTTCTCCACCAGAGGGCGCTCTTGTTGAGAAGAGTCGGGCAGAGCATAAACGAGTAAATAAATAACTACATGTAACAAATCTTAAGGAATTCTGTGTATCTGTTTTATGTGTCTGAAAGAAAAAAGTTAGCAGATATACTGAAATATCGGATTTTTAAATAACCAACTATCGGTATTGGTCTTAAAAATATCGGTCAGGCTCTAATATGGAGAATATCTGTAATGAACCACTTTTGATTAAGCTCTTAAAGTAACAGGCAGCTATGAAAATACAAATTCTCAAGAGTGACCAGTCTAAATAAAAATAAATGTAATACATGTAAAGAAGTGATATTTGTAAAGCCTGACGAGTATTGTTAACCCTTTAAAGCCGGTTGGAGCAGGCACGCTCCGTTTTGCGTAACTATTTTTGAATCCCTGTAGAACCGGAACCGCGTAAGCTAGCGCAATAATTTTTTTTGCATATGAAACCAGAGGAGTTGTACTTACATCTTATGCCATCAGCTTTTCCAAGGTCACAGTTTCCTTCCACATATAGTTTTGCAAAAATTGCGTAAAAAGCACTTGCAGCAACAAAAACACAATATTCCAGAAACAGCTTTGCCGAGTTGCCGTAGTCTTTTATTTGTAGGCCTTAAAAGCCTATACTGGTGTTTTCATAAGTCATGTTTGACTTTATACTTTTCTGAATAGTTTCTGGGATGCTTAGAAATCGAATTGCACTGCTGGAAATAGTTTATTTTGATGCACATGCTGTTTTCTTTGCAAATTTGCATCATAGGATTGTTTTTCATTTTTCCTGCAGTGTATAAAAATTGGTGTATCTCAAAAATAAAACTATGAAGACACTCAAAATAAATTTCCTGTGGTTGTAAACTATTTTTTGCAACTTTTTTGTATTTAAAGTTTTGAGGGATAAGCCTTTTTACATAAATTTCTCCAAGTAGAAATATATGTTAAAAAAACCCAAAAATGACTTTCAATTTTTTTGTAGTTTATTGCACCTTTTTGCAATTAATGTAGTTACTATGGACTTAATGCAGACATATTATTAAAATATGGGCTATAATAGTTGTATTGATGTATAGCAACTTGAAATGCTCCCAAAAATGGCACTACAGCATATAAAAATATAAAGTAAGCTCTGGCGGACTTGGTTCTATGGTAGGTCTTAAAGGGTTAAGGTCTACAGGCATAAATTACATTCTGTGTCAAGGCTTGGTATCAGTGCTTTTATTTGTCTTTATTTTGGATTGATATGAAATAAAAATGAGGTTATGCTTTCGAAATAAGCCTTCACCAGTAAACAGAGAAGCTTTAGATGATCTAGATAATGCAATATAATAGTACACTAACAGAGAAGAAGAGTTTGTTGTGGAGCTGTTGAATTGGATTACACTATTTTACATTTGCAGAGGTGGTGTGTATGTTACCTTTGGTCCTCATCCCAGGATGCCTTTTGTAATGTTTTCATTTTAAACAGCTAAACTTTAGAATAATTTGGATCCAGTCTTGTTCTAATGACCTTTTAAAACGCTAAATTTGTTGTACTCAAGGCTGACAGGAAGCTAAAACTGACTATTAAGATGTTCTTTACTGTCCTTTGTTGTCAGATTTAGTTTATCTTTGACACGCTAACCACGAGGCTGTTTCAGTTTCACTGTCTGATAATCTTAAGTAGCTGTGAGCGATAAGGCTATTTGTATTTTATCCAAAGTATTTTATCATTTGCAGTTTCAGACGCAGCGTCTATCTCTGCAAAGAGTTCACGGTTAACTCTTCAAAAATAACTGGGAAACAACCGTTCATGTACGAAACCGCACACTGTACTCACTGGGCTGCTGGAAACATAATTACGTATTCTGGAGCAGTTATATTACACTCTTTCTTCGGAGGCGGTGCAAGTAGGCAATAATAGGAATTGAGAGACTGCGGCTTTCTACTGAAGAAGTCAACACTGAGGAAATACTGGTATTCAGTCACACGGAGCAAAGCAAAATGTCACACAGGACCAATTGAATCTGGCACTTTCCTCTGTAAGAGTATTTGTCATACTGAAATGCATGTGGAGACTAGAACTGCTGTATTAATTTGCATGCTTTCAAAAGATGAAAGAATTTTTCTCTGATCTGTTGAAGTCGGCTCTTTCTGCAGACATTAAATCCTTTGATATAACCAGTGTTTACTAGTGTAAAAACTATTTGTTCCCTTTAGATATTTAACAGATGGTCATATCTAAATGGAACGAGTTCTAATTCGCAGGTGATTTTATGCAGTCGTAAAGTTTTCAGATTCAAATTAAGCACTTAACCAGCTACATGTATGCCGCGGTTATAATTTTTTATAGTTTTGCTAAAGTTATTGGATTTAATTAAACAGCGAATGCATTAAGAAACAATTTCAACAAATTATATAATGGAATAAAGATTTATAGCCCCCCCACCCCACCCCACCCCCACCCACCCAAGAGTATGAAAACATGCTAAAAGATTCAAAGGGAAAAAAATAGAAGAAAAATATGTGAGTTTGACAGATGACTGGAAATTATTGCTGAAATCTGTGTGCTGTAAACACGCAGTGACACGACAGCAGGGCTGTTTACCATCGCCCATTTTTAAATGGATCTTTGCACTTTGTTTTAATGCCATATGTCTAGCAGAACTGTTGGGTTAGCGTATACATTTTCCTGAATAATGTGCCAGCAACACTGTATTTGTTCAGCATTTTTCTACACATATTTGTTTGCTTTCATATTACTTTATGCAATGTGTTACAGTAAAGGAATGTAGAAAAAAATTAATTGAATGCACTTTATGAAACACTTGACATCTCTCATCTCTGTGCACCCATTTCTTGTAGTTTGCAATTATTCTTCAGTGCTATTTCTTTCTCATAGAGTTTTACATTTAACCTTTTTTATCTGTGTTTACACTGTAAGTATGCATGTATGAATACTCAACATAACATTTTTTTTAGCTCAGATTGGGGATATTTGACTGAAGTATCGACTTTCCAGCCTTACTGGAAAGTGTGAAGTCATTCATCATGGTTGCGGATGGTGCTGGGGAGGGTGGTGGTAGTGAGGAGAGGTGGGTAGGGAGTCATCCCCGGGGACTCTTCTTGTGGCGGCTCTGATCTTGTCTCATGGCAGGCTGGGCTGGGATAATAAAATCTTTACAGCTGTTAACTGAGTGAGTCACAGTGGGCAATTCTGGGGGTCTGCAGACACAATGTAACGGACCCGCCTGCAGCAGGGTGCACCACAGCCAGCCATGAGTCTGTACAGCTGTCCCCCGTAGAGGTGGCTGTGACCTGTTGACCCCACCTACAAATTGCCGTCCTCGCTGTTTTAAAACTGGCCAGACTTTTAGAGATAAAAATCTTTTATTTTTAATTCATATGAAAATTCACATTAAACTTCCGTTTAGTTCAGCTTTAGCATTACTAATGCAGTGCCCAGGCACATTTATAAATGAAAGAAGTTACAGGAGGTTTGCAGTTTCACCAAGACAGTATAATGCCTATATAGGGACGGCTTTTGGCTCGTATATCTACTTTAAAACAGCCAGTCTAGGGGGAACACTGTCAAGATATTGGCATTTCACTGTTATTTAAGGGTTTAACATAATTTATAAGTAAAGCTGAGGTTGTGTTTGAGGCGTTAGTCACTGCACTTGCAAACAGTGACCTCAACACAGCTCTGTAACTCTTGTGTTTGAGGTATGCTTAATGCACTTAAGTTTTCTCCTAAACGATAGGTGTAACTGCTGAGAAAAACACACAGCTGCACCACCAAAATAACAAAAGAAGAGGGTATTCACAGGAAGTACATCATTCAAGAATGGGGATCCTGTGCTCACACATTAATGGTCTGTAGTCACGTCTATAGAAATAGACCTTGCTCCACCAGCGCGTCCATTTTGCATATGTGGCAGACGAAGCTGGCAAAGAGTCTGATGTGCATGATCAGCATGCATTGTGCCAAAAACGATCGCTTTGCCACAGAAATCAAATCATTTGGAACTTCTCAGTTCACTCAACAGCAAACTGCTAGTCTCCTCCTCAGGACTTTACTACCTCCAGGAAAGTGACTCACTTTTTCCTACGTCTTAGGATGCAGTCATGGTGTTGTTATATATGACCCACAGTTGTTTGGGGGCTCTTGTAGCCAAAACCACAAGTCTGTACTATGGTGTCATTCAAATGACTTTTAAAGATTTAACGTGGATAGTTATTCAGCAAGTTAAAAATTTCACTTGGATCCGGTGGCTTTCAAATGTGACCGCTGAAGCTTGCCTAATTGTAACTGCTGGAAAACACTTGGTAGATCCACTGCAACACGTCGGCCAGAGCAAGTCACCAAGTCTTAGTAAATGTGTATTGTTTTATTGTTCAGTAAAAAGAGTGCATTTGTGCAGACTACAGTTAGCCTTGCGGTGTACATGTGTGACCTGCATGCGACACAAAGTTGGGTTACATGCTGGCTGGACAAGGACTGCAAAATAAAAACGATTTTGTGCCTCAGAGTTTATGTAATTCAACCCAAACATAATCTGCACTGAAAAAGCAAACTATGGAGGACTGTTCAAAACAGTGGCTATTTGTTTGATGTATTTGTCTTGAAATACTTGACATACAGCTTCTATTTTATAACTTTATCATTTTACTATGACTGCTTGTAGGGCAGGGCGATATGACCAAAAATATTTATCACGATATACATTTGAAAATTTGCGATAACGATATAACTGACAATATAATTGACGCGAGACAAAATACTTTACAACTCCACAACTTTATTAGTGCAAAAAAAACCATCAGTGTATTTTCACTTAAACAAGCAGCTGTTTTTCATGTGCATTAAAGTTATATAAAAATGTAACAGTGCAAATTCCTCGCTGACAGTTTAACCAAAAGGCATTTCCAGTGGAAACTGGCCGACATATCCTCAGCATAACCATGTATAATATCCACAAAACTTAAAAAGAGGTTAAACACACACAATACGGTAATATTATGTTGAAGCACAGTACGTATCACTCCGCGAGGCTCCGCCTACAATAGCCGTAATGCTCCGACAATCCATCAAGCGGTGCGGCTTCGTAGCTTAGCAAAGTCGTACTGAAACATCTGACAGATTTTCGAGCAACGTGTACATAAAATCGTTTCGAGGTCAGTAAACACAACCAGAGTTCATACATAAGGCACACGGGATTATAAGGGGCACTGTCGACTTTCAGAAAAATCAAAGGATTGATTTTAAGTGTGCCGTATTTTCCAAACAACACGGTAATAACGACGGCCCGCTAGCATGCGCTACCAAAAATAGCCCTAACTGCTTGTATACATTTCTCTTGTGACACCTTCCAAATGTGACTGTGCATTTTTCTTGTTTTCGATGACGCAGCAGATCGTAATTCAACACAGTTTTATTATCTGTATGCAACAAGTGGTTTTGACAGGACGGCTAATGAGGTATGACTTTGGTCTCTCTGGCGTGTTGCCTTAAGAAATGCCTGCACAGTATGTTGTGATACGATCTTATCGGGTCTGGTTTCTTATCTCTCTCATTCTTGCTGATAATCATCACGTCTGTCAGTTAGTTTTCTGCACAGTCATGGTAACAGTGCAGATGCTTAATGTTTGAGAGCAACGAGGATTTAAGAGAGAGGTCAAAGTGCCTTTTTCTTCTTGTTGGGGAAGGCGGTTTACTCCTGGTGTAGGCATTATGGTAACAGTGCTGCAATTTAGAAGTACAAAAACGTGACTCATCTCAGTAACTGGGCACACAAGATGGGAGAGAGCTGGTCTTTCATTCGTAGGACAGAAAGTATCAGGTTACTGCAAGAAACCCAAAATACCTGAAGATAACTTAGGGACAATGTGCTGATAGAGAAGCAATGCTTCCTTCAGTGTGCTCTATATTTAACACCAGGCAATTAAATTTTAACCACCAACCCTGATTGCTTACGTCGTGAAAGCCTCTCAAGTCTTTTAGCGAAAGCGCGCTGTCCAGGTCATCACTTCTCTTGATGTGAATAAGACGTGATGTTGCAATGGCTCGTTGAAACTGGAGGATGTAAGCAACGTTGTTAGGCTTAGAAAACATTTTGTGGGACTGACAGCTTGAAAGGATTCAGCGTATTTGAGTGTTTGAATCTGAGCACAAGCTCTGGAGATGCCATCTCTCTGTTTCTTCTTTTCATCCCAGAGCACTCATTGAAGTATTTTATTGAATACAAATTTGAGCATTAAAAAAAAAGTAGAAAGCGTCGCGTGATGAGCTTAGCAGATGTTGTTTTTTTTAATAAAAACAACCACAGGAGCCACACGAGCGCCAGAGAGGTTAAAGCTGCAAGCTGCACCCCGGCTTGCATCTTAGCTCGCTCACCGTAAAAGCAGCCTCGTGTGACTTGCCTTTTGTTTTCTTCCTTCTGAGTACCTCTTCAAGATAAGATCTGCTGCATGTTGACACTTGCTGCAGAAGCCTTTTCAAGTCATTTCCTATAATGCACTTTTATAGTCTAGACTTTGCTAAGCTGCGGTCCCCTAGCTTTTACTGATACGATCACGTCAGCAGCTTTTACATTTAAGTGAGATTTAGGCGTGTGCTGACAGGCGGGGTTGAGACTCAGTAGCATCCTTTCAAATTCTTAATTATCTTAAACATTTACTAGTGATTTATGAATCTCTATTGTTGGCTTAAAATGCAATGACCCTGTCGTGTGACGCAGCTGGAGTTTGGCAAGCTTGTGCAAGAAATCATCAGGTTTCAAGCTGTTGGACTGTGGCCCAAAAAACCAGTAGTGCAGACAAATCAGCATCCTGTGAGGATCTACGTGTAGCTACAGGCGTGCTTTAGGTGTGTTATCACTATGACAGCTGCTGGCTTTACCAAGACTCGTGGTTAATCTGCAAAAAAAAGCCCAAATATACCAAAAGTAATTATAATTATATGTTACTAATTATTGTTTCATTTATAGATAAATTAATTTAAATAATATGCTATAGCCGGGGAATAACTCAGGCAAGTTGGAGGAGGTGGTGGTGGCCCCTCTGATTAGATTGCTGCCCCATGGCCTGGATCTGGATAAGCAGCAGAAGGTGGATGGTGTATAAATAACACAGACGTTTCATTTTGACCCGTTGTAAAGTTTCTGTTTACCTTTTAAATGAATGGTATAAAATAAAACATTAAAAACTGCTGCTTACGTTGCCTGGTGAGGCTCACTGCTGATCCACAGCGTTACCGCTGCTGATTTTAAAGGCGAGCTCAGAAAAGAATGTAAATATTTTCACCCTAAGCCGGCTGATGAATTTCATCGACTGCGTCTGGCTGAACCTCAACTGGATTTGGGCCGCTACCCAGACCGCTCGACGCTGGGAGTAACCCAGCTCCAGCCGTTTCTCTCCCTCCCTGACTCGCTCTCCGCCTGTTTGTCCCCCCTCTCCCAGTGGCCGACAAAAAGCCACAGGAAGCCGCTGTCAGCTGCTTCAAGAGCACAGTGAGAGATGCAGGAAGTGACCATCAATCCCTCCTCATTTCCTCCCCTCTGGTCTTTGGCTGCTGCTGCTGCTGCTTTTGGATGCTGCTCTCTCTTAGCTGCACGCCATCAATATGGGCTAATGATAGGAATTAGTAATGAACCACTGGACGCTGACGTTAGGCAGATCAACAAGATGCTTGTTCCTCTATATAATAGTACATGGCAAGCTGCTCTAGTGCAGGAGCTGCATCATGCACAGATTAGGACCAGATTGAATTAGCTGTGGCTGGACAAGTATGAGAGGAGGCTTTAGTGGTTTGTATGGTACTAGAGTACATGTGGTAAGGCTTAGAAATGTGAATGGCAGAGGAAACGGAACAGAGTTTACAGTGGCTTTAAAATCCCCAAGTGGTCTGGAAAGCACATTTTTCCATGATTGTGTCTTTGTTCTCGCACAAAGGCAGGAAACATAAGAAGATGTCTGGTATATTATAGCAGCAGTGGAGACTAGTCTTACTGGTTAGTCAGAGGGCAGCACAGTGCTCATCCACTATGTAAATCATGCCACATGGAGTAGCTGTGTGTGTGCTGAGGATTTGCATCATCTGGTATGGATAGAAAGGCTAGGGATGTCCCAGTGACTCGTTTGCTAGTTGATTAAATGGAGGAAAACCAAATCCTGACCAGATACAGTCTGATGATTTGATTTGGAATTAAATGGCCACACCCATCAGGTACTTTTCGATTTTGACTGCGTTGACTGTTAACAAGATTGTGAGTTTTGTTTCCGTCTATTTATTTTCTTTCTCTCTCCTGTGTGGGACCAGCCGGCTTCTGAGGGAGATTTCTTTGCTTCGCTCTGGTGTGTTTGCTAGCTCTGTTGGCTGTTTGGTGCAGCAGAGCCAGATGGTAAATAGACTGGATGCTATGTAGCGCTTTTCTACTCTGCTCGAGCACTGAAAGCGCTTTATACTACAAGCCTCACTCATCCATTCACACACATTCATACAAGCACTTTTTTCTAGGCTTAAGTGCTTCCTATCTAACATGCACACACGTTCACACTCCAAAGAACGCATCAGGAGTTTTCCCGAGGATGCTTTGGCATGCAGACTGGAGCGGCGATCGACTGAACCACCACTTTTTACACTAACTTTAGTTGATGACCTGCTCTACCTCCTAAGCCAGCGGTCCTCAACCCCCAGGCCACAGACTGACAGTGTTGGGAAGGTTACTTTTAAAATGTATTCCATTACAGATTACAGATTACATGCCCCAAAATGTATTCTGTAACGTATTCCGTTACATTACTCAATGAGAGTAACGTATTCTGAATACTTTGGATTACTTAATATATTATCATGCTGTTTACAACTACATGAATGTACTATTGCTGTGATTTATTACTGTTACTGAAGGTCCGCGGCTCCGAACCGTAGTAAAGGGACCTCTGGCTAATACGGTGGGTTCGTGTCGGCTCGTAGCTGAAAACTAGCTTTACTTTGTTGTCTGGGTCAACTTTGTTAGCCAGAGACAGAGAGAGGCGTTGAAAGGCTGCTCCAACAGAACTTATTGTTTCAGAGGAAAACACGAACACGGTGTACAGTCGAGTCTTAATAGCTTACTTACAACTGGGCTCGTCAGGCTCTCTTCTTGGCTGCAGTGGTTATTATTATATTTACATGCTTCCAGCTCCCGTTTTTGCTCGATGACAGCTCGTACTTTTCCTTTTTCTCCCTCCCTCGCTCACAGACACATAACGTGTACGGCAGTCCATTCTCCCTGCAGCACGGACTACACTGCCCATGATGCTACATTCTTTAGAGCTATACCTGTAGCATTCTGCCTGTTAGCTTAGCACAACACAACAAAAAGGCCTCTCTCACCCAGGAAACACGCAGAGAGAGAGAGCGTCACCCTGTAACCATGGCAACCGTAACGCTGCCGCCTGGAACAACAGAACGTAGCTGTCAAACAAAACCCAAACAGTCCTGACCCGCCACAATATGAAACAGGGAAGTACCGCCGTGTAATCCATTTATTTCAACAAAGTAACTGTATTCTAAATACCACCTTTTTAAACGGTAACTGTAACGGAATACAGTTACTCATATTTTGTATTTTAAATACGTAACGGCGGTACATGTATTCCGTTACTCCCCAACACTGCAGACTGGTACCTGTGAAATTTATGGTTTTCAGGGTTTTTATTGTTAACTCTGTTTCTTTGGGTCTTTACTCGTTACCATAGCGACCAGAGACCATTAAGGGGCAGAAAAGAGGATGTTACTCTCACATTTCAGGAGGACGCTGCTAATAAGGTTACACAATTACACAGTGAATTCACGTTTATTATTATATTTACAAAATACCACAGTTGTTGTCTTGGTCGTATCATTTTATTTTGTTGTATTTATCCGCGACACCTTAATATTGTCTGACATTAAACGTAGTGCAAAAAAAGGTCGGGGACTGCTGTCCTAAGCCACAGGACGTTTAGAGTGAGATGGCAGTTGTCACTGTGAATGACCGCATTCATATTTTAATCACTGCTTTTCATTAACTTTAAAAATGTATCAGCTGTGAATCAGCGGGTTTAACAGGTTTTAATGCTAGTCACTACGACACGTGAAATGCATTGAGGTTTCATACAATAGAGCCACAGACAGAGAAAAAAGAATAGCCCGACCCAAATAATGGTTTCACATGAAACTTTTTGTTAGAAAGAATAAATGATTTAATGCTATTCAGCCTATTTTGCTGAAAATAAAGAAGCATCTCTGCCCCTAAAGACCAAGTCAGCTGTTTGTCACTCAGCTATGTTGACCTCATCCTGACCTGAAGCTGCAGAGGATGTTTTAGCCCGGGGCCAAAGACGACCACTGTGAACAAATTCTCTGGTATCTTCTTTTTATTTAGTTTACTGGGGAATTTCACTGGGAGGGAATGGCTGATGCCCTTAAGGCGAGCAATAGAGCTGTCTGGCAGCTCTAGCTGCTCAGTTCCCACCTATATTGGTTGATATATCAACCACAAAGAGTTTTATCGCGGTGGGGTATATTACAGTTTTGGCTTTGCTCTCCTCAGACAGCCCAGATGTTGACCCTCTGCTATAGCAGCTGGATTTGATTTCTCCAGACCCGAGCCCCGTACTCTCCTCCTTCCTTCCTAAAGTGCATTCTCATACTGGGAACTCTCTCACCGGCATCGAGTGTCTCCCTCTCTTCCTCCTGTGATAAATGTTGCAGGCTTTGCCAGCCGAGCCCAGACGCTGTCAGGATATTGCTTTGCTTTTAGCACCAGAAGGACTTCTGCTTCCCGGCTCTTTGAACCAGGCGGTACAGGAGACAAGAGACAAGAGTGTAATTACCACGGCAGAATGTGCCGCGCACCAATTAATGGCAGCCTCTCTTTGAAAGAGGAGTATTGTAGGGGTGGGGATGACTTTCAGCTGCCATTGCTGCCTTCTGATTGAGGCCTCTTTGAGAGAAAGAGGCAGTGTGCTTGTTGAAACATCTTACAGCAGAGGCTCCACACAGCGGCGGGAACACCGAGAGCTGCAGGCGCCGGGAGAGACGTAGGACTCAATAGCGATAATCTTAAAAGATAGCGCGTCATTTCCACCTTTCTTCAATTTGACTTTCATTATTAAAATTGGACACGATATCTTTTAGCCTTCAGATGCTTCAATTCACGCCTCACGACACCCTTTTTATCGTTAATCAGAGACGAGCGTGTGATTTAAGAGGGAGCATTCTTTGAATGGTTTTTTTCGTCAGCGTCGTTACATCACACGCAGCTCGTTCGGCCGAGTTTACATCTCGCACCTTCAAAGCCGGTGCGGCCCAATTTCCTGGCTTTCTGCTGCTCGGAAGAAAACCTGTCAGTGCCGCGCGAGCCTCGTGAAAGCCTCCTGATCCACATCAAACAGCTCGATGGCCACAGAGAACGTGGGGGCTGCTTTGTTAATTTGCTAGTTGCAACATGAACGGACAGATTGCATTGTTTACCATAATCACACCTACGTACGGTGCATCGTGCTTTCAGGCTTTTCGATGTGATCTCATAATAAAATTTCCCAAACACTGAGACATCGGGAGGATTTGTTTTCTTTGACATCTAAGAGGTGATTGATATGTGATTCTCTCCCCGCTTCGCCAGCCTGTGTTGTGTCTTATGTCACTGAGACCAGCTTTGATAAATCAATGAAATACATCAAAGGTATCTCAAACAGAGAAACCCTGTCTGTCATCCCGCTAAGCCAATCTTCCATGAGTCGGTGAGTTATGAACCCAGCAGCAGCTTATGTGTATCAACAGCTCTGAATGTAAAAAAACACAGAAAAAGAAATTCTTCCCACCAGGGAAACAGCATCGCTTTCCATTGTAGCAGCAGGCCTTTCAGATTGAAAGCAAACATTCCTTTTGATGAATGTGGCTGCTGAAAAAAAAAATACAAGGATCAAGCTCACCATGCTTTTTAGTGTGTGGGAAGGAAGGGAGGGAGAGGAATGTATGAACCCCGCAACTACCGCGAGCCTGCCACGGCCTTTCATTACCCAGCCTTGCTAAAGGAAAGGGGAATTGAAAGGTCTGCGCAGGAAGCTCAGCCGACAGAAGGCAGACTACATGTCAAGTGAGCCGCAGCTGTTTTGCAGGGCAGTTGATCCGCTCTTCATGGCTTCGTGAATTACTCCGCCTCCTAGCTATCATTTCGGTGGCAAGTTGTATTCACAATTTATATTTATTTAAGAAAAACAAAATCCGGTTTGCAGCGTTTCCATCACAGTTTTTAACCAGCTAGATTTGCTTAAAGGAGCACAAGAACGCAGCCACAGTTAGGTCATTCACTATCACATGATGTTGTATTTTAACAATTCAATTCAATTTTATTTATATAGCGCCAAATCACAACAAAAGTCACCTCAAGGCGCTTCATAGATACAGAGAAAAACCCAACAATCATATGACCCCCTATGAGCAGCACTTTGGCGACAGTGGGAAGGAAAAACTCCCTTTTAACAGGAAGAAACCTCCAGCAGAACCAGGCTCAGGGAGGGGCGGGGCCATCTGCTGTGATTGGTTGGGGTGAGAGAAGGAAGACAGGATAAAGACATGCTGTGGAAGAGAGACAGAGGTTAATAACAGATATGATTCAACGCAGAGAGGTCTGTTAACACATAGTGAGTGAGAAAGGTGACTGGAAAGGAAAAACTCAATGCATCATGGGAATCCCCCGGCAACCTACGTCTATTGCAGCATAACTAAGGGAGGATTCAGGGTCACCTGGTCCAGCCCTAACTATATGCTTTAGCAAAAAGGAAAGTTGGAAGCCTAATCTTAAAAGTAGAGATAGTGTCTGTCTCCTGAATCCAAACTGGAAGCTGGTTCCACAGAAGAGGGGCCTGAAAACTGAAGGCTCTGCCTCCCATTCTACTTTAAATACTCTAGGAACAACAAGTAGGCACACTGGGCAGCTGTTGAGAATATTTGTTTCAGAGATGCTGATGTGCAAGAGCAAGATGAGCATGTAAGCCCCATCAAATGTAAAACAGCTTTTTTAATAGTGTCCACTATTAACAGAGAGGTCGAAACAACCTGAAGCTGCCAGCACTGACATTAAGCAGTGTGAAATTGAAAAAGTGGTGTTTTGGGGGAAGGCTGGTCTCCACCAGGAGCAGCAGCAGTCCAGGCACAATGAGACGCAGCGACAGGGCTGACAGGGATGTAGCTAATTTTTAAAGCTGTTGTGCGCCGAGCTCAGCCAGGCGCAGACAGATGCAAAAACCAGGCTGCCGGAGACAAGGGCATGTTCAGCAGCCTCGCTACAACAAATCTTCAAAGGGAGGATTTGTATGAAGACATCCGCTACATATTTAAAAGCCACTCCTCAATGTGACACCATCAGAACCTCACTTTCTTTTTTTTTTCCTTATCTGCAGAACTTAACTCCTACCTTTTTCGCTGGAGCGCTGACAAAGATTAAGCAGACGTACTCTGCATGTGCTGTCCCTAAATACGAAAGCTTTTTCTAAGAAAAAAACGTGTGTATAAATATTAATAGGCGGTACGGAAGTTCTGACATGTGCGGTCACAGATTATGTTGGCACGGGGTAAACAGCAGTTTTTCTCATACAGTAGAAACTTCATGCTGAGCCTCAGAGAGCCTAATATATGTTCATATATAGAGATTGACAGACCACGTGACTTTCGCGCATTGCATGCCGGTAACTCGTGGCAAAACAATCAAAGTACCACATCAAATGCAAGCATTTGCAGCACCGCAAAACGTTCATTCTCCGGTTCCAATACCTTCTTGCTTTTTCTTTGCCCCCCAAAAAAGTTATGTACAAAACGAAAGAGAACAATGCCGGCCCGTACAAAGACAGACTTGATGAAAAGGCAAAGAAAAGATACGAGGAAAAAATCAAAGGAGTGAAAGGGTTAGACCCTTACGAGCACACAGAGTGGACAAAATACATTAGCGTGCTGCCCAACTTTCACCACGCTCATATTTATAATTATACGGTTCTTGGAGTGAGCGCATACACTCATGAAGTTTAGTAACTTCAGGTCACTGCAACAAGCCCAGGTACAGTTTACCGACGGATGGGTAGAGGACCATGAAATGCACCGTGTAGAACGAAAGACCATCGTACGTATCATAAGTTTACCAGTCTCACAAATCGTCTTCATAAATACACATTCGTTAACCGTTTATTAATAGGACCTTTGAGCTCAACGGTAATTAATTAGAAGTGGAAATAATTTCTGGTTCGCATTACAGAAATGTAGCAGTGACAATAATACTGTATGCTGTAATCGTACTGGGCAATTAGTGATAGCATAGCGCCACAATTTCTGTTCAGCGCCAGACTTGCTTGTAACCTATATCACCAATTATGTTATAAAAAATGACGTATTAACTACTACAAAACACTGACCTTTGTGGAAATGCTTGGAGCAGACTAACCTGTGAGCTGGATGTTCTGGGACGTTATATTTGGTCTTTGAATGGCTGCAATCCAGACCATCCGTCGCCTCTTTTTACTTCAGAAACATGGCTCGAATAATTTCTCTTCAGCGACGTAATCCGATAAAAAAAACGATCTCTTTACCCGTCGGCTTCCCGTGGCTGTCATGCGACCGGCTATTCCAGTTAATAATACAACAGCTTCTTGACAGTTTTTTGTGTTTCTTTTTATCGCTGTGTAACTGATTTCAATTGAAAGCCTGCGTGCGCTAGTACCTCTTGCCACGAATTCCCAGAATTCTTTGCGGTTTTACCCTCGAATGACGTCACATTTTCAATCTCTATAGGGATGCACCGATACCGATACTGGTATCGGGTATCGGGGCCGATACTGTAAAATGTGTGTGTACTCATACTCGTAAAAGTTAACCGATACCATGAACCGATACCAGGCATGAAAGCTTTTTCTAAGAAAAAAACGTGTGTATAAATATTAATAGGCGGTACGGAAGTTCTGACATGTGCGGTCACAGATTATGTTGGCACGGGGTAAACAGCAGTTTTTCTCATACAGTAGAAACTTCATGCTGAGCCTCAGAGAACCTAATATATGTTCATATATAGGGATGCACCGATACTGGTATCAGGCCGATACTGTAAAATGTGTGTGTACTCATACTCGTAAAAGTCAACCGATACCATGAACCGATACTAACTTATTTCATTAATCAGAGGGTGGCTTGTCATTTCTGTTGTAGTTTTTTAGATTGGCCACTAGGGGGACATCCCGCGCTAAACAGGCACAGGGTTAGGCGAGTGAGACTGGCGGCTCCAGAAAAAAAGAGAAACTGGAGGCTGCTGTAGCTAGGCTAAACAAAATGTCAGCAGTGTGGAACAGCCAACTTTAACTCAGGTTTTGGAAAAGCGATGAAAAATGTCAAGAGAAAATCCACGGGCAGTTAAAATAACAGAGGCTCTGACTCATTTTATCGCTCTGGATGACCAGCCAATGCCGGTCGTGGAAAACATAGGATTGCACCGTCTTCTCAGCATACTCAAGCTGTGATAAGAAATATAATAAATGAACAGAAGTGTTTATTTATTATTCTGAAAGCTCGAGACAGTGCCAATAGTTCAGTGATATTTTGTTAAATTACAATGTGGAGACTCTGGAATAATTTAACAGAAGTGCTTATTTTTCACTTAATTTTTTTGTGGTCATTTTTATTAAGATATTATTTATTATCAGCAGGGAATATAATAAAACCTGTCTTCCAATTCATTGTATTTGTGTGTGTGTGTGGTAGAAGTATCGGTTTTTGTACTCAGTATCGGCAAGTACTCAGATCCAAGTATCGGTATTGTATCGGTTTGAAAAAATTGGTATCGTTGCATCCCTACTCATATACAGATAGGTCATGTTTTGATTCGAATGTTTTGTGAATGGAGAATTCATGCAGTCAGGCAGTGTAGATACTGTGTTGATCGACTTTGTGTACTTAACACTGTTGAGTTGAGCAACACATGTAAATAGGAGCTAATAAGTACTGAGCAGCAGCTACTTTAACTGGATTTATTGATTGCTAGCTGCTATGTTAGTATTGGTATTACAGTAAAAGGACGTCAGACTTAATGCTGTTGCCCAGGGAACGATCAATTACCAACACCACGGGATCCAAGCTGACAAATAGTGATTAGAAGAATACAAACAATGCAACACTATTTTTAAGGCGTTTGACAAAGTGCAAAGAAAATACAGTAGCTTCACTGTTAACAGACGGCATCTGTTATGTCGTGTAAACGAGCCCGATGACAAAAGCCTTTGAAACGCGCTCCACTGTGTGATTATTTACTCAGTTCCCTATCATGATTTCTGAATGACATTTCCCATATAGGAATTCAAAAACCACCAATTAATCACATTAAGCAACTGCCTGCTGTTTGCCAAGACTGGGAGTTGTTGTGCCAGCTCTGTGTTGGCTCCACGGTAATTAAATTATATTAAAGCCCAAATACTGTGCTTTTTAAGTCGTGTCAAATAAAGCATCTCAATAGTCTCATGTGATCTGAACAATGTTGACGCGACACTGATTAGAGCGTGCTCAGAAAGAGCTGTGTGCTTTGTTGATTCCTTTTGTTGTCATTAAAAGCTGAGTTATTGCCTTTGCTGCTGGAGGATTTTCATTTCTCCTCTCTTTTATGGACAAAAATGCCTGTGGCCTATTTTCAGCTAATGTACTCTTGGGTACTGGAGGCCTATTGTGTTTCCTGTAGACAATCTTTTTAGCTGCGCAGCCTTTTGCTCCGATTATACTGCTTCCACTCTGTTTGTATGATCCACTGTCACGGGAAACCACTCGGCTTGATATCAACACAAAGACGAGACCCACAATGCACCTCAACCTGGAGAGAGAAAACTCCTAAGCCTCGTTTGCTGTGGCAATTTTATTTTTTCTTCACATCCCACCAATGTCTGAGACCGTCAGTTAACATATTGCCTCCCGTTCCCCGATTATGTGCCTGATGTAAACCACCAGCCATGTGCAGTTAGCTGTTGAAACATGTAAGGGGCCGGCTGATAGAGGACATGAGCATCTTAAACAGACTGCATTATTAGGTACACAGCTGGAGGCCTGCAAGCCTCTCATTTGTAGTGCCGCAACGGGAGCATAAACAACGGTGTAATCTCCTCAACTTCAGTGATGTAATCGGCGGTAAAAACCGTTGTGAATGAGCTGGCCGAGGCGCTGATGCAACACAGCTCGCTTTGATGATAGCGTCGTGCGCTTTCTTTGCGTGATCGAAGTCTTTTCAGCAGCCGTGTGGGGTCACTGAAACTCAGGGAAACTGTTATATCTGGATTGGTGCAGGTTTTGTGTTCGAGTTAAATACATCCCCACTTGGAAACCGGATAATGTGCAGTGACAAGGCTGCAGTTGTTTTCTATTGTAAATACGTCTCACTGCAAACGTGACTCTGGGGTTCCTCCAGGTGTACAGACATGCGAGGTTACCAGTCACAGTCAGTCCAGAGGTCACGTTTCCAAAGGTCACATGCTAGTCTTATTCCCAGGGTAACAAATACTGCAGTTCTGTTAAAGCCACAGAGAGATTTGCATAACGTTTCATTCAGTGTTGGTGTCATGACACATCAGGTTTAAGTCATTTCTCACTCCCGTCTCATGAGACGAGATATGGAGACTTATAAAACACTCCTTGGCAACACATCTTATTATTCATTTATTATATTTAGGAAAACAGAACAGAAGTTTCTGGCACAACACCACCCACTTTTTAGTCACATGTGTACATACTGGACACGTGATTGGTTGTTTCAAATTTTTCCCAACAGGATTTTCTTTCTCTACTCAAACAATAACAGTATAGTTTCCTTCACAGACTTAAACACATTCGTGTAGTAATGAAGCTGTTTTTTATACTGCAAGTGTTGCTTGAGCGTTGACCTCTTTAGGAGGAGCCTATGGCAAATTGTCCCGGTTAGACCAATGACCTTAGCCAGATTTTAAACTACTAAAACAGAAGGATTGGTTTGTCGCTGAGAAGTTGAACCCTTTTCTTGCTTATTGGACGGGTTTTGGCTGTGGAGACAGGAAGAAGGAGCCACAATGGATTCGATTCTTTATTAGCAGTACATGCACAGACTGTGCACTCACTTATAGTCAAAGACAAATTCATAACCGATAAGAGGACACTGGCAGCGTGCAGAGAGAGATACAGTAACAAGTTCAGGAAACACCTTGCAGCAGTGAGTTATTCAGGGCAATCTGGGGGAAGGCAAGAAATATCCACATGTCTAATATATTATGTTTAATTCCATGCATGCTGCTCAGAGTAATCTCAGTCAGTGGCTCTTTTGGCAGCAGCACAGTGTCACTACTGTTTCTCTTGCAGTGTGCGCACGCAGGCAGAAAGACAGTCCCTTGCTAAGGTTAGGGGGATTTTAGACGAGTATTTCTATGCAAAATCATGAGGGTACCTCATTGCATCCCCTATGCTAAAATGTACCCAGCTGGCCTTGACACTGCAAAAACATGCACATTCAAATAGACCAGGTTCTGTTTAATATCTGCTTATATCATACAGTTCTTTTTGTTGTTGAGCTCTGAGGCACCAATAAAAATAAACACTGGCCTGCAACCAAGATTTATATTTATACTAGCGTACCTGTGATTAGCTTTTTAGGGGCCCATTGAGCTGTGTGGACAAACAGTCCAGTCTCATATTAATAAGGAGTGAGCTGCTGTCTTCAAGCTTATTACTGTTTGAGCTCATTAGCCTGCCGGCCCGGAGCGCTTCCACAGGCTCACACGTTGGCCGGTTAGGATATATTTTTTCCTATTTTGTGCTTGCACATGTAAACATTACCCATTACCTGGTAAGTCCTTTACCTAATTTCGCTGCTGGTACTCGGACATAACCAGGCTCACGTTACATGTGCTCATCCAGGTTTAAAAAAAACTGCGGCAGCAGTGTCTCGCTTTCAGATCAGTGGAGAAACAGAATTTGGGTTTTCTGAAACTGAAGTGTTACGTTTGCTGACTTGTTCAGTAACTACTAACCTAGTTTCCCAAAACAAGTCACGTGAATAGCAACAGTCGGATCACTTGGTTTTAAGGTTAACCTTGACAGGAATGTCAGTTTAAGGATTACCGAAGCATCATAGGTGCTTGTAGAAACAGAAACAGAAACCATGTAGGCAGAAACCCAGTTTGTCTGTGTTTCATTTAAACATCACAGCTCATTACCACGGAAGCCTCTATGATTCAAGCTACGTGTGATTCCTTTTATGTTGTCAGCTATAGATGCAACAGTGAAATGAGTGTGATCAGGCTGAAGCTAACACTCGTGTGTGGATTGTCCGTTAATTCTTTTTTTTTCCAGTAGCAGTTTGTATTGACTAACGGCTGCTAACCCAGCTGTTTTGTTGCCTTACTTATAGAAACCCTTAAGAGCTAGAAGTCATTAGGGCTGCCCCGATTAGTCGACTACTCACGATTACGTCGACGATCGTCGACGACTGATTTAATAGTCGACGCGTGTTTGAAGCTTTGTAAGATCACAAAAGACGCAGGAATAAGTAGTAGGATTTAAGAGTGTAATAACGGACTGAAACAGAAGATGGCAGCACTGCATGTACAAGGATGCCAGCTGCCGTTAAACCCTGAAGAAGAAGAAGAAGAAGCTCTGTCCCAGAATTCATAGCGCAGCCCAGCTCAGTTTCCAACAATGGCGGCAGCTAGTTAGTTTTAATATTACTCTTATTATTCTTTCTGGGTCACAAAATAAACGTTTAACATATTTTCAGGCGAGAATGTAGCTGTGTAAACCTCAAATATCTGCTCAGTTTATCAAGACACCACATATTTTCAAAAGCGCTCCGACGTTTTCGGAGACGTCTGTTAGCCACTAGCTCGATAGTTAGCCGGGGGCTAGGCTAACTAGAGCCGTGAGAACACCGGACTCCGGCAAATCGTTTTCAAACCCACCGCTGTCTTTCGCTACTCAGGTTAAACATGATATATAAGTCACTTAGATAACTTAAAAATGTTATTGTTTGGCTTTTTCAGTATTTTATTTGTTCCTGAGTAAATCGGTTTGGCTGAGATTAAAGTTATAGTTTTTACACAGCTGAATAAACGTCAAGCAGACAGCTGATTATCAGAAGTGTGAGATGCTCGAGAATTTACTCCGGTGTCCTGTTATATTTTAGATAGCAAGGAGTTTATTAAACTTCACTGAAACAATCTGCAAATTTAATTAAAATTTAATAAACTATCATCTTGTCTTTATTTTTAGTTAGCACATACCTTAAACACTCAAAGCTGTAAGCTAATGATAGTTATATAAGAACAAATGCATGCTAGTTCAATAAGCTGTACGTTTTACGTCCAATGGATGATGATCTGATTAGTCGACTAATCGCAAAAATAATCGGTGACTAGTCGACTATCAAAATAATCGTTTGTGGCAGCCCTAGAAGTCATGAAAGTCTTGTACTAAGAACCGGACTAACTTATTAGAATCCACAAAAATGTGGGCAGAGGTGTTCACGATGCTATTCGCTTGTGCACATAAGCAGATAGTATAGTGCTTATGTGCAGGCTTCTGTGGGAAGAAGCCCTCACACTATCAAGTTTCCAGGTCTCAGGCATCTGAAACAATTTTAGGCAAATTTCTATTTTTCCTATATGTAAAATCTTGGAACAATGTTTCCTCCATTAGCCATATAAAAGAACTTGTCTAGAGACGCATACATTACATAGACTAACCTGTTTGATTGACCGATGAGAGAAAAAGAGAATGGGGTAATGAGTTGTTTACCTTCTCTATAAGTTATAGCCAGATGTTATCGCTTAGCACCAAAAATATCTTTAAAATGGGACAACTAAAACAGCTGTATTTTATATGAAGTATTTCGCTTCATACTCAATCTTATGCTAATTAAACAACAAAGCCTCTGATGGCAGTGAAACACACTCAAGCAAAGAAAGTGCATGAAAAAACTGCCAAATGAATTCAGTGAGAAACTGATTACTGTTCGTTTAAGTTACAAGTGACGTCACTCAGGACTCCAACGCTCGCTTCGTTTTTTCTGCAGCGTCTGAATCGCTCCACGTTACTAAGGCACCTTAAGATTGGCAGGTTCGCGATGCTCCAGAAGTCAGGATGTGCGTTATCCTGTTCAAGTTTACAGTAATGATTGTAAACAGAGCGCGAGACAGACCAGAGCTTTTGTTCACAAAACACAAGAGAGTTGAGCACAAATCTGGCATCACAACACATCACTGACTGAAATCTGCAGATACTGCGTTGCTGCTGAGTGGCTGTGCAAATCCTCTAATTTCATGGTTGTGCATGTTCAGATGTCATATTCTCTTTTAGCTATGCAAGCATGCAAAGTAGTGTACATAGGCTGTTATTTGGGCCTTCTCTCTGAAATAATATGTACTGTGTCAACACAAGAAATGGATATGTGCAGTTCTTCAAGTGAGTAAGTGTAAATGGACACGCAGCTGCCAGCAAAGTGTAGCTGACCCTTTTCTGACTTCTCAGGCTGCACTTCCTGTTGCATTAGAGCGTGTGTCTGTGAACAGAATGCTTGACATGTTTTTTTTAGGGGTGTGATTATGTTACCACAGCTTCGACCGCCCTGCGCCTTATGATGCACACGCTGTGCTTTACATTACACGTACAGTACACTGCCACATAGAGCAGCGTGATTACCCAGCTTTCCCTCAATTAAGTTTCCATGACAGTGGAATGTGCAGGCTGGGAAGGTCGCTGAGGAGATAAGTACTACTTACCATATTCAGCGTCGTTTGAACTAGGTAATTATATTCAGCCGGAGACGTTTCTCCTTCCTCACCCCCACAGTTGCTCTCTCTCTGTTTCTTCACGGCTAGTTTAAGCGCTGGTGTTGAGCTTTAACAAGGCCGCTTTTGTCCTAGATAAAGCTTCTAGACAGCACTCATCAGTGCAGTGTAAGATCCCTGCCTGCCAGAGCACAGAGCACTGCCCTGGGGGCATCTTATCACTCCGCTGGCAATCACAAATACCCACTGAGATAGATGGGCTTCTCAGTTCTCTCTGTGGGGAGCCCTTCAGCAGAGAACGATGGCTTCTCTCTTTCTGAAAACGCTTCTGACTGGCAGCTTGGCAGAGAGACAAACAGAAAAATACAGAGAAAGCAAGAGCTATTGACAGGCAGATCCCTCAACCCACACATAGAAGTATTGGTCTCTTTCTACACATGCACTGATTGACAGATTGGCAGACAAGATGGAAACGAAGGCAGACAGAAAGCTGACATATGCATATGACACGCACGAGGCTGCGTTGGTGCAGTCGCGCGCGCACATATGCATCCCACACAACAGAGCTGTGTGGTCGCATTCCTTACGTATTTTTCTTGGAGCCCGGGAATGGCACGCTCCACACGTTTTTTTCCTCGTTATTAAATTCAGCACCAATTCCAAGTGGCATTGCAAAAATTACAACAGTGTTTTAGAGACAAGAAGCAGAACGCATGGGATCTTTATGAACGCTGGCAGACGGACATATTCATAAATGTGGTGCCAGGATGCTGCAGTTACAAAGATGTGGTTATGAGAGATGCTACGGATGCTATTGGAGGAGGAAGTTAAGTACTGTTTGCTGTCCTGTCAGTGTGTCATCCTGCGTACTGACCCGCAGTAGTTACCTCCTCTTATATCACCATCTGTGTTATTTGTTAGCAAAACAGCACTGTGCTACTGTCATGTAATTACACGGGCTCGCTCTGTACTGCATGATGAATGTATACGACTTAATGCGTGCAGGTGGTGGGGGGGAGGGGGGGTGCAGATGGTCTGTTATTATGCTGTCAGTGATTCTGGCAGAACAGACAAGCTATTTGTCTCCATGTTGTAATGAGTCAATGTTTCAAAACAGTAATTGCTTTTTTGACTGGCTGACAAATGACAAGAATAGTAGCATGCATTTGTGCCACGCTGCCGTGTGCGTCCACACAAAAACACGCACGCCGACGTCGTGACTGAGTCAGGCTCGTGTTGACCTTTAACCCCCGGCTGTCACACGGCTATCGATTCCCTTCTTGTGCCTGACCTCATTATGCGTGCCAGCAGCCACCCTAGACTTGTGTCCGCCCCCCACCGTAGATGTCATCGTCACTCCTCACTGTGTTGTGAGGTTGACATTTACACCCGTGATAAGCAGGTCACGTTTACCGTTATCCGATGCACAAAGCAAATTAGTCACATTTTCTCAGTTGCTTCGAGTCATAAACGGCTAGCATTTTTTAACATTGATATCTGGGCTGGATTTTGGGCATTCGTTATCAGTGTGGCCATGCATATATCTGGCATTTTGTGCAGATATTTTAGCGGTAGTCTGGGGGATTGGCTACACATATAAATGGGTTTCATGCAATTTTTATTTATGGGGTTTTTGCTCAGCTCATATATGTTCCAGTCACACAGGGTGCGTTCGGGTTTAACAAGTCCTATCTCCAAGTAGTCTCACCAGACGCAATGCTCAGAGGAAATTATAAACAGCTGGTTAGATAGAAGGTAACATTTGAAGGGAGCGAGCCTGGAGGATGGAGGAGAGTTTACTTAAAGGATGCCAGAATGCTGCCGTGTTTTGACTTGAGCTAAATGTCACATTAATGTCAACTGCTTCTGATCCGTAAAAAAAGAGGAGAATGCACCACCAGGGTCACTGTAAATTATTATCATTATTCTTTTACAGAAAAGCACTTGTTGAAATGAGGTGATGGTGAAGTGTTATTAGGACTTGAGAATTGTATTTTTTTTGCTTTGAACTTTTAGGAAGGTCCTGAGTCGACCGTTTGCAATCAGAATTACATGTTTGCCCTTTTCACTAGTGAGATCTTGCCTTTATAAGAGGCATTTGTGAGTTTTGACAACTTCAGCAGCGGATCAGGCTTTCTTCACTTCATAGCTTTGTTCAAAAGGTTTTGCAACACATGCACACATTACTCTTCACAGTAACATAACAGTGTTGGATCAACACCTTAGTAAAGATAGTGTTTGCTTTCATTTCTTAAAAAAGTTCCACAGAAATATTTACATATGAATTCTCTGTGAGACTCAGAGCAAACTGTGACTTGAGCACTAAGCTTAATTAATGTTCACGTGAACAAACTATCAGAAGAGAGGCTGTCGTTTGATTCCTGTCCGTATGTAAACAGCAGTCTGAAGCAAAGTCACCAAACAAACCTGCACATTGAAAAATACCTTCACCGGGTTATTATAGTGCATGAAAGCTTTCATTGTAACAGATTTCCCTGTTTAATAATGACAGCTGCATTTTCCAACATGAAATTGGCATTTTTCACACTGTACCTACTGTGATCTGCAACAACAGCTTATTACTGTATTTCCTCTAATTGCAGTTACTGAGCTATGAACAATATCTGCCTAATAGTCCACGAGACACATCCACAACAAGTCTAAACATAAAATAACCATCACAACACCACTAAAATCAAGATTTAAACATTAACAGCTCTGTAAATCTCTGCAGTTATCATTGCAGACTCAACCTTAATCAATAATATTTACAATATCTTACATCTACTAGTGGAACTGGATCCAGCATCAGTTTATAGTTGACTGACTCGACTGAGTCTGACTTAACTGAAAAAGAAAAAAAAAAACTACTGCAGTATAATCTAAGTTTCATTATTGAGAACAACTCTAATAACCCCCGAACTCTTTTCTCAGTTATTGATTCGGTCTTGAATACCTCCCCCGCTTTCCATATAGATAGCTCCATTGAAACTTGCGATAGGTTCTTGCAGTTTTTTATTAATAAGATAGAAAGGCTTCGATCTACATCTACACCTCTGCATCTATACCTCCTCAACTGCTTTTGACCAGTTTGAGGCTGTATGTCTTAACCAGGTGGAAGATCTTTGCAATAGCATAAAGACATCATCCTGCCCTTCAGATGGAGTCCCAACCCATTTTCTAAAAAAGATTATTAAGGTAGTCTGTCCCGACATTTTAACTATTTTTAATAGTAGTCTCAGCTCTGGAGTAGTACCAACTGGATGTAGTGCTGTAGTGCAGCCAGTGCTTAAAAAACTGAACCTTGATTCTTCTGTTTCCAAGCTTCCGTTTCTGTCAGAAATTTTAGAAAGGATTGTATTTGAGCAGCTACAAACCTTTCCAGTCAGGCTTCAAAACCCACCACAGCACAAAAACTGCCCTCCTAAAAATACTTAATGATATTTTATTAATCACTGACTCAGGAGACCCAGCTGTGCTCCTGCTCCTAGACTTACCTGCAGCCTTTGATCCTGTTGACCGCAGCATTCTGATCTCCTGTTTGGAGCAATGTGGTATCAAAGGTTTCCCCTTGGAACGGTTTAGGTCGTACCTCTCCGAGAGGACTTTTTCCGTGAGCCTTGATTTTATTTCTTCCCCAGCTCCTTTTACTTGTGGTGTCCCGCAGGGTTCCGTATTAGGCCCAATTCTTTTTTCAATCTACATGTTGCCCCTAGGCCTAAGCATAACATCTGCTTTCACTCATATGCCGACGACACCCAGATTTATCTTTGGTTTAATTAATTTGGGGCGACCATGGCTCAGGGGGTTGGGAAGTGTATCTGTAACCAGAAGGTCGCCGGTTCAATTCCTGGGCTTTCTGTCCTGGTCGTTGTGTCCTTGGGCAAGACACTTCACCTGCCGCCTACTGGTGTTGGCCAGAGGGGCCGATGGCGCGATATGGCAGCCTCGCTTCTGTCAGTCTGCCCCAGGGCAGCTGTGGCTACAACTGTAGCTGCCTCCACCAGTGTGTGAATGCGAGAGTGAATGAATAGTGGCATTGTAAAACGCTTTGGGTGCCTTGAAAAGCGCTGTATAAATCCAATCCATTATTATCATTATTATTATTAATAGAAACACCTCCACGCCCATGGAATCGCTAGTTAAAACCAGGATGGCCTCAAATTTTCTTACCTTCAACGAGGTAATTGAGGTAAAACGAGGTAAAACGAGGTAAAACTGAGGTAATTATTTTTGTACCGAGCTGTATTTTCAATACCCCAGATCTGGACTTATGCAACCTAACATGTGCTGTTAAAACACTTGTAAAAAACCTGGGGGTTTTCTTGGATAGCAAACTTACATTCGAGAAACAAATTAATTCAGTTGTCCAGCGGTCCTTTTTTAAATTAAGGCTCCTATCCAAAGTGAGATCTTTTTTATCTTTTAGAAACTTGGAACGAGCAATTCATGTGTTCGTTTTATCTCAACTGGATCACTGCAATTCACTATATGTGGGTGTCAGTTGGTCCAGTTTGGCAGCTCGCCTTTTGACTCGTGAAGAAACACCAACATATTACTCTGGTGCTTGCTTCCCTTCATTGGCTTCCAGTGCGTTTTAGAATTAAATTCAAAATCTTACTTTTGACTTATAAAGTGCTAATTGGCCAGGCACCGGACTATTTGTCTGACCTATTGCAGCTTTATACGCCCTCTAGAGCAGCGGTCCCCAACCTTTTTTGCGCCACGGACCGGTTTATGCCCGACAATATTTTCACGGACTGGCCTTTAAGGTGTCGTGGATAAATACAACAAAATAAAACTAGTACTGGTACCGAAAAAAAGAAAATTTATTCATAACACACGTGAAAAGACCCAGGAAAACCGAGTAAACCATAAAAACGATAACAAAATAACGCTGAAAACCGATAAAAACCCTGAAAACTATACATTTCACACCTGAGCCTCAACTCTCACGGACCGGTACCAAACAACTTACGGACCGGTCCGAGGCCCGGGGGTTGGGGACCGCTGCTCTAGAGCCCTTCGATCAAGCGATCACCTGCTCCTTACCTTACATAAGTCTAGGATGGTTCATAGAGGAGATCGGGCATTTGCGGTTGTGGCACCGAAAATGTGGAACGATCTACCTCTCCACATTAGAAAGGCCCCGACTGTTACTGGTTAAATCGCATCTTAAAACATATTTTTTTACTCTGGCTTTCCAAACTGCATTACCAATTCTTTTATCCTAACTTTCTTTAAATTTTCTTACCTGTCGTTGTTGTCAATGGCATTAACTGTTACTCTGTACAGCACTTTGGTCAGCTCCCTGTTGTTATTAAACGTGCTTTATAAATAAATAAATGAAATCTAAGATTATACAGTAGCTAACTCTTTAACATTAACCGCATTCACCTATATTTTCAAGATGAAGTAATGATGTGTGTCCTGCATCTGCAGCGGTAGGTTTGGACAGAGTCAAATATACATGTATTTATGAAGCCAGCAGCAGATTGCTGTGAATGGATGGCTACCCTTGCTGTGAGAGAGACTCTGGGAACGAGAGGCAGAGTTACATCACTCCATCAGAATGTAATAGGGATAAAATGAGGTTCGAGTCTTCAGAAAAATGGGGACAGGATTGGCAGTCCACATTTATAGGGCAGTTTGAATATTAAGTCAGTGGACATGAGGGCAATAGACCTCTTAAAATTCTATGCCCGGATGTCATTAACTAGGCCGAGGGAGACTGGGAGTGACTGAATGAATGCGGGTTAGAGCAGCTCCCCACAGGCTCAGCTAAGATATACTGTTTTTCACTTCATTTAATGGTCTTTGAACTTAAATATGTGTGCGTGTGATATTACTTTTTATGTAGGCTGTAAAGAAAAAAACGTTTTGTTGTAAAGAGATAGAAATCCAGGGCAGCTGAGGCCTAGGCTTGCATTGGCAGGCCCAGACACACTACGGCTGCCAGCTTTCCCTGTGAAAACGTAAACAGACAGTCACAACTAGCACACAGTGCGCTGATCCACTGCTCTGTGCATAATGCCCCGTGGAAAGACTGAAGCAAAAGCTGGCAACACGAGTGATTTGGAGGCTACGGACGCATTTTCCTCCATATAAAGTGATTGTGTGGGCAGCTTTTCATGCAAAACATCAAACCCCTGGCAGCCAGCGTCGGAGTGTTGGGAGTTTATGTGTCACTCGGTGGGTGTCACGCCCCAAGAGCTACTGGCTGTTGAAAAAACCCACCCGATCTAAGAGCACGATCGGATCAGAGAACACATGTAAGGACAAATACGCGAGCTTTGGATGAGTTTGGGGATTTGAGGACTATCCACATGTTTCTCCTGCTCCCAGTAAGCTTTGCACACTAAAGACCAAAAGGGGACTTTTGTGGAATTTGTTCTCATTTCTTTCCAGACGCTCTTTTCTTTTTTATACCCTGCACCTGAATGTTGTTGTGCATACTCCATTCTCTCGTTCCACTTATCCCACATTCAGAGGCATCCAAATGAAAATTCCTTTCTTTCAGTTAATTGACTCACAGCGTCTTCTCCCTCAGCTCCCTCGGAGTTGTGAGGCAGAGTCAGCTGTCAATTTCAGATTACAGCATGCTGTTGTTGGAGAGAGGTGCCCATTGTGTTTATCTGCAGTGACAGCTGGCTGGAGGCAGCGGGGGAATAGATCTGTCACTGTGCCTAGTTTGTCTCTGATCTGGCATCTGCCCAGCCACTCCACCTTTGGCTGAGCTGACTCGAGCACATCTCCACTTCCTTTCCTCTCCTTTCTCTTCCTTTCCTTTCCTATCCTTCGTCACCTCTTAGTTGGCATTCAGTCACACGTCTAGTTAATTTCACATGTGCTTATTGAAGCCCCGGCAGTTTGGCTCACTCTGACCTGGGTTTTACAGCAGGTGGGCCAAATCTCACTTGCCTTCTTGTGCTTACCGCCCCTGGCCTTTAGCATACAGATTTCCCTGGGCAGGAGGGCCTATTGACTGTGATTATTTCATCATGCCAGCAGTTAAGCTGCAATAGAAAAGGCAGCAAGATGAATCCCAGTTAGCCCCGTGCTCCGATTCCACTCTTAATTTTCACAGAGGGGGAGCTTTTGTAATGAATCGCTCGCTCCTGCAGCAAACTCGCTCGCCTGTCACGCAGCGCTTCCTGGGGGCTGCCTGATGAATTGGCAGCTGCTCCATTTCTATCATTTGTGGGGCAGTTTCAAGCGAAAGGTGCTGCAAAGCCCTGCAACACATGTCAGAGCTCATACTACAGCGCTGGCTTGATGCAACTCCCCATTTTAAAGTGCTGCAGGGCAGGAAAACAACCCGACAAAGAATGAGATCCTCCACTGGAGCCGAACAAGGGTCAGCAGAGAGGAAATTCCTCTATTTGTAAACTCAAAGGTTTGTTTGTTTTTAGCTGATTCACTAAGCGCTAGCTGCCTGTTCACACTCTTGCTGCTTCGTTTGATGTGTGTCTCTTTGTGCGGTGTTGTGTTGACATTTGACCAGAGTGCTTCTGTAATCTGTTTTTCTCCTCTTGCTCGAGCTGTATAAACACGTCCTTCCTCCACGGGAGGCGAATGGATCACTCATCGTTACGGGGAAAACGGGGAGACGTTTGCCGTTTGTTGCTGCTCGGTGGAAGCAGCACGCCGTTTACGTGCGCGTGTACTCAAATGCACCTACGTAGCAGGTGGTGCAGACCAAGTCGTCGCAGCCTTTCCACTACAGTTGTGGTTTGACATGCTACCGTCTAGGTTCCCTCTCATCACACCTGAGAGGACAGCGACGTAGCGCCTGAGTGGGCGCAGCAGTAACCAGCCCGACACTTGGTTTCGCCCCACTGCTCTGACACCACAGTAGCTGATGAGACATCATTCAGGCCCGCTGGACTCCTCACACAGGGCCACTGCTGCTGCTCTTACACGCCCCACTGGATGAGTGACAGGCTGGTTCCTACAGGGAGGCGGCTTTTGAGGATGCGCAGGGCTCGGAGTCATGTAAGGGCTTCTCTACCAGCAGCAGAGCCTTCATCTGGTGGTCAAGCTAGGCGAACTTCCTTTAATTTGTTCTGTCGGTTGCTTTTTTAAAACTTTCTTACTGCGATTCCTCTCGACTGCTGGTGGCTGCTGACTTACTGATTACTTCCTCCAGCAGCCAGCCTCCTCCCATCTGGTTCCTCATTAATCAGTCTGCTCACAATGTTATCTTTGTGAGGAGTTGTTCATAAGTCAGTGACATGTGTTTGCTGGTTCTGGTGGGAGGTTTTGGATTTGGATTAGGCTTCCTCTTGGAACTATTTGGGATCTCACAAGAAACACAAAGGGGAGAATCGTATTATAGCGTCGAATACCACGTGTTCTATTTTTGTCTTATTCAATTCAATTCAATTCAATTCAATTTTATTTATATAGCGCCAAATCACAACAAAAGTCGCCTCAAGGCGCTTCATAGATACAGAGAAAGCCCAACAATCATATGACCCGCTATGAGCAAGCACTTTGGTGACAGTGGGAAGGAAAAACTCCCTTTTAACAGGAAGAAACCTCCAGCAGAACCAGGCTCAGGGAGGGGCGGGGCCATCTGCTGTGATTGGTTGGGGTGAGAGAAGGAAGACAGGATAAAGACATGCTGTGGAAGAGAGACAGAGATTAATAACAGATATGATTCAATGCAGAGAAGTCTGTTAATACATAGTGAGTGAGAAAGGTGACTGGAAAGGAAAAACTCAATGCATCATGGGAATCCCCGGCAGCCTACATCTATTGCAGCATAACTAAGGGAGGATTCAGGGTCACCTGGTCCAGCCCTAACTATATGCTTTAGCAAAAAGGAAAGTTTTAAGCCTAATCTTAAAATATTCCACATTAATAACTTTTTGACTGCACAGCAAAGAAGGAAAATTTTAATGACCCTGGATGAGCAAATTGGTTTGCTGCAGCAGCAAAAGAACGATCATAAATGAGACTTAAGCAAATAGGCGACAATAAACAGCACAGAAGACGGCATTAGAAGAAAATAATGAGAGTGGAATATATAAATGAAAGCACTTATGCTTATGTGTATTTATGAAGTTACAGCAGAGCATAAAGAACGTCTGATACGCACAGATGCGATTCGGTTTCGCTCACAGATGGTGCCGACTCTGCATGCATTCGTACATCGCTGCATGCGTGGATGACTAGCTATTAATGTGATACTGTCCTGCAATGTGCAACATGTCACATTAGTTCCTTTAGGACATTAAAACTCAGCACACTGATCCTTTCACTCAGTACCCGGCTTGGTTTTCAATCACAGCGTTTAACTTTCTTTAGTACTTTGGCTCATTTTGCTACGGACCCAGCACCACTTTGGTGTTCTCTGAGTCATTTAATGGGAAAACTATATTCAGAGCTGCCCTTAACTGGAAGAGACGCTTTAAACGAGGTGAAAATTAGACTCTACCAGTGTTCCTTAAAAATATTTCATGTTACAGTTAGTTCTGAAACTTTGGCCATTGTTGAAATCGAGTGTCATGCCAACATTTCGCTAGAGTGCAAATTATCAGCACCTGTTCTACAGTTATGTTTTAAGCACAAGCTTCTCAGTTAAAACAAGGCATAATCAATGCAAACCTGTGCGGGAAAACACACGTAAACACATGCGATCCCTGAAAACAGCCTCCGAGCTGGCCTTCATCATCGTCGTCATTGCTGCTGATGACTTGCTGTGTGAGTGCTCTGTGTTTTATAAAAGTGTGGGGATGAATTTGTAAAAGGTTTACAGCTGCCTAATGCACTGCTAGCAGCTGGGTCTCCAACCTCCTCGTTCACTTTCTCCTTGTATCATTTCAACTAATTATTTACATCCATCAAGAGCGAGTGCTGCGGCAGCTGTCGTACCAGCCTTGACTGCATCGGTCTGTTATCTCTTGAAACCATTTCCATACCTCTCCCTCTGTCTCGCTTCCTCCTGGCGAAGCGGTGCGATGTCAAGGCCTCAGGTACGACCTAATGGACCTCCTCTTTTCTCTCCCTGTCGTGCTGCTCTGTACCTCCACGGGATTAAAGTGCACTCGGCAGGGTGCAATTACACCGCGAGTGCCGTTATATCCAAAGTTAAACACAGCCCTCGCTGTCTGCTCGCTAGTCTGCTGCAGGCTGCTGCAGCCTGGAGATAATTGTATTGCTGTCAGCCCTTGGTTGATGAGTTGCCAGTGTAATTGCTTTACGGTTTGACCTCTGGTTTTTCAAACAAGCGCCCTGGTCAAGGATCTGCACGGTTCAGATGAGAGATGAGAGTGTGTGTGTGTGTGTGTGTGTGTGTGTGTGTGGTTGTTGGTGGCAGGATAAATATGTTAGTCCTCTAATGCTCTGTGTTACTCCCGAGTCCTCTGTTATTTATTTATTTATATGTTTACTGTGTCTTAAAGTGCAGTTCTGTGCACAATTAAATTGTTAGGTGTTGCAGTCACACCTGCATTTAGCCATCACTTGATCCAAAATGCTGCTACAAGAGTTCTGATAAGGACTAGAAAGAAAGACCACATTTCTTCTCACTGCTTCCCTTTCACTGTAAATCAGGAATTGAATTTAACATCCTTTTCCTCACATACAAAATCTTGCAAAATCACACCCGTCATAGTGCCTTATTACTTTGGCTTAGTTGTGGTTCCAAGACTTTTGAAAAATAGAAGCAGAGCCTTCAGCTTTCAGGTCCTCTGCTGTGGAATCCGCTCCTAGTTTGAATTTGGGGGACAGACACCCTCTGTACTTTTAAGATTAGGCTTAAAACTTTCTTTTTTGATAAATGATAGTTAGAGCTGGATCAGGTTATCCTGAACTCTCCCTTAGTTATGCTGCAATAGGCTTAGGCTGCTGGGAGGGCTTCCCATGATGCACTGAGTGTTTCTTCAATCATCTCTTCTCAGTCTCTGTGTGCTTATACACCACTAGTGCGTTTAATCATTAGTCATTATTATTCTGGCACTCTCTGCTATAGTGTGCCTTTTGTCCTGTCTGTCTGTGCTCTCTTCTCTTTTACCTCACCTCCTCTCAGGGAGATTTTCCCCTTCTACTGTCCAGTACTTGCTAATAGGGGGTGATCTGACTGGGGGGGGGTCATTCAACATTTTTTTGCTCTTTTAAATACTGTAGGGTCTTTAACCTTCAATATCAAGTACATTGAAGTTATTGCTGTTATGAATTTAAGCTATATAAATCAAATTTAGCTAAAATGAATTGAAATAGTCACTACAAGCTAAAAACTCATAAATATATCCAACTAGAACTAACCAAAGAAGCTATTTAAGATGAACAGATTGTAGAATCAAAGGTAAGGTTGTATTTTTAATAGAAATTAAGTATTGCTGGTGTTTAAGAGCAACAAAGTGATTAGTGTTTATCTTCCAGCATAGCACCATTTGGCAGTTAGCAGGTGGCTCGTTAGTGTGAATATTAGCAGCACCTGTGGTACTGTTGTCAAACTCTTACAGTTATATTTTAAACGCATTATGTGTGTGTGTATGTTTTAACCTTTTCAATTAAAAGTAGCAACAACAGCTATGAATCCATAAATATGAATAAGTAAGAATTCTATTTGGAGTTATTTTCTGGAGACCGCTAAGTGTGAGTACAGTGTTTTTCTCTTTTCACACGGTCTGGTTGTTTAGCTACCAGATGTTCCTCTGCGCTAGCTGCTAACTTTTCATGTCTAGTGTTGCTGCTAGTATTTTGCTGAAACAGCTAAAAGTTGTTTTTAGAAGAGAACAGAAGCTTTTTGAGCTACTAGAAAGATGGCCCAAAAGATGCTAAAACATTTGCAATAGTTTTGAACTTTAGCTAAGTTTAGCTAGGTTAAGCTAACAGGCTAAAGTTCAAAGCTATCACTGGAGTTATCAGACTGCTCTCAAAACCTTTATTATGTTCTCAAACTTGACTAATCACGGGGATTATGTATCTGTGTTGTGATTAGGTGACACAGCTTCAACATTATATAACAATATTTCAAGGAAATTTGTGATAATGTTTAAGACAATATATTTTAGACCCAACCATTTATTAAAGTGAATAAAATGAAGGACTTTTTTTTTTCTGGCAATGTTAGTTTAAGTCATTTAATTGCTTTTGGATAAAACATAAGTGGCTGTTAGTCTCTCTTTCTTTGTGTGCCTTCTTAGCCTGGTTCTCCTGGAGGGTGTGTTTTTACCTGGAGTGGTAAAACAAGTTTGTTGTTTCCAACTTTAGCAGGAATTGTTTCCTTGCATATTTAACAAAGTTCTGTTCTTTGTTGAAGGTCTGGTCCCTTGTACCTAAACCATTTCCATACTATTAAACTGGCTCTCTTTTTAAGGTACTAAATTGTTATTGGAAACTGACTGGAGACTACTCTCACCCTGCGGCGTGTTTGAACTTGTGCCACTGTTGTGCAGTAAAAGTAAACATATATATATACATATAGTGGACATCATAAGGTGGCACTGTTTCACCATATAAAAATAATATGCATAAAAAGTATGGCGTCACCAATAAATAGTTCTACTGAGGAAAGCTCAGATAACTGTGCCTCTTACTTGTGAAGGTAACAAAAGCAACAACAGGCCAAATCATTTTCTCTGATCTTTATTTACAACCTATAAAACCGTGATTTCATGCTTCAAGCGTATTTTAGTAATACGTGGATCAGAAGCGGTTAATGGCACTAAAATAATGCAGTTCTGTGTCATACCTCTGAATGTTTTGATAAAAGATAAAAGACATGATGGGATCATAGGAGCACAGACTGTTTTCACATGTGCGTCATGTACTGAGTTGGCAAGGTCAGCCACTTGAAGCTCTTAAGTGCCGGAGAAGGGGATGTGGAAGAAATTCCCTACTAACACCTGAAGAAGAAAGGTTTTGGAGGTGCGAGAGAGAATCCAGTATGCAAAGCCAGCATGTATATATGCCTGTGGGTGCATGCAGGGACTTTTACAAGTGCATATGTGCATGTGTTGGAACACTTTGTCACATAACACTGTGTCATGTATTTGCATTTCAAGTGTATTGCATAGGAAGGAGTGAGAACTCTAGATTGTGTATTTATGTGTGTGAATGGGTGTGTGAAGTGGAAGAAAGATGTTAGTGGAAATTGACACTCACTGTGTTTCGCAAACGTGAGAAAAGAAAGGCTAGAAATTACACTGCTGAGATAATATGGACGGGTGCGTGTGATTGTAGGAGGGAGGCTTTACGTCTATAAACATGGAGCTGTTTGTTCCTGATGGATGAGGGTTCTTTAAATGTGTGCGTGTGAGTGTGCGCCAAACAATCTCATTCATCTAGCAAACTGTGTGACGGCATCAGTTCACAGCTGACTCAGTGTTTGGGGAGTGCTGTGGGGTGGCTTTTAGCACCACACAGGAGCGCTTGTGTTTTTTGTTGCTTCCGACACGATGCTTTGCGCTCTCTCTGTGGCAGCTCGTTCTCCTCCCTGTCAAACAAAATCACTATGATTTCTCTTTTGGTATGAATATTCTCCCATTGTAACAAATGCAGATGACAGCTTGGCTCGCTTTTAACAAGGACCCCGTTTTGTTACTTGTGCACTTGTGCGATGAATCTCCATTGCTGTGTGCATAAGACTGCATGGTGTGTTCATCAAAGTGAATAATGAAGCCAGTTTTGTTAGTGATTACATGATTTCATTTTGGAGTGAAATAGTACATGTACAACTTCAGGGTTTTATTTGAGGATTGTGAATGTTGGCTGAAGGTCACAAAATCGTGACCTGCTGATTAGGGCTGCCACAAATGATTATTTTGATAGTCGACTAGTCACCGATTTTTGCGATTAGTCGACTAATCAGATCATCATCCATTGGACGTAAAACATACAGCTTATTGCACCAGCAGCATCTGCTCTTATATAACTATCATTAGCTTACAGCTTTAAGTGTTTAAGGTATGTGCTAACTAAAAATAAAGACAAGATGATAGTTTATTAAATTTTAATGAAATTTGCAGATTGTTTCTGTGAAGTTTAATAAACTCCTTGCTATCTAAAATATAACAGGACACCGGAGTAAATTCTCCAGCATCTCACACTTCTGATAATCAGCTGTCTGCTTGACGTTTATTCAGCTGTGTAAAAACTATAACTTTAATCTCAGCCAAACCGATTTACTCAGGAACAAATACTAAAAAAGCCAAACAATAACATTTTTAAGTTATCTAAGTGACTTATATATCATGTTTAACCTGAGTAGCGAAAGACAGCGGTGTGTTTGAAAACGATTTGCCGGGAGTCCGGTGTTCTCACGGCTCTAGTGAGCCTAGCCCCCGGCTAGCTATCGAGCTAGTGGGTAACAGACGTCTCCGAAAACGTCGGAGCGCTTTTGAAAATATGTGGTGTCTTGATAAACTGAGCAGATATTTGAGGTTTACACAGCTACATTCTCGCTTGAAAATATGTTAAACGTTTATTTTGTGACCCAGAAAGAATAATAAGAGTAATATTAAAACTAACTAGCTGCCGCCATTGTTGGAAACTGAGCTGGGCTGCGCTATGAATTCTGGGACAGCTTCTTCTTCTTTGGGGTTTAACGGCAGCTGGCATCCTTGTACATGCAGTGCTGCCATCTTCTGTTTCAGTCCGTTATTACACTCTTAAATCCTACTACTTATTCCTGCGTCTTTTGGGATCTTACAAAGCTTCAAACGACGTGTCGACTATTAAATCAGTCGTCGACGATTTTGATAGTCGACATAATCGTGACTAGTCGACTAATCGTGGCAGCCCTACTGCTGATATACACTAGAATAGCGACATAACCACTGTTATCAAATTAAAATGAACTAAATAAAATGGAATATTTTAAAATGTAAATGTTAAATCAGTTACAAATATTGTCCTTCACCAAAAACCTCCATGTGATTGCATTGACTGCTAACAGGAGGACAGTCAGTCACAGAACCCACACTTTATAGCGATTGCTATTGCTACCTCAAACTATTGCTTGCAACTGGTTAAAGACAACACATTTTCCCCTGCTGACTGGTGGTTGCCAGATGGTCTTTTTCTTTTTTTCACAGTAAAAAAGCCAAACTAAAGCAAGTTTGAAACGATAACGGTAGCTTAGCTAAGAACTCTGAATGGCCTGTAAAGCAGCAATGCTTCCACCCATGTATTTCAGAAAAAAGAGTGATAGATAAAACCTTAAGTGAAGAGATAAGGCACACTTATGAAGTTCAGGGCCAAATATAGTAACAACTTGGCTCATAGCCAATGGCAATATCACCGCCACTATCGTCAGTGTTTTGTTTAATATGCTTTTTTTTTTTTAGTATTTTCCCCTTTTTGAGCCTTAGAAAGAAAAAAATGATTATTTGTTTAAAAAATGGAGCACTTTTAAAACTGCTCTTCATCACTCTAATTTGAAAAATGTAGTTTTAATAATAATAATAATAACTTTATTTATAAAGCGCTTTCAAACAAAGTGCTGTACAACTATTTGAAACTAAAAAGATAAAAATAATAATAATAAAAGCGATACATAGCAATACAGGTAAAAGACACAATACAAGTTAAAAACAGTAAAAATTTAAAAACTAAAAGGCATAGAATTAAGACATGTAAGATAAGGTGAATAAATGTGTCTTCAGCTTAGTTTTAAAAACCTCCACAGAGCAGCCTGCCTAACATCTTGAGGGAGGTTGTTCCACAGAAACGGGGCACGAAATGAAAAAGCTCTCCAATTGTCTTTTTTCTGGCTCTAGGAACCTTTAGAAGGCCAGAGTCCTGAGATCAGAGAGCACGGGATGGAACGTAAAGATGTAAAAGGTCGGAGAGGTATGAAGGTGCCAGTCCGTTTAAAGCCTTGTAGGTGAGCAGCAGGACCTTAAAATCTGCTCGAACCTGACAAGGTAGCCAATGAAGAGAGTTCAGAACAGGGCTAATGTGCTCAAATTTCCTAGTTCTTGTTAAAATGCGAGCAGCTGCATTTTGCACCATCTGTAGACCTCTAAAACTTTTCTTTGGTAGCCCAGAAAGAAGAGCATTACAATAATCAATACGTGAGGACAGAAATGCATGCACGCAAATGCAAAGAACCTCTGCAGTGTCGCTTGACAAAACTTGTCTGATTCTGGCGATGTTCCTCAAATGATAAAAGGCGGTCTTTGTTATCTCTTTTACATGAGACTCGAAAGAGAGCACCATGTCAAACCACACGCCCAAGTTTTTTACCTTGTCCCTACAATTTATGACACTGTCATCAATTCTCAAGATGAAATTTTGGGACAAGTGCTGAAATTTGTGTGGCCCAATGACCATCAACTCTGTTTTATCAGTATTTAGGAGCAAGAAATTATCTGATAACCAGCCCTTAATTGCAGATAGACAAGATTCTAGTTTAGAGACTTCAGCACAATTTCCAATGGTTAAAGGAACATAAAGCTGCAGGTCACCAGCGTAACAAAACAGATGTGACACGACAGATAAACAGCAGGGAGTGACATTAGTGAACACCTTATTTGCCAATATGTTGATGTCAGTCGTGTATTGGCTACAACTGATGTCGTACGACAAAAAAGGGGCCATAACCATGAGTCAGTCATAGATTAAGAGGCAGAAGTCTTGCATGACGGATAAAAAACAAATATTAACTAAGTGAAGTTTGTTTCTTTGTTTTTCCACATGAGCTTACTATGATTAAAGGTCAAAGGGCGAGGCAGGTGTACACTGCTATGTTAAACAGGCTCTGTCCTTCGTGTAGAGTTTGTGTCAGTATCCTTTCAGGCTGTTACAATGTTGCTTTAGGGTGTTTTTGACTGGGTCAGCAGGAATGTAGCAGAGGGCTATGATGGACAAACTCTGACACTGAGCAGATTACTTCCTGCGATCTGCATTAGTTATAAAATAGATATTACATCTCGGTGGTGTATTGCTTTGACTGCTGAGATACAGTATGAGGCTGCTGGTAGATCTGAGATTTCTTCTCTCCTGTCAGCTGTATTCTGCTGGGATTCCTATGCTCTGTCGGCCCCCTGCTGCGTGAACAAAGCCAATCCTCATACTGGTTCAGCTCACAGCACGATGCACTCAAAAATTTGTCTGACGCCAAAACACTTCTGCTACGTTCTGAGGTAGTCGGCGTTTTATAATTGTGTTTTGATTTGACTTTGTAGTGAAACGACACAGAGAACAACGGTCAAAAATAGAGAGTTCAGTAAAACCGACGGAATAATGTGTTTGTTAGCATTCAGACGCTCGCCGTTTATACTTCTTGAAGAAGCTTGCCATTAATGTCCCTGGTGTGCTTTTAGCAGTTCCACTCATGGAAAAACACTCAACAGTTGGTACAGAAAATATGTTGGGCAGATTTGTTGACAGTGTGAGACCAGCGTTACACATTTATAGACGTTTTCTGTTATTCCACTCCACCAATGGGAATAGTTGTTGCCGAGGCAACACTTCCTCTCTCTGGAGAATATGAGGAAAGGAGAAACCCAAGGAATGACACCCGGCTGTATTTTGGGCTGTAGTGTGTGGGCTGAGGGAGCTTCCTGTGACAATGGGTAGGAGGTTCACAGGACATGCTGGCCTCTGTAGAAAGCCACTTTCCTGACAGACAATCTACTTAGCAGTCTGTAGAAGAGCCTGTGGGAGGTGAAACCTGTGATATCTGCTAGCACACAAGCTCTGATTTAGACTTCAGGGATCAGACTGTTTTGTGTGTGTGTGTGTGTTTACTGTTTTGTAAGCACGTTTTGTTTGTTGGTGATGTTTGCCATTCAAAAACTGTTAGACTGAACAGAAAGTTGAACAGTTAGTTTTAAAGGTTTGTTTTGTTCTCGGACAACCTGCAAACATTAGATCAGAGGTTTGCAAAGATCATTACAGCCATCTGTGAGGGACCACGAAGAAAGCAGGCCCTGGATGCATGCATCAGCTGCTGCAGAATCAACAAAATGATCAGCAGCTCAGACTGAGGAAGCGAGTCTGACAGCTGAAATAAGCTGCTCAGTTGGTGGCAGCAAACTCAGCCAACGCGTGAGCTGATGCAGAGCATAACACCACTAAAGCCTTTTGTGATGTAATCAAGATTATGTTTGTTGAATCTCAAGAAAACACAAATGATGAATAGTTTATTTCTGTGTGGATCACCCTCAAAAACACATAACACGAACACAAGGAGTGGATCGGTCTCTACAGTTTGAAATCACAGAAATCAGATCAGACCGTTATTAACGATGTGTCATCACGGTTAATATAGCATGTAAGAATAAATCGACACATGCAGTAATTGCATTATCTGTCACAGTGAATTCTTATTGAATTTCGTGAGTGCATCTCATCCCATACAGTTAATGAACATGTTGATTCATTGCCTATTTAATATTTGGATGCACTTTTGTTGTTTATCCATTGCTGCTCATGTTATTGATCGCTCCTTTTACTTAAAGCAGTAAAGCAGACACGCTGTGTATGTGAAGCAGATCGTGTTTAATAATTATCATTTATTTTTAACATCTGTTAACAAATAAATGACGGATACAATGTTACATTCTACATAAATGCTATATTTATTGATCACTTGATCATTTGTAGTATTTGTAGCACTACATTGTGAAAGAAGGGCAACATATACCATAAGCACTTAGGAAAGGAGCAGGAAATAATTAATGGATGGATATAGGAGAGTATACTTGCTGTATTAACACAGTGGGAATGAGGAGGAATCTTGAGCTTATCCTTGAAATGCAGAATATGTGTCTGTCGTCTCATTTTCCTCAGTGTTTGTCTGAGGTGTTAAACAGATTTAAAGCCCATGTTTATTGTTGTACTGTACCACCCTGTTATTGCCGCATCCCCGTATTCTTCTCCCCTCAGCACCCGCTGGCCAGATGGTGTCACTCCAGGAGCTAATTCAGCCCCTGAACATGTGTGGTGCACAAACACACTTCCACCAGAATGCACAAGCTTGAATAGTACTCAGATATACAAGCACTTCCACACATTTCAATATACTCTGACAGCGAAATGTGCAGTGGTACAAGTCAGGGGTAATTTTGGCCTTCATTTTGACACCAGCGAACGCTACATACACCTAAGATATTTAAACACATGCTTTTCATTAATTCACCCTTGACCTCTCACAGTCACATAAATATTCATCAGCGGTACATGTTTACATAAGCACATAAACAAGCATTAGGTTACATAGCAATAGCTATAGCTTCAGCAATAGCATAGCAGTTTCGTTCTGTGGTCACACATAGCTGGTTCAACAACTGCAATCAGATGGGTGCAGAGAACAATAAAAGAGAGGCGCGGGAATGCAGCTGAGAGAAAGAATGGGGACTTATCACCACCTGCACACACACTCGGCATATAGCAGCATTGCTGTCGAGAGGAATGCCCAAGCCAAGAGCCACTGGAAGAGCACACAGCAGGCTCCAAAACTATTAAAAACATCCAGATACTAGAGATGCCCCTTGTGCCTGTTTTCATGCACATTTTCATTTGTTTTTCGAAGTTTGAGAGCAGCTGGTTTCAGTTAATATCTAACAAAATACTTGTTCAGAATTTCAATGGTCTCTTGTTGCTGCTACAAATTGTCACTTGGAGTGCTGCTTATAAAGGAGCCTGTTTGTGTGGCAAAGCAAACTTGACAACCTTAATAGTGCTACAGATATGATACAAAATGTGATCCAAAAGCCACACTTGTTAGTAGTGCTAATGGAAGTGTTAGCCATATGGATTTCTACACGTTTGAAAGCTATGATATACAGACATGTTAATGTCAAGGAAAAAATATTGACAGAGATCTGAAGGTTAGCTTCTGTCAACAAGTATAGCTGCATGCTAATCCTTCGTAGCTAAACCCCTACAAATTCTCTTTATTTCTCTGTTCTCACACAACACACCGCATACAGGAAGACTAGCTGACATTAAATAAGAGAAAATACATCAGATCACTTAACAAAAGCTGAAGTAGGTGTGGTGTATTTACTCTATGCTCTAGTGCAGCGTGCTCAATGTAGAAACATGCGCTTTCTCTCGTTCACAGCCTGATAATCTCCTTGGCACAAAAATGTCTTCTCACGTCTTTTACCTTTGAGGCAAGAGCTTTCTGATTGTGTGCTTTGAGGAAAAACAGGGCGTCTGAGTAAATGAGCATATGCTCTAAGTTCACCAAAGGTGTGTTTGATGTAGCTGACAGCAGCATAAACAGCAGGTGTGTGTTCCACTTTGTCTGAACAGTGTCACACGAAGAACACTTCTAAAGGGAGCAGGCATGATTAAATCAATCCCGTCTGCAACATGACAAATCAAGGTGATTTATTGGACATGCCAAGAGCTGCAATAATGTGTAGAGAATCAGTACAACAGCTGAGCAATAAATCTACACAACCAGACCTCAGCCAGCCTAAAGGCAGCTAAACAGTGCAAAAGTGATGCAACAAATGACTCTGCTCGCTGCTTTTATGTCATGTGGAAAGAAAGGCTTAAATTTTGCATTCTTACTAAAAAAATACACAGACACAAGCAAAAGCTAAATTGTGGTGAAAGATCCAGCTCGACTCAACGTTCAGGATCTTTTGGTGACCTGAGAGTTCAGTATGAGTCAAGTGGAGAATCAGTCCTGATATAATGACCGAAAATGTGATATTTTCAAGTCAAGCTTCATAAAAAATGTTTGCATAAAAATTTAAATCCATACTTAATACATTGTACAGTGTATTTAAAGGTCCAATTAAGTTGCACTGTCTTCTTTTAATGTGTTGTACATTGTTTTTAAAGAGTATATGGAGGTGGGTTTAAATCATGCAAATTTCAGGGTGTAATTGTTTAAGATTTCTGAGAGCTTATTATAATGATTTTATTATACACCTTTTGGTTGTAGATGTACTGCAGCACAAGCCACTATTTAAGGTGATTTTTGCACTTCCCAGCCATTTTTAAATGCAGATTTTGTTATCTTCGGACTTTATCAGTGTGTTAAATACACTTCCTTCTACATAAGGCATTTGCAAACAATTTTTTAAATATAGTACCTAGTACACATACAAATTTTCTTGCTTCTTTTCTTATTGATTTAATTGGATGCAAATATGTAAGAGAGATATTTTAGTATTACTACTAAAAAATAGATGCAAGACACGGGGGTTTCCTCAGGGCAAACAAGGCAATCAAAAACATACCATATCAAAGTGATCACTCTCCTTACATCTTGAACAGCATTCAGTGCCATAAAGCATCTCCATCATCCTTAAATCACTGCCATCTTGTGCTCATGTGTAATGTGGTCTTTGTCGGCCCCTCCCTGAGCCTGTTTCTGCAAAAGGTGTCCTCCTGTTAAAAGGGAGTTTTTCCTTCCCACTGTCACCAACTGGTTGCTGATAAAAGGTTGTCTGATTGTTTAAGGTTGTAAGGTATACCTTACAATAAGAAGCGCCTTGAGGCGGCTGCTCTTGTGATTTGGTGCTATTGAATTCAATTGAATGAATGAATGAGCCTCCATAGAGAAGACTCATATCACGAAGAGGGGACAATAACATCTGCCATGTGAAGTGTGACAAAACAGGCATGTTAGACAGATATAAGCTCCACCAGCCTGATCAGCATGTATATAAGTAATCTCTTAGTAGAACGAGCTGTTTGCCATTAATATTTTAATCCCCCTGTAGATATTGACTGTTAATCATGACACACAGTTCTCAAGCCTTTAAATTTAGCTGTGATTTTTTTTTTTAAATAATATGTTTTAATATGTTTTTTAATGTCAATATGTAGGGCCTGTTTTTCTGAGCTCACGAGAAGCTGGTATTTTACAGATAAATGTGGTCCTGACAGGACAGCCCAACTACAAATGATTTTATAGAATATAATACTTGACAATAGGGATACCCGATACCTGATGCTGGTATCGGGTATCGGGGCCGATACTGTAAAATGTGTGTGTACTCATACTCGTAAAAGTTAACCGATACCATGAACTGATACCAACTTATTTCATTAATCAGAGGGTGGCTTGTCATTTCTGTTGTAGTTTTTTAGATTGGCCACTAGGGGGCCAATTATTATTTTATTTATTATTTATTTTACAATAATTATTTTGTTTGTTTGTTTACAATATGGACACTCTGCAATAATTTAAAAGTTTAATTTATTCGCAAACCTAATTTGTATTTATTTTATTCTAAACAGAAGTGTTTATTTATTATTCTGAAAGCTCGAGACAGTGCCAATAGTTCAGTGATATTTTGTTAAATTACAATGTGGAGACTCTGCAATAATTTAACAGAAGTGCTTATTTTTCACTTGAAATTTTTTTGTGGTCATTTTTATTAAGATTTTATTTTTTATCGGCAGAGAATAAAATAAAATCTGTCTTCCAATTCATTGCATTTGTGTGTGTGTGTGTGTGTGTGTGTTGTGTGTGGTAGAAGTATCGTTTTTTGTACTCTGTATCGGCAAGTACTCAGATCCAAGTATCGGTATCGTATCGGTTTGAAAAAATTGGTATCGTTGCATCCCTACTTGACAATCTTAAACACCTGTGGAAATATAATTTATGTATAGATTAATGCACAGAGTATATGCACGTGCAGGTGTCTCGGACTGTAAAAGAAGAAAAGACACAAAGCTCAGTCAGTTTTAGTCACTCTGCAGCACCTCGGTGAAACGTACAATGCTATTTAGAAGTATATAATTGATAGTTTTCCCACAACTCCATTGAAGAGCACAGGAGCTGTGGCAGCCAGCCCTGCAATCTCTGCGTGGTACCGCTTAATGTCAAGGGAGGTGTACCCTGCAGAGCTCTTTGTGTCTCCTAAATAATTACTAGCCTTAGAAAGAAGAGAGTTCTGTGGAGAAAGCATGATGATAATGTGCACCAGACACTACTAAGTGTCTTCATCTTCCTGTCTCTTTCTGCACACTGTCTATTTTTTTTGCACTTCAGGCTCCATTTGTGAAACTCTGGCTTGCGTATGCCTCATGAAGACCCCGTTACCCTTTGCAAGAAACCTCAGGGTTGCTGACATTCCTCTGTGCAGAATGCATAAACCCTCCTTTGGGAACTAAACGTGCTTCCACAGTGGATCTCAAGGTCCCAGCATAACCATGTAAAGCCATGCGCTTTATTGTTAGCGGAAAGGAAACCTGTGTTGGATTTTATGCACTTGTACCCACACACACACACACATACACACTGCACTCCCCATGCAGCCTGGAACAGCAACAAAGCTCTCCCATTCTGTTGCCAGGGTAACGTGGCCGGGTCAAACCAGTCGAGCGGTCTCTCCTGTTCCAGGCTGAGACCCCCCCACCATCACCGTATCGCTCCCTCTCTCTGTGTTCGTCCTTTTCATCCTCTCCTCTCTCCCGCTCCTTTGTCAGCCCCACTGCCTCATCATATCTTAAACCACTTCTTCTCTACTACTGAGGTCACTGTCACTTTTCTATCCTAGGCCGAACAAGGTAAAACGAGAGAGATTCACTAGTTAAAAGCTTCACAGATGAATAGCAAGGCTTTTAACATTGTATAAAAAAGTAGACACGACATCAGGGGAATAAAAGAAGGCTGCAAGATATGTTTTCATATTAGGCTTGCATAGGGCTTAAAGGTAAAGAAATACTATGATGAATCTTCGACCTTCACCTGATGTACACTGAAGTGCACTTTGTCACCAGCATCAGTATTTTATTCTTTTGATTTGTAAATGTTTTTAACAGTACAGAGTGTGATACACTGCTCCATTGTGTGCAGAAATAATTTCATAACCATTTCATAAAAGAAAAACCCTACTTCAGGCCTTTGAAATATGGAAATGCTATCACAACTAAGCTGTTGCTGGCAGACACGGTGATGAATTACCCTTCTACTCCTGGAGCTATTATAGATCTGTTGTCTGAGGCATGGACTGAATAAATGGAAATAACACACACAAACAATTAAAATCTGTTTATTTAGAATGCAGCAGACATGAGACAGCAACGAGAGCAGGTGCAAATGCTCTAAACAAAATCTAATTGCTGTGTGCTTGAGCTTGAGCTTCTGATAATGCGATTAACAGAAGCTGTAATGCTGGCAAACACAAAACTAGACTGAGAAGCATGACACATTTTTATGTGTAGATCTACATCCTTTACTGTAGCGCTGTGTAGTACATTTTGCCTCCATTGAAATGGCATCGATAATTCCTCAGTGGTATGTTGTGAGATCTATGCAAGAGGCTGCAGAAATTAATACATGTTGATATGACTTAACACTGCAATATATTGTTTGCATGCCTCTGGCGATGATCTGTGGTTTCTTTGGAGTGGCAGCTGCTCAGCATACTACCCTTGAGGCACTGCCACAACCTGCCACACTATATTAGCAAGAAAGTTTGAGTTTTGAACAGCTGATATTTATTTGCTCCTGAGGCATATTTGTGTTTTATTAGTTTGCATTTCACTTGAAACAGACATGTAGCATGAAAGTCAAAGAGATAGTGGTGAGATGTTTGACGCTTCACCAGATTCAAGTTGGATATGCACTATGTGCGTAAATTGGTGTTGCACTAGAGCTGGGCGATATGATTTTTTCATATCACGATATGTTTTTTTTTTTCATTTCAGGCGATAACGATATATATCACGATATATATCACGATATAAGCCAAATAACTATATTTGTAAGATTTAAATGTGCCGTTGCTCACAAGTAAAATGTGAAATAATCAGCAGCTTTTTTTGATTTAAATATTTATTTCCCATAATAAGTTCAACAGGGTAGATGTGCTTAAGGAACATGAGACTTTTTCAGATAAATAAAGGCAAATATTGCAAACTACACAAAAGGCAGCCGCTAAAACGTTTAAGTTTCAAAATAGAACAAACAAAACAGACTAAATTGTCAATTCCACTTAGAAACAAAATATTAATTCTAAAAATAAATCTTAGTTTGTTTTACAGAAGAACAGACAAAATTGACTAACTTTTGTCAATATCAAATAAACTGAGAACTAAAAGGAAATTCTCGATCTCTCCTTGTTGTATAGCTGAGCTTTTCAAACAGTTTAACAGTTACTTTAGTCTGACAAAAGCCGAATGACGAATTAGCGCTTCCAGTCAGAGATTGAGCATGCACCGCTTTATTGTATTTCCAGACTTGCTTTCGGCACATTTACAGTGCGCACTACTCTGTTTTTGTCAGACTTGAAGTGGCCGAAATACCTTCACACTACGGAGCTTCTTTGGCTCTTCCGTTCAACAATCTCTCCGGCATTGGAACCATCATCTGTTTTCTCTTCGCTAACCTTCGGTCACGCTCTCAGTTGATTTTTCTCTAGTCGGCACACTCATTTCCTCCATTACCCGGGCGGCACGGCGGCTGGCTGCTTCCCAAACAAATACACATGTGCGGCTTGGTGCTTGTGCTGTACGTAACAAGTCACGTGACGTGACGCTGCGGCTGTGATTGGTTCGGCTCTGCGCTACTTAATTTGGATTGGCTGTTCTTTTTTTTAAGAGGACAAGCGAGATGAGGCCTGTCACAATAGTTTAACTTTTCTATCGAGAAAAAGTTATTTCACGATACATATCGTTATCGTTCTATCACCCAGCTCTATGTTGCACTTAGACAAGTGTTTGGTTTTCTGGCTTTAACTAAGATCTGTATTTGATCACATGTTAATGGTTTACTGCAGTCAAACTAAAAAGAGTGTGCCGCAATGTTATATTCGGTAGTCCTTTCATTTGCAATGATTTAAGGATTCTCTGGTTTTCTATTATGTGGATTAGAAAATATCAAAAGAAAACCTCAGTAATATTGCTAGATTTTGTTTAAAGGTAGCTGAGTTTATTATGATAGACAATAATAGATGAAAGTGGCAGGGGAATGGTTCGATTTTGTGAGGGTTTAAAATGTAGAAACAAACCTAATTATGGCTTTTTGTTGCTACAGGGGATGATTTTCCTGAAGATAATGCTGATTTTCTAAGCCCACAAAGATGATACCAGTACAGTCAAAAAATGAAAGCTCTTTAAAGACAGATTTAAAATCAATGATTGCCATGGGAGGTCGTCTGTTAGTAGCACCTGGATATTGCATCTTGAGAAATAAATGTGTCTACTTGTGAGGAGAAAAGAGTTACTTTGAGTGGCCGTGTGATATCACACAACAGTGTGGACGTGTGGGCAGGGTAACGGCCGTTTGTGACGGGATAAATATGTAACTGTGATGGACCGAGTTGAAAAACAGGAGGAGTCCCAGGAATTATTAGAAAAATATAGTTTCCATTTATTTAACCCCCAAAAATTATATTTACAAGAGTAATAAATGTTGAGCTCATAAAAGAGGTCAAAGAAACAAAACTGAACTCAGGCAAAGACTGCAAACTTAACGACCCAAATGACTGCTACAAACAAACATAACTGACCTAAAACATGAAATGACATACAAGGGTATATATATATATATATATATATATATATATATATATATATATATATATAATGGCTGTTCAGACCATTGTGACACATGAGGGGTAACAAACAAACACAATCATAAATCACAAACGATGCAGTACAATCTCATTTGTTAATAAACTAAACACCAAAGAAGAAAATCAAAAACCCCATTAAACCCTAAAAAACTCAAATATTTAATTAAATACAAATACTTTATTTTTAAAGTAAAGAAAACACACATTCTCCCCTTCAGCAGGAAGTGGTGGTGTGGTCCAATTATCTTCCTTTGTATTTAATGGTTTCAAACCCTGGCTACCATCTTTTGTCCAGCAACTCCCAGAGATGATGGCAGGTAAGAAATAAAAAGACAAAGGTTAGTCAAAATTCAAAGAAATGAAGTTCAATTCAATTCAATTTTATTTATATAGCGCCAAATCACAACAAAAGTCGCCTCAAGGCGCTTCATAGATACAGAGAAAAACCCAACAATCATATGACCCCCTATGAGCAGCACTTTGGCGACAGTGGGAAGGAAAAACTCCCTTTTAACAGGAAGAAACCTCCGACTGAACCAGGCTAAGGGAAGCAGTATGAATACATAAGTAAACTAAATGTGCGCGCTTACAAATAGAACAAATGTATCCAAACCAATCAATAAAGTTATTGGCAACTAAAATGTATTACTATGTTCAAATGAAGAATGAAAATACAAAAGTTACCGACTTTAGAGTGTGGCCGCGGGTTTGGCCATCACAGTAACCCAGTGGAATAATACAAAATATAAATACCAGCACAATGATTTTAGTCCAGGCATATAATGTGCATTTTAACTGCAACTGTTTCTTGAGCTCTTAATAACGTACCATATGAAACATTTTTACAAGTTGAAGCAGAAACATCACAAATGCAGAGCTGGGGTGTTCTTTCAGTTTTAACTTAAAATTTAATTTTCAACAAAAAACGTTTTTTTATGTTTCCTACAAATTTAGGTTTCTATTAGTTTCTCCTGCAGACAAATACAAATAACATAAGCAGCTGCTTAAAAGTGAGTCTTTCATCTTGAGGAACTGCCGTTTGGTGTTCCACACTCTGCTCCACGTTCTGCAAGTTCTGGTTCGAGTGGCCCAAACCAGAAGATCTCTAAAGCAGCGCAATAATAATCACTGCCAGCTACAGGGGAAGGTGCTGGAGTTGGGTTGTGTGTAACCATTAGGCGTAATCCTTTTTGCAGAAGCAGTTGGGGGATATGTATATGCGGTGGGATGGCCTGGGACTAGCTGCTTAACATGGATTAAAATTTAAAAATAACAGTGAAAGGATTTTCCACTACTAAAATGATGAGTGATAGCATCATTCTTTCAGACTTGGCTTGCCCACGCATAGCCTCAGATTGAACCTGAGATCTGTGGTCTCCGGTTTCTTTTAAAAACAACCGTAGCACTCATCTTTTTAAACTGTTTAAAGTGTTTGTTCTTGTTGTTTACCATTCCTGTTGTGAAGCACTTTGTGATATTTATCTTGAACTGTGCTGTGTAAATACTTGACTCGCTTTATTTACTATGCATGAAACATTATAAATCCAATAAGATTCTACCCCATACAATAAGACCGATACATTAACTGTTTTCTTCTTAACAACACAACAAAACATTGTTGGTCTTATTTCATAAAGGACGTTTATATCCCAGTGAGGTTTACTGTGTAAAGTGACCTTTGGCTCAACAAACAGCTGATTCCTTTTACACTGAAAATGTGATTTCCCTGTGAGCGAGTGTTGTACCCACTCTTTAAAGGTGTGAGAGAAGAAATTCTTACACATAGAAAACACTGTTTTTAAACAGCTCCTTTCATGAGGTGTGGAACTGCACTGCAGAGCAAACTATGAAACAGTTCAGCTAGAAATATTTTCAGTGTAGGAAAAACATAATTTATGCAGGACTCCTGGGTTACAACATAAAGGTGTGTTTTAGTTTGGTTCCTTTCTCTTGACAGTTACATTTTTGGAGATTGATTTTTGTCTCCTTTCTATGGGAGTATTGTTTTTATTTAAGTACCTGACACATAAACACCTTTTGTCACGGAAGGTGTCATTCATTAGCAGTTATGAGCCTAATGTGCGACCCATCTGCTAATCTCCCACCTTTGGAGTCGATAATTTGATTATTCATATGGAGCACAGATTCATCTGCAGTTAGGCTTAATGCTGCTGGCTGTGAACAGATGCTGAAATGTGAACTTGCAGCCCTCTGGCCTCAGCTCCATACGGCTTCAAACAGAGATGTGTTGTCCTGTGCCATTCAAACACACAGTGATGACCACCGGCTGCAGGACATCACCAGCTCAGTCTTATTTTCAGATATGGAAATAAGGAGCAGCTGAAGCCCAGGAGGAGGGAACGATTCAGACACTTGACACAGAAGTGAGGCAGACATCAGGGGTTATCACAGAATAGGACTTGTGCATGTATGCCAACACTAATGCTAACACGTGTGCGCTTTTTTATTCTATCATCTTGGCAATGGCTTTGACTTTACTCACTTGCGAGCTTTATTTGACCTTCCTTTGACCATTTGTGTCTTATTATGTGTTATAAGTATGAGTCTAGAACAACTGATCTGTGCTATGAGATGGGTTCATAGTAGGGCTGCCACAATTAGTCGACTAGTCACGATTACCTCGACTATTAAAATCGTCAACGACTGATTTAATAGTCGACGTGTCGTTTGAAGCTTTGTAAGATCCCAAAAGACGCAGGAATAAGTAGTAGGATTTAAGAATGTAATAACGGACTGAAACAGAAGATGGCAGCACTGCATGTACAAGGATGCCAGCTGCCCTTAAATCCCGAAGAAGAAGAAGCTGTGTCCCAGAATTCATAGCGCAGCCCAGCTCAGTTTCCAACAATGGCGGCAGCTAGTTAGTTTTAATATTACTCTTATTATTCTTTCTGGGTCACAAAATAAACATTTAACATATTTTCAGGCGAGAATGTAGCTGTGTAAACCTCAAATATCTGCTCAGTTTATCAAGACACCACATATTTTCAACAGCGCTCCGACGTTTTCGGAGACGTCTGTTAGCCACTAGCTTGATAGCTAGCCGGGGGCTAGGCTAACTAGAGCCGTGAGAACACCGGACTCCCGGCTAATCGTTTTCAAACCCACCGCTGTCTTTCGCTACTCAGGTTAAACATGATATATAAGTCACTTAGATAACTTAAAAATGTTATTGTTTGGCTTTTTTTTTTTAGTATTTTATTTGTTCCTGAGTAAATCGGTTTGGCTGAGATTAAAGTTATAGTTTTTACACAGCTGAACAAACCTCAAGCAGACAGCTGATTATCAGAAGTGTGAGATGCTCGAGAATATACTCCGGTGTCCTGTTATACTTTAGATAGCAAGGAGTTTATTAAACTTCACCGAAACAATCTGCAAATTTCATTATAATTTAATAAACTATCATCTTGTCTTTATTTCTAGTTGGCACATACCTTAAACACTTAAAGCTGTAAGCTAATGATAGTTATATAAGAGCAGATGCTGCTGGTGCAATAAGCTGTACGTTTGACGTCCAATGGGTGATGATCTGATTAGTCGACTAATCGCAAAAATAATCGGTGACTAGTCGACTATCAAAATAATCGTTTGTGGCAGCCCTAGTTCATAGCCATCTTGAGCTCAAAGTGCAGTACCTTGCAAGGAGGAGTTGTAGAATATGTCTTGTCTGTGCTCCCATTGATTATCCCGCCTGAATTACTGAGGTTTGGTTGTTCATAGAGGCATCGCCAGCAGTTGAGGATCAAACTAGGGCTGCAGTTCATGGGTAATTTCATTATTGATGGTCATTCTTTTTATTTAAATTGCAAACTAAAAAATCCACTCGTGAGCTGTTCACCCATCTCTCCTTAGAGATCTGAGCATATGTGAAGGCTAACCATCAAACTTTACCTCAGCAATGAGGGATTGTAATAAAACCTTCTAACATAGAATATTATTCATCTAACGTTTCGTACCGTTTTACCAGTGTAGTGACTTCAGTAACAAAAGCCGCAGCCACCTGGCTCTGTTATACGTGTTGGGCATAAAATTGGGGAGGTGAGGACGAGCTACTGCTGTATAACACACCAGCAACTTAGAAATGGTCTTTAAATTCCAATAAACAAACACTGCTTTCATACAGGGCATTGCTGAAGCATGAAATCAACGACTAACAAGGTTAAAGGGGGAGATTGTGTGGTCATAGACTAAATGTAAAGCTGCTGTATTTTCTCCAGTGTGTGTTAAAGCAGCACTTCATATCACAAGCTCATTATATCTGAGCCATAAAGTGATTATAGGCTCCAGTAAGGCATTGTTCTGCTGCTGACAGGATTAAATATGACTTTAGAGAGAGGGAGCGTCACTGCTCTCTGCTCAAGTGTTTGCTTGCTTTGTATAAGCCAGAAGTGAAAGGGGCCGCACACTTGACTATTTGCCAGCTGCGGTACACCCTCCCTCTGTTCTTTTGCACATTTATCTCCTGCCAGTTTGTATATCCATCTAGACCTGTCTGCTTTGTTCTCGTTGAAGGATTCAAAGAAAATCCTTGAGACAGCAAAGGCTGTAAATCTCAGTGTGACACTGATCAGTATCTGTCATTCAGTGCGAGTACAGAATTATTTGAGATTCACTACTGCTGACTTGTTTAGTTTAGTTTCTTTGATCAATACTACGTAATTGCCAAGTTGTAACAAAATCTTTTTCTGCAGAAGAAGAGTGGAGTTGTGAAGACGCAAGAGAAGAAGGAGAGGTGGAAGGAGAAAAAGGTGGCAAAGCGTCAGAAGAAGGAGGACGAGGAGGTGGAGGAGGAAGAGGAGAATGTTCAGCCAGTGGTGGATCCCCTGGAGAACGGCTTCCTTCATCACGCCCAGCGGGAGCAGGAGAGGATGAATGAGAGGCTGCTGAAGAAGACTTACTCCAAGAAGAACAAAATGGTTAGTGTGCGCCTGCACGGCATTTTAAAGTCAAACTATCCCACTGGCTAGAAGTTCAAGTAAAGTTACAAAGGTTGCGTGCATGTTGCGTGGATTCTTGGCTTGTGTTTTGCTGACAACAGAACAGAGACTTGCACTCTGTCCATGAAGGAAGAGGAGGCGGATGCTTGGGCAGAGTTTGAATCTAATTTAAAAGGCAGACTGCAGACTGTCTTTTTCTCCAGATGCTTTCCATCCTTATCCAAATCTAATGTCAAATTTGAAGATGTTGAGGGAATGGATATTATTGTCAGCTGCTTTACTGATTCTTGCGTTCACTGGGACTTTACACTGCAGTGTTACAGATGTCGCTTTATCTAACAGACATGAGTTATCTCTGTCAATGAGCAAACCTTATTCAGTGTCCAGAACTAGAGAAAAATCTTTAACTCCAAAACATTGTGGACTTCTCACCGATAAAGTCACTTTTACTTGGGCAGTATTGAACAATGGTGTATGGCAGTTTAAAATGAAAGTGGTTCTCGTTATCTTTGATATCATATTTGTATGAAAGGGCTTTGTTCCTTCCTTATTCCTGTAGTTAGGAATAGTGTTTCTCACATTTTTGTTTGTCTTGAGTTTAATCTTTGGCTTTTCTTGTGCTGCTGGCTAATGAGACTTTCTGCAGTGGGCAACCTACAGGCAATCTTCTGGTGACTAAAGGTTTTTGGTGCACCACCTAGCAACCATTTGCCAACCTGTAGGAAATACAAATTTTCCTTTGCAACTGGTGGTTACCAGAGAGTCACCAGCCTTTCTGAATGGCTGTTTAGATAGTTTAGTTTATTAAGATCCCCATTAGCACCTGCAATTGACCCTGTGCACAAGAAAATGCTAACTTCCTGGTTTGAGACCGGATGTGGGGTTGTACATTTCCGGTAGCTTTACTTTGCGGTCAATCGCTACTGCGAAGATATTCTCCAAAATCATGTCCAAAACTCGAATACGGAAAGATCGCGTTAAGTTACAAAGAGCAGAAGGTGGGAACACTCACCACTGTTGTGTCATAAAAAATCTAATGATCAATGTTGACGTTTAAAGAGTTTAGATCGATCAGTTGTTTACATCACTCAACACAAGCAGAACTGCATCACTGCAGCAGAAGACACATCGTCCACATTCAGAAACACATCTCTGTATAGTGATGTGCGGTGCGGAAGCTCCCCACAGGAGTTTCCGCACCGGAAGTAGCATATGCTAACGTGCACATAGTCAATAGCAGTAGCTACTCTTCCTAGGGTCTGACCAAAACATTCTCATACATAAAAGACATACTGGGGCTTTAGCAGTTAATTTAACAGTCGCTGCCTGCAACGTCTAGGACTCACTCGCAATTTGTCAGGGAGTACTAGTATTTTTCCCTAGTGACTAGTGTTTGGTGTTGGTGACCATCAGGTCTTTAGGCCTGTACGAATGAGGCCTAAAGCTTTTTGGCTTATTGTTTAAATTAGTTTTAAACCTACAAATGAATAAATATCATAAACAAACGTTTCAGCCTGACCTGTTCACCAGTGCCTTTACTGTTATGACCAAATCTGTTGTGATAAAAGGAGGAACAGGTGTTGCTCAAATGGGCCTTTGAACAGAGTACAAGTTTGCATTACTGTGATACTGAAACACATCTAGAAGTCTTGTGATTGAGTGATACAAGTACAGTTATTGCCCATGTCAGCATGCACTGAACAATGACTGTAGTAACTTTACTTCTTACACACTAAAGTCACTTACCACAAAAAGGGGCTTCACACACTGGTCATCCACAATACCACTCTTAATAAACTATAATACAAATATATTATTCAACCTCAGGTTTTCACTTTTGCTCATCAGTTACCACAATAAATGCTAAGTTGAAGAATCTGAGTCAAAGGAATCTTATGCTTTGAAGCTACTGGGTTAAGCACTAGTTTTTTGATTGGTGTATACATGTTAGGGCTGCCACAAACGATTATTTTGATAGTTGACTAATCAGATCATCATCCATTGGACATAAAACGTACAGCTTATTGCACCAGCAGCATCTGCTCTTATATAACTATCATTAGCTTACAGCTTTAAGTGTTTAAGGTATGTGCTAACTAAAAATAAAGACAAGATGATAGTTTATTAAATTTTAATGAAATTTGCAGATTGTTTCGGTGAAGTTTAATAAACTCCTTGCTATCTAAAATATAACAGGACACCGGAGTATATTCTGGAGCATCTCACACTTCTGATAATCAGCTGTCTGCTTGAGGTTTGTTCAGCTGTGTAAAAACTATAACTTTAATCTCAGCCAAACCGATTTACTCAGGAACAAATAAAATACTGAAAAAAAAAAAAGCCAAACAATAACATTTTTAAGTTATCTAAGTGACATATATATCATGTTTAACCTGAGTAGTGAAAGACGGTGGTGGGTTTGAAAACGATTAGCCAGGAGTCCGGTGTTCTCACGGCTCTAGTTAGCCTAGCCCCCGGCTAGCTATCAAGCTAGTGGCTAACAGACGTCTCCGAAAACGTCGGAGCGCTGTTGAAAATATGTGGTGTCTTGATAAACTGAGCAGATATTTGAGGTTTACACAGCTACATTCTCGCCTGAAAATATGTTAAACGTTTATTTTGTGACACAGAAAGAATAATAAGAGTAATATTAAAACTAACTAGCTGCCGCCATTGTTGTAAACTGAACTGGGCCGCGCTATGAATTCTGGGACACAGCTTCTTCTTCTTCGGGGTTTAACGGCAGCTGGCATCCTTGTACATGCAGTGCTGCCATCTTCTGTTTCAGTCCGTTATTACACTCTTAAATCCTACTACTTATTCCTGCGTCTTTTGGGATCTTACAAAGCTTCAAACGACACGTCGACTATTAAATCCGTCGTCGACGATTTTAATAGTCGACGTAATCGTGACTAGTCGACTAATCGTGGCAGCCCTAATACATGTGTATGTGCACACAAACACTTCCCTAAATAAATTAATCAGTAATGCTATAGATACTATCTGTGACTCACACAACTTGTTCTGCTCTACAGCGTTGCAGAGCAACGACACCTGAACTATTTTCTACCTGCTGCACATTCTTGTTAGAGTGAGCCTACAGCTGCAGTCCACAACATTTCATTCATAGCCTGTACAACTTTGAGACGAGAGAGAGAGAGAATAGAGGAATACAAGTTGGAAGGACCAGGACCAGCTGGTTATCAGTGACACAGCTTTTAACATAAGAGATTGTCTGTTAATAAACGTGTCATGTTTTTTACACAAAGACTATGTAGAATATTCATATAGTCTGTGGTTGTGAAATGTGAGTATGGTTCACTCTAACTTAAGCCTGAACAATACCCATAAAGTATATGTCACTTGATCTACTGTCATTGTAAATATGCCACTCATGCTATAGCTGCTTGTTCTGCTGTCAAACTTATGCCTGAATGAACTTGTGAAAACACGAAGTTATAAGTGATCCAAATATGAATGACAGAATTCTTAACATACTGAAGCCAACAGTGTTATACAGCCCACATCTGCTTCACTAACACAGCCCATCTGTGTGTTAACAGTTTGTCTTAATGGGCGGATATTTTATGCTCCAGTCCAAAGCCAAGCTCCACCATAGTGTTGTTAAGGATAAAAGAGGAAATGTCGTCAGGAAGCCAAACTAAATAATGAGGCTATGTAGCCCTGAGGCCTCCTCCACAGACAAAAATATCTCTTAGATAAGATTTCCTTAGGAAGTTAACTTGGCTGAAAATGAGTTTGGCTGGGATATTTAGTTTGCTAAGAGACAGTTAAAAATTATGCATTCAGCTGATGCTGTATTTGAAGTAGACTGCAATTACTGAACCAGATCTACATCCCAGTACAGATAATAACTCCATAATGTCAGCAAAATGCTGCTGTCAAGTGAAAAAACCTTTTAACTTCTGCTTTGTAGAATTATGTTTTGAAGCATGTTCTTAAGCAGAGAGTAGGGATTAGAAAATTAGATCTAAACCTAGAAGAAAAATAAAGTTATCATTTTTTTAAATCCCTTTTATTTCTCCTTTTCAAATAATACCCATTAGTAACATTCTCCCTAGGAAAAACCCCGATCTTTGATCTCGAAGCTCTTGAACCACTTCCACAAAAATGATTTTCATCTTCAGACTATAGCAGTGTGGCAGTCGGCCAAACCACACATCTACAGAGAGCGTGTTTGTTTTGGGTTTTTTTGTTCAGATGCTAATCAAAATGACCATATCTTTGCTTAATGTTGCAAAATATTAAAACATACATAGGAAATCATAATAGCTACAAATCTGCTTCCAGTCCGTTTGAAAATGGAGCTACAGGCAGGACTCCTAAAAGACTGCATACCATAAATACTCCAGTGCTGCAGTTATGTGGTCTGATGTGACAACAGCGAGACCGATTCAGGCAGGGACTCTATCAGGGATCCACAGTGTGTTTCATCTCCTGAAGGCAGAGTGATCGCACACATCTAAATCCCCATAATAAACAACTCAGCCCTATGATCAGTAAATAACTATTTTCCCAGCTGTATAAATCCATGAAGTACCTCTGGCTACATGTGCCCAGGTATTTGCTTGTTACTTAACCTTGTTTAACTTTCAAACCTTCCAATCCCTTCCCCTTTCCTTCTATTAGTTGTTTTCTTTATCTTAGTGTCTGGCTGAGGAATACTGTGAGCAAGCAGCTTCTGACTTCTGTTCTTAAGTATGCCTTTAATCCATAACTATAGCCCCCAACTCCCAGATATATTAAGTTGTATCCATATGGTATGGAAAATAGCACACAGTTGCAGTCAAAATCATAATACAAATAAATTATGTTGCATAACTAATGCATTACCTAACACCATGAAATATGAAACAACTCCTTTGCACGTTCTGTAATTAGCCTTTAGAAAGTTGCTGAATGGCTCATCAGCGCTTTAATTGTAGGTACAGTTGGTGTTTGTGCAAAACCTGCTTCGCATCTACTCGCCTGCTCCCGTAATAGAATTTTAAGAGGTTTACCAATATAATCTGTGCGTGTGTGACAAGCAAGAGGATATATCACAATAATTACACCGGACAATTTAATTGTTTTCATTTCTGTTTATCAAATACTCTCATATATCCACAGGTTATTGCATTGCACAGCAAAGCACCTACTCTGTCACCATCTTTTCATATATTTATGAGTCTATCCTTCACGTTTCAAGAGATAGTTAGCGTTAGTGTGTTGATCACAGTCGGTATAAAAGTTTAATACCAAAGCCTCGTTTCATTTTTGTGATGAAGGAAATACTGTAGATATAAGAGGTAAGGAATACAATAGACTGAAAAATCTATTCAAACTCTGTTTGCATTCACCTGTTAGTCTTCACTGTGCATATAAAACATATCTGCTTCAGATGGATTGGGCTCTGCCTTATTTGTACATAATCTCCTTCTCTCACCCCAACCAATCACAGCAGATGGCCCCGCCCCTCCCTGAGCCTGGTTCTGCCGGAGGTTTCTTCCTGTTAAAAGGGAGTTTTTCCTTCCCACTGTTGCCAAAGTGCTGCTCATAGAGGGTCATATGATTGTTGGGTTTTTCTCTGTATCTATGAAGCGCCTTGAGGCGACTTTTGTTGTGATTTGGCGCTATATAAATAAAATTGAATTGAATTGAATTGAAAATTGAATAATCTGTTCATAACCATTCCCACCTTTTATACTACTCTTATCTGTATATAATCTGCTCCTATTGCACTTACTGCTCTTGCACTTCTGATTAGATGCAAACTGTATTTGGTTACCCTGTATGTATACATGTGTAATGAACTACAACATTCGTGCTGTTATTTACAGACACATTTATCAAGATAAGTTAACAATAGCATGAGCACATTTACACTTAGTTATGTATGGGCGTTATGTAAAAGCTTTCTGTAATAACAAGAAAGGAGCAGCCACCCCTGCTTTAAACAGTTATGTACAGTTGGGATTTTTCCTGGATGTGACACAGGCTTATTTACAGTTTTAGAAATTTTCAGTCTAATAAATTGTGACAAATACATAACCTTTAGTAACTAATACTTTTATTTTGGGGTGAGTCGATCTTCTGTTTTTCGACTGCAGTTAGTCCAGAATGCTGCTGCACGCCTTTTAACTGGCACTCGTAGATACGAGCACATCACCCCAGTTTTATATTCACTTCATTGGCTGCCCATGCATTTTAGGATCCATTTTAAGCTGCTTTTATTTGTTTTTAAATGTTTGTCCAATGCTGCCCCTCTGTACCTCTCTGAGCTTCTTCATCCATACATACCTTCCCGGTCCCTCAGGTCGGCAGACCAGCTCCTCCTGAGTGTGCCCAGGACTAATCGTAAGCTCATAGGGGATCGGGCGTTTGCTGTGGCAGCACCAAAATTGTGGAATGAGTTGCCTTTACATGTTAGGCAGGCACCTTCCTTATCTGTTTTTAAATCACGTCTTAAAACATATTTATTTACCTTGGCTTTTAGCACAGCAGGACTTGTTGATGTCTCTTAATATGTTTCTTATTAATTATATTATTTTTAATTTTAAGATATTTTATATGTAATTTAAACTGTTTCCTCTCTGTTTTATATTTGTAGCACTTTGGTCAACATTGTTGGATGTAAAGTGCGTTATAAATAAAGATGCTATGCTATGCTAATACATGTACTTCATAATGATCGAACATACTGAGAGTTTCCACCACCACATCACCCAAAGTACACTTTTTCTCCTAAGGCCTTTACTCTGCCCTCCTCTCTGTCCAGCTTAGTTTTTCCTGCCCATACCTCTTGCTGTTTTGCTGTCTCTTGAGTTAGAGCAGGTGTCTCTAGTGTATGTCACCCACTATGATCTGCAGGCGAGGTGACGTGTTGATCTCCTCGAGGCACCCTGTGGTGCTAGAAGCTTGCTGGAGGACAGAAGCTGCAATGTCAGGGCAGAGTTTGTCACTGGGGAACAAGGATGACACTTGATCCAATTAGAAGACATGTCAGTACCTCAAGAATGGTTAAGTGTGTGTGTGACTTTGTCTGTATGCACACCAAGGTCTAAGCTTTCTTGTTCCCATCTCAGTCACTCCATGGCAGAAGCCATTTTTGCAACAGTCCAACGTTGTTTACCGATGTTGTTGTCAGTGCCGGGGTTTTTTGATGTCCAGGACGGACATTGTTTGAATTGGGCAGGATAGTTTGCATCTGTTGTTGTGCTTGTTCTTTCAGCAACCCTATCCCTGCCATCCTCTTCTGTCACATGAGCCGTGTGTTCACTGCATCCCGAATCTTCTCTGTGGCCTTCCTCTTTTAATTATGTCCAGCAGCTTCATCTTTATCATCCTTTGTCTAATATATCCGCTGTCCCTACTCTACACATGACCAAAGCATCTCAGCCTTGCCTCTCCAGCTTTGCCTCCAAACTGCTCATTTCTGCTGCTGTTCATTCTGGTCACACCCAGAACCTTCAAAATTGCCACCTGCAGCTCTGCCTACTCTTTTTTTTTTTTTTTTTGATTGATTTATTTTGAACATGACTAATATGACAACAAAATACACTTTAAACAATAATGAGACAAAGAAAGGGTTGGTACAAACCAGGGTTTTAATAGTTTTGCAATTTTCATTAGTTTTTATTTTTATTTAGTTTTGACTTCAGATTTTCAATTTTATATCAGTTTTAATTAGTTTTTACCAATTGTTTGCTAGTTTAGTTTAGTTTTTATTTTTTTGAAAATCCTTAGTTTCAGTTTAGTTTTGATTAGTTTCAGTTATAGTTTTAGTTGTGTTTGCAATAATTAAGTGTAACAAAATCCCAGTTTCATCATATCAGTCATTCTGCTCATCCTTGGGTATGTTGCTATTCCAGCTACCATACTGCACCCTGGACAGGTCGCCTGTCTGTCGCAGGGCTAACACGCAGAGACAGACAACTCACATTCCCACCTATGGGTTCTTTAAATAAATAAATAAAGGCAGATGAACAACCATTGATACCAGGCAACTATAAAATGTATATCTTGGCCCCAATGAGACTATTAACTCTCGCAGCACCGGGTGTTCGTAATTTTGGTTCAAGTTAATTGATAAACTTTTTGAAGGTAACTGACTCACACAGTTGTGTAGATATCCCCGTCCTGTTGTCTCGGGATGCATCACGCTGCCTTGCCTGGGGTTAGCTTCTGTTTCTGGGGATGAGGGTTGAGTGTGCTCCCTCACCTTCTCAAGCTAAGCTAGGTTAGCCTTCTTGTGTGAGCTTTTCAAGTGCACTTTAAGGTTTGTGGGATTTTTTTCCCTTTAGAAATGTCCCTCATAATTTGTCTGTTTCCACTACAAGACACTTGCTTTATCCAAAACACAGTCATATTCAAAGTAATCCCAAACTGAACTCTGGCGCTTTCTTCCGACTTTTCCTGACATCATTCTGCGCGTGGATGGAGCAGCAACACAGACGACTCGACTAACGTGCTGCCACCTGCTGGCATAATGAGACACAGCAAGAAAAAAATCTGGAAACTAAACTTCATTTTCACCCTTGACTCTTGTATGACACGCACACATCAATGAAAACTAAACACATTTTTGCTATAAATTCAGTTAATTTTAGTTAGTTTTGTGAACACTCATTCCAGTTTTAGTTAGTTTTCCTTTTTTGTTTTTATTTTTATTTCCGTTAACGAAAATGTTTTTTCACTTCTAGTTTTTGTTATTTCGTTAGTTTTCATTAACGATAATAACCTTGGTACAAACAGACTTAAAGGTAAACTCATTTGACCCTACCTCAATATACATTATACATGTATAATTACATACAATTATATAAGTCTACAAACAAATATCACGCATAAAAATCCTAATAATGATGAAGCTAAATGTTGGGTTTAATAGTGCCTGTCTGTAGAACAAATGAAATGTTTTGAATAAAAAAAAGGCCCTTCCCATCCTTCCTCTCCCCCTCCTTTTTACATAAAATATAATTACCATTGTATAAACAATCATATATCTATGTCTATACATACATATTTATATACCTAAATAAGTATTTACAAAGGAGGGGAAGAGAAAAGAAAAAAACAAAAGCAAAACCAAAACAGACAACCCCCCCCCCCCCCCAAAAAAAAATAAAAAAATAAAAAAAAATAAAATAAAATAAAAATACACCTGCCCAGACCAATGTATATAATCTTGGAGCAGATATGGGAGGAGGCCATCCCTCCCAGTTTTACTTATTAAAGTAATCTATAAAGGGTTGCCAAATTAGGTAAAACTGTTTAACATTATCTCTCAATGAAAATTTAGTTTTCTCCAACTGTAAATGATACATTGTGTCTCTTAACAAAGCAGAGTGAGTTGGGGGGGTTTTATTTTTCCAATTTAGAAGTATGAGGCGTCTTGCAAGCAATGTTATAAAACTCAAAGCACGAATTTGTTTTTTAACTCTCTTTTTTTAATGCCTAGGTCCAAACCATACATCATAGGGGCTCTTACAATCTTCTAAACCTTCCCTTTCACTCTTGGTGCTATCCTTCTGTGACAGATCACCTCTGACACTCATCTCCACCCGCTGCACCCTGCCTGTACTCTTTTCTTTGTCTCCCTCTCATTCACAGACATATATTGTGTCTTGCTTCTACTGACGTCTCTTTTCTCCAGATCGTACCTCCACCTCCTCGGGCTCTCTTCCACCGCCTCTCTATTCTCAGTACACAGTGTGAACATCATATTCCATGAAGACTCCTACCTGAGGAGGCTCAGAGTCGATCCCTGACGTAATCCCAACTGTACTTTGAACCTGTCTGTTCACCACCGTCTTGTTGTCCTCATAGATGTCGTGCACCACCCTCACAAACGTCTCCGTCATTTCTGTCTTCCTCATTCATTACCACAGTTCGTCTCTTGGCACCCTGTAATATGTTTTCTCTAGATCCACAAAGACGCACTGAAGCTCCTTCTGGGCTTCTCTATGCTTCTCCATCGGCATCTTCGGTGCTCTTTTTCAGCCTGAGGCCACAGCCTGCTTACTGATCGTCCCCTCTCTTCTTAACCTACTTTCAAGTCTTTCAAATATCTTGGTGGTACGGCTCATCAACTTTATTCCCCTGTAGTTACTCCTGCTCTGCAGATCACCCTTGATCATTCTTGAAAATCAGTGCAGTTCACTTCTCTGTTCTCTATTCCTGAGACATCCTCTCGCTCTCCATGATTAATGTTAAAACAAGCGAACTTTAAAATACATACTAATGAAAGTCTATAACTCTTCAAAGAACCTTACCTCGTTATAAGCTCAAACTATTTTCTAAGAAAATAATAAAACAAACAAAGAACAAAACAGAATAACACGGCTTTAAATATAACACATCCACCTGTGGAAGGCAAAGCATTATTAGAGTACGAAAATTAAGGCAATATCTAGGGCTGCACGATTTTGCATAAAATGAGAATCACGACTTTTTTGGCTTAGAATTGAGATCACGATTCTCTCACGATTTTCTTTTCCAGTATAAATATTTCTTGCACTTATTAACTGCACATCAACTTCGTAACAGTTGAGACTGCACATAAAAACAATAAATAAACATAAAAACAACAAATGTCTCACGTTTTGTCGTTGCTGCAAAATGTTGCACTGCTTGAAATTCCGTCTCCACCGTTGCTCGACGCTGCGTGTATAGAGCAGGTAGTGCAACAATAGAAAAATAGTTGCGGGACGGCACTGTGTAGCGTTTGTCTAGGGTGTTGATCATTCTCCTAAATCCCTCGTTTTGCACAGTGTTGATGGAGCCATATCTTTGGTCAGGTGATAAGTGATAGCCTCCGTAATTTCTTTGTGCCTGCGGGAGTTCGACGGGTATAGGGAAGCGCTGTATAAGGTTCCCGTTATTGATGTTTGGGTGGTTGACCGGGACGGATTTTCTCCTGTCACTTTCTTGTCATCCCTGACGTGCTCTCCATTGTTTTTTTCCTGCTAATTTTAGCAGCCAGCTTCTGTATCACGTGGTATAAGGCTCCGCCTAGGGATGCAACGATACCAATTTTTTCAAACCGATACGATACTGATACTTGGATCTGAGTACTTGCCGATACCGAGTACAAAAACCGATACTTCTACCACACACACACACACACACACACACATACAATTAATTGGAAGACAGGTTTTATTATATTCCCTGTCGATAAAAAATAAAATCTTAATAAAAATGACCACAAAAAAAATTTCAAGTGAAAAATAAGCACTTCTGTTAAATTATTGCAGAGTCTCCACATTGTAATTTTACAAAATATCACTGAACTATTGGCACTGTCTGGAGCTTTCAGAATAATAAATAAACACTTCTGTTTGGAATAAAATAAATACAAATTAGGTTTGAGAATAAAATAAACTTTTAAATTATTGCAGAGTGTCCATATTGTAAACAAACAAACAAAATAATTATTATTAAATAAATAATAAGTAAAATAATAATTGGCTCCCTAGTGGCCAATCTAAAAAACTACAACAGAAATGACAAGCCACCCTCTGATTAATGAAATAAGTTGGTATCGGTTCATGGTATCGGTTAACTTTTACGAGTATGAGTACACACACATTTTACAGTATCGGCCCCGATACCCGATACCAGTATCGGTATTGGTGCATCCCTAGCTCCGCCCTTGTCATTTGTTGAGCAGGAAGAGTGAGCGCTTGTTTTCATGCAGATTACGTCCCGGATCAAAATGCGGTACAATCGTCGTCTTTTTTTTCTTTTCTTTTTTTTTCTTTTTTTTTTAAATCATTGTCATTTGGAAATGAAATCGCACATAAGTATGAATCGAGATCGCGATTTTCTAACGATTAATCGTGCAGCCCTAGCAATATCCATAAACGTAAAAATAATAGAAATATGTTTTTTCACTGCTGTAAGACTTTGGGAACACAGGTTGCAGACCACAGCAGCGTGGCTTTGACCTTCAGGTGCTTCAGAAGGGGTCATGAATAACACATAATGCCAACTTGCCCATGCACGCATTCACTTCACCATTAATGTCCATTAGCACTTGGTGTTCTACAAACCCTGCTAACAACGTGATATAGCAACGCATCTCTGGATGCTCTATTATGAGGTAGCATCCTCCACATCCCCATCCAGCCTTTTATTAGCAGCCAGCCTGTGGAAATGAAGCTAGCACCCTACATGCTCCTGTCATAGTCTAGCTGCTTCAGGACTACTTTCCCAGCTTCATATCAAGGTATGTGTATACGCTGGAGACAGATCAGATTAGCTGAGGCATTAACAGTGCATCGGAGCGTGGTTCGGGGGCAGTTTGAGAGCTGTGATATACAGAATGCAAGAGCACCGCTATGCATCAGCAGTGGTGCAGCGGTAATGGAGGGTTGCGATCAGGATGAGTGATAACACTGTAAGGCTGGTTGTTATCTGGTGAGCAGCGACCCTGAGCGGTAGCAGTTCATCTCATAATATCTCTGTGGGCTAACCGCACTTCAAACTGGGAATAAGGTTAAAATGGGCATCAAGGTGAATCCTCCTGACGGTTGGTGACCTGCAGTTTATTGTTGTTGATAACAACACTTACTTTGGTTGTGTTCATAGACCAAACGCTGCTAGATGAATCGAAGTAAACTACTGTTACCATAAAGAAGCTGCTCACTTTGGCGAGAAGGTGCAAGTTTTGCAAAAAGAATATCTTTATTCTCCCGAGGCTTGACCTCTCACATCACGGCAATGTTGCTTATAAAGTTGTCATTGATTGAGAGGCTGTTGTACGTTTAATGAGATCAGACCTAAAATATGGAATCCTTGATGCAATTATAGGGCTGGAAAGCTCTTAAGTAGTAGTGTGATAGAAAAGGTCTTTATTCCTGTTTCTCAGGTTAACACTGCAATTTAACAAGGAGCATTATTAGAGGAGTGGATAATGAGGTAGGCTGCAGAGGCAGGCAGAGTGCGTGTGTGGGAGCGCATAGAGAACGACAGGGATGAGCAAAGGACTAGTAAGAGACCTTGACAGATGAATTGGGGAGCTGTATGTAACCTGAATATGCATGCATGATTGCATAGCAGATAACTGTCATTGCGACATGAACAAAAAGCAAGTATGAGAACACACAAATGGCTGTACAAGCAAGAAATACGTGACTAAAAACTGTTTCAATGAGGGGATTTTTTAATCAGAACTTCCTCTTGGCTGGCTTACCTGTGAATCCTCAGTATTAGAGTTACCTTTGTTGAATTAAACTTCTTAGTCATTTGTACCTGATAACTTTGCATGCTGACATTATCAAAAGCAAAGATGGCTGCGTAAGCTGTACCAATACAGAGTGGAGACGTTTAATTCAATAGGTTTCATGCTAGTTTTAAACACACAAATATTATACAAGCTGTACTTTTTCATTCCCCAGCTGTGTCAGTAACCTGTTCCAGACCACATTCACAAAATCATTGTTTTTCTAATGTGGTTTGTTAGCATTGACCGTGGTTTAAAGGCTGTGTTTCAAACTGAAGACAGCTCATTTAGGATTTATTTGCTGTAAGTGTAGCTACACATTGGGAAGGTTTCAAATAAATGATTTATGACTTCTAGCAGACCAAGAAATTACATAACTGAACATTTCCATAGTTTACAGCACAGCTAAGCTAGGATACTAGCATGTGAATTACATACAGTAAATAAGAATAGAAAGAATAGAAATCAGACTGACTCTTTACTGAAGAGCAAATATATCGCCGTAATAATTTCTCTACTAGTAACACATATTTTATAAGCTAATCTGATACTGATCCTGGTAGATGATATATAAGAGTCAAGACCTTCTGCACATGATAAAAGTACATTATTCAAATTACTTACATTCCTGGTAAGGGGGGCAGTGAACTCCTGTTCCTGATTTTCCTATATGGGTATGGGTCTTGTGTCATGATCGGGCTGTGTGCAGGGAGGAAATGGACCCAAACGCAAACTCACTAGAAACAGGATTGAACTCAAAATGGCAGCTTTTATTGCTGAACAAAGAACGTCTACAAAACCTAAACTGAGAAGAATCTAACAAAACACACACAGGGAGACGCAGGGCGCAACACACAGCATGATCACGACACTGACACAGAGAAACAAAGGCTTAAATACACTGGGAAATAACGAGGGGAATGAGACACAGAAGGGGAGCACAGGTGGGAGAAATCGGACATTACGACACCCAAGGGAAGCGAAACTCAATACATTCACGTAGGAAACAGACCTTCAAAGTAAAACAGGAAATGTAACATAGACGCAGACTTGACCAGGGGAGACAGAGCAACTAAGAAACACAGAGACCAATAACAGGGAGACACAGAGGGCGGCTACGAAATACTCAGAAAACTAAAGAGAATATAAGAAAGCCAAACTAAGACACTAGACTAAAGAATAAACTGGGGCAACAAAGAGAACTAAGATCATAATACAAAAACTCAGAGACACAAGAAACTCAAAACACTGGATCACCGACCCAGGACGGTGACATCTTGAAGCATTTTCTTTTCTCTGTACGCTTTTTAAACTTTCCTAAATACCATCTATTTTTGTGCCGCAGACGGACTGACCACAGATTAGGTGAGAGGAGCCAAACTTGTCCCCATGGGTTTCCACTGGGGCTGGTTATGTTGACTTTGCCTGGGATGGCGGGGGAAGGCTGGGAATGGAGTCCCATCAGTGTTGAAACAGAGGTTGGGGAGGGCATAGAAGGATTTGGTGCCTACAGTCTGAACTAGTCCAAAGACAGTTTAATTTGAAGCTCAGATTCCTGCTATGACTCCGTTGCATGAATGTGGCTGTGATTGGAGCAAAGAATTCACTGAGTAGTTGCCTCTTGGAATATTTAGCCCAGTCACCCCTCCACTCTTCAAGTGGAGCCTCCAAGCACCTTTAGCAAGAAGAGAAGAGGAAGTTATATAGATACTGGAATGACAGGGGAATGACAAATAACAGCCAAACCTACACAACTACTGCACCAGCTGTGCTTAGTCAGGTGGATATTGCTCCGGACAGTGAGCAAAGATTAATGTCAGGCCATGTAAGGTGCTGGGTTGCTTCACTGTTGAGCTATAATCATGCACACATCCCACCACTTTTAACAAGTCATATTCATTGAGCTACAGCAGGGCTACTTCAGAGCAGCCACTCTGGGGACAGTTAAACCTGCATGGGAACATTAAATTAGCAGAGGTCTGAAGTCATGCTCTGTTGGAGCTGGGGCTATTGCTCCATGCAAGCATGGAAGAGGACCAGAGGCCTGCTGGATATACTGTTTTCTTTGTGATACTGCAGTATAAGGATAAGCGCATTATCTTAAAGTCATGGTTAATTTTGCATTGCAGTGCAGAGCGTTTTCAGTGGAGTTGTTGGGTTTTATACTCAGGAGGCAGGTGTTAGCTGTAATAAATTTGTCAGGACATAATTTGTATGTGCTTTGCTTGCTGGCTAGTTGTGATTGCTTTCTTTTTTTATGTAATTTATTAAAGTGGGACCTCCCAAGCTACATCATATTCTGGTTTTGCATCTGCTGGAGAATCTGTAGCTATAGCAACAGATATATTGCTCCTGGTAGATGTTTAACTAGAGCAGACAGCAGGGAGAGACACTTTATTACATCTTGTGCTTTATGATTTACTGGATCATTGTGGTTTATATTACAGTAATGTTTAGGGAGCTGTTCAAAAATGTGTGCTCCAGGAAATCTTGGGTATCTGGAGTCGTATTCCTCCAGCAAAGGCTTTCTGCCAAGCTGCGTCTCATAGTTTAAACAGCGAGTCATGTGAGGTCAGTTTTATTGCAAAAGGCTTTTTATCAAACAGGCTTATCACAAAGGTCTTGTACAGATGTAAACAAGAAATGAGATTGCAAACTGTGTGTGTGTGTGTGTGCCATTTGTAATGCTCACTTTTAACAAAAACAATCTATCTCTAAATCTACCTCTTACTAAAGTTGTCACACTGTCGCTTTGAACCTGAGCAGGCTTTAACGCCACAGTTCAGTTCACCGCAGGGGAGCAGTGAACAAAGTGTTAGAAACGAGGTCGTTCAGCCCAGATTCTCAGATTGTGTTGCCTTTCATGTCATTTCAGACCAATATGTTAAAGTCAGCCGATCCAGGCTTTTTTTTAATGTAAATATAAATGAGGAACCATCGCGAAATGTTGTCAACTGAAGTTATGATTAGGATCATTGGCATTATAGTGCAGTAGCCTTTGCATTTCCTCATTACACGTGTTAACCATTTATTGGATGAGGAACAATATGAGGTGAGTTGATTTGTTTCTTTAAAGGCAATATTTAATATTCTCTCATAACCCTGTACGGCTGGAATTTTACATTTCCAAGTATTTCCCTGTAAAGTGTTAATATGTATGTGGAAACTATTTAGTACTGTTTTGAATCACTGTTCTTGTGCTTTTCTATGTATAGAATGGAATAATCCTTTAATTGTCCCACAAGGGGAAATTTGGTTGTAACAGCAGCCAAAAAGACACATATACAAACAAACAGTACACAGGACACGGAACAGAAACATACACAATGTTTCTTACATATTTACATTAAGGGCAATGGTTACTATAAACAGAGAGTACTGTACAGTTATTAAATTAAATAAAAATAATTACAGGTAAGAGGCAAACCAGGTTGTAGTGCGAATTGGTTAATTAACTAACTTATTGCAGTTACAACATTGATGTAAACATCTATGTTTGTTGGAACGTATATATATCATATGTATATCATTTAAACAGAGTTTGGTGGCTGTCATAATAAAGTTTTATACATATATTTTTGTAGGTGCTTCCTATTCGTTACAGCAGATCCTTGTTCCTGTGTTTTGTCTGAGCTAAAAACAAATGTAAAGATGAAAAGTGGCAGATTCTGGCACGAATGATTTGTTACTGTTTCAAAGATCACAAAAACTTGCCAAAAAAGAAACAAAATGTACTTCAGAGTCTCATATTAGTTCAACGATAGGACTATTTGACCAAATGTGCGTGTGCGTGTGTGTGTGTATGTGTGTAGCAGATAGCTGCTGCACTTGTAACAGGTCTTTTGTTTGGAGGCCTGTGTTTTGACAGGCCTAAGAGGGGCAAGACAATAGAGTGACCGTGCTGTATCTTGATGTGCTCCTGCAGCTGCCTGCTACGCTCCACTAATATTGCTTGCTTTCATCAAGTGCTTACAAGTGCTTCATTCTCTCCTTGTCACAGTTTGTTTAGTTTGCTTAAGTTAATTAGATCTTCTGTTAGCACCTATTTAATTATGCTCTGTGTAACTGTTGTTTTGCTCGGAGAATGTGTTTTTGTGTGTGTGCGTGTGTTCCTGTGTGAAGTGCATGCTTTTATTTTGCGTGTGTTCCTTAATGGGTTGTAGGTAATCACTTGTGCACTCATTGTGCTCACATCTGTGTACCTCTGTGTGTGTATCTAAGCCTTTGGGCTTATGAATGTATAGATTGGTGTGTATTTATGTGTGTGTGCACGCGTGTGCTCATCCTCGCTTAGCTGCGATGCAGTGCTAGGCTGCCTGGCAGCATCTGAACATTTAAGTGTCTGTCATCGTTGCCACTTTAGTCCATTAGGGTCACTACATTAATGGGATCTGCTGAGGCCCCTGCCCTTGTTTTCATAGCCAAGTGCCTGGAGGAGATGTGGAGGGGATGACTTGCAAAGCTGGACTTTTATAGACAGATTAAATGGGATTACTGATGTCACCGAGACATATGTGATCTCTGCAGCCACAGTTTTCCTTTTCTTTTTAAGCGTGCAAAGATGTGCCGTGATACAACACTGACCCCTGCTGTATTAGTCAGTCATTGCACCCAAATGTATGCGGAGGTAGTGATGATGGCGCGTTAACCCTTTAAAAGACTGCACTGCATCGTCCATTGGGGGTCACTGTTCCCATTTGAAAAAGAAGGCGGAAGCCTCTGTTCTGCCGTCCTGCCATTTTGACTGCCTAATTTAAAGCATATCAGGGATTACAATATTGAACCCAGGTGGTGGATCTTTTGCGGTTTCATCAGCGTTTCCTGTAGTGTCTCGTAATGTCTGCTTAATGTGGCTTCTAAATGTTGCCATGAAAACAGCATCGTCAGTGCTAATGAAATGCCTCTGGAATGCCGAGGCTCATGTGTGGGTGGTGTATACCTGCACCGTCGCTCCTTAAAACAGCAAGCATCTGCACAAGGTCAAACAAGTCCAAATCAGTAAGAACTCTCCTAGCATTAGCTTTATATTGACACGAGGAAAGGGTTGGTTTTTTTAAGCTAGACATATTTGAAATGTTTGTATTTAGAATGAGGTTCTGCATGTTTTAATGTGTTGTGATTTAGGGGATATGTGTGTGCAAGCAGGGAGCATGTGTTTGGTTGCTTTTTTTCCTTTTTTAAAGGCCATTCACACAGTAGCAATTGAACCAGAGGCTATAATTGTGTTTTCATGTACTATAGATCCTGTCATTAGGCCCCTGGGTCTGCAGGCAGTTATATGATGACAGCTGACAAGGGGGCGCAGCTCCTTTGAGAATGATGGGGAGGGAGTGGGGGGAGGGGGCACATACACAAAAGCCACAATTACTTCCTGGACGGTCCCCAGAGCTCAGCGGTTGGAGTGTGTATGTAAAATGATGTGGGAGAGGCCATTTGCAAAACAAAGAAAGGGTATTGGGGGGGTGAGAATGATTGCTTTTGCACGATAGAGCGTATACCCTGAGGTGGGGGGTAAAGCGGATGACTGGGTGCTGACACACCCACTAGTAGTCCTTGAGGAGTTGGAGGAGTTAGGGGTGTGGTTCTTGTGGTTGACCCCCTTGGAGGGAGGTTTGTCCCTTGGGCCCTGACAGCAGGGGTCGAGTCGAGAACATCAGTTCAGTATTTTCAGTCAAAAGTTACAGATTTAGATTCAGAAAATTCAGTTTGTATAAGAAAAGTTAAGAAAATTTCAGAAAGAATTTTAGTAGCATGAGTTGTTAAGTGTCCGTTTAATACGCCTCTGTTCAAAACCACATAACTCAGTATAAGAAACAAAGAGCCTTTAAAATCATTTTGAGCATTTTCACATTTTTAGAAACCACACATGGGAAACATTAGAGAGTAATTGGAACATGTGACATGTGATTGAAGTCAAAGGCCAGGCTGGAGCCGTGACACTGAACTGCAGACATAACAGCATCACCAATTAGCAGTGCATTGTTGCAATACTGATTGGATAATATCTGAGCAGTGCAGTGAGGTGTGAGAATGTTTAGCGGGGTTACAAAGCTGAATTAGCCCAGTCGCTTTCAGTTTAATTAATGACCCAGTAGTGGTAGTATAATTGCTTTTCAAAGTGTGTCCCTTCTGACTCTGATTAGGGCACTGCACATAACCGTCTTGGTTTAAATGCCCAGTTCAGCTCCCACAGGGCTCGTCTTTGCCAGCACTCCCCCAAACCGCCAACCCCCGACCTCCACCGCTGCTTCAGCCGCACAGGGATAGGTATGACATGTAGTGGTCCGCATGAAATATTCAGAAGCAATTTCCTCTAAGTTTGAAATAATACCTTGAAATGTTAATGCAGTCTCAGTGTGTGTTAAGTGGAAAGCATTTTAAGGTGCCTGCGTTTGCATTGTTCCGGTGCTGCGGCCCCTGTGTTTAACCTGCTGCTGATGTCAAGCAAAAAAGCTGCAATGGAAATCCAGCATAGCAAAAAAAGGAAAGTCCGAGGGGGCTGTTACCGTCCCAGCAACTAGTCCACATCCTTAATAGCATGCTAGTAGACACACTAGTGCTTGGTGCTCTTCAAATGACTTGCACACACAAATCACCCATACGCTACATGCTGTCGTAAATGCCCATGCAGACGTTCTTTACATCTGTCTCTCACACACATGGACACTTTCACACCATTGATGCGCCGTTCAGACAGTTGTTCATTGGAAGTCGACAGGTGCACCAGCATTCTTGGTTCTGAAAGGTTGACCACAGCTTGTGGTTTTATACAGCAGCAGGCCGTGATCTGATATCTGCTGCCATTACTCTGGCCTCACCCACTAGGTGCCTCTTCAGCTTGATCGTTCCAGAGACACTGTGATGCTATCAGGCTCGGTGATGCCTCCATCAACTGATACACTCCGTGGATTAGGCGGAGACTTACCATTGGCTGTTTCTGGCGAGAAAAGCATTGCAGCGCGTCTGCAGAAGCTGACACCGCTCAGTGTAAATATTAATGCTACGAGCTTAAAAAAATCATCCAGTGTGATTTGTATATCAAGTAAATCAAGATTGTTAGCATTGTATTTGTCAGCTAGAAGCTCACACAAAACGATACACACACCCTTGTTCAGATTGTCTTTCCGCTCACAGTCAGAGGCAGCGAGCCTCGCAGGGGAACACACACTTGGTTGCACAGTTCCTCTATGTGCTTTTGCCCCTCAGCCATGACAGCAAGGCACTAAATATTAGTTATGTTTTATGGCAGGTTTGTAACACAGTCACAGTCATCCGGTTCACCTGTGCACTGTCTTTGCACACTTTGGGGCTTTGAAAGACCTGAGACAAAAGGTTAGCTTGATGGGGACCAACCTACCTATGAGCTTTGGACAGTGAATGGACACACACGATGTGGAGAAGCTAGCAAGGACTGGCAAACACATTTTCACACAAATACTTTCACATATTATATAATTAAAGATAACGCATTGAGTTAACACATGTGCTGCAAACATGCAGAAGTGCATGTCACACATCTGTCACACAGGAAGTGAACATAATGCAATGTCACTGTCACTATAAGATGCTCTATAAAACAGCGCTGTAGCAAATGTCTTATTTTAAATGGTTAACATTTTATGGCAGTGCATGATTGTGATGTACTACAAGTTGTTGCTTATGTTGAAAGGACATTTGTCAAAAACACTTTTTTACTACTTTTTGATTGTGACCAAAATGGGATTTAGGTTAAGACTAAATGCAGGTCAGGCATGTTTATCCACTGAGCTTTCAAAAGTCAAGCATAGTGTCTGCTAGGGCTGCACGATTAATCGTTAGAAAATCGCGATCTCGATTCATACTTATGTGTGATCTCATTTCCAAATGACAACGGTTTAAAAAAAAAAAGAAGAAAAAAAAGACGACGATTGTACCACATTTTGATCCGGGACGTAATCTGCATGAAAACAAGCGCTCACTCTTCCTGCTCAACAAATGACAAGGGCGGAGCCTTATACCACGTGATACAGAAGCTGGCTGCTAAAATTAGCAGGAAAAACAACGGAGAGCACGTCAGGGATGACGAGAAAGTGACAGGAGAAAATCCGTCCCGGTCAACCACCCAAACATCAATAACGGGAACCTTATACAGCGCTTCCCTATACCCGTCGAACTCCCGCAGGCACAAAGAAATTACGGAGGCTGTTACTTATCACCTGACCAAAGATATGGCTCCATCAACACTGTGCAAAACGAGGGATTTAGGAACATGATCAACACGCTAGACAAACGCTACACAGTGCCGTCCCGCAACTATTTTTCTATTGTTGCACTACCTGCTCTATACACGCAGTGTCGAGCAACGGTGGAGACGGAATTTCAAGCAGTGCAACATTTTGCGGCAACGACAAAATGTGAGACATTTGTTGTTTTTATGTTCAGTCTCAACTGTTACGAAGTTGATGTGCAGTTCATAAGCGCAATAAATATTTATACTGGAAAAGAAAATCGTGAGAGAATCGTGATCTCAATTCTAAGCAAAAAATCGTGATTCTCATTTTATGCAAAATCGTGCAGCCCTAGTGTCTGCTTTAACAGTTAACAGCAGAACAAGGGGGAGGTGGCAGCACAGGCAGGAGCAGTTGGAATATTAGTTATCTATTCAGCGAGGATTCTTTGCGTGTCTTGTCACATGACAACCTTGCTTACATGTCTGGCCTTTGGGTGGCGCAGAGGGGCTTGTCGTAGCAAACGACAGTGACCTTCCCAGTCCCCTACTCCACCTTCTGGTGGAATTGATTAGGCATAATTGGAGGGAGTCAGAATCTGAGGCAAGTGGCGCGCTAAATAAATTTGGGTAGTGTTAATTGCAGATTCCACTGTGTCTGTGTGTGGCAGTGTGAGGGGTAGAGAAACACTTAGCCACTGGCTGACAATAGAGGATTAATTGGTCTCCTCCAATGAACATAATTAGACTGATTGTTAGGAGAGATAAAGCAAAGGTTTTATGGGCGCAGCAGCACTGTCAGTGCTAAGAATATCATCTCTTCTCCTCCTGCTTTCTAATTCCCCTTCTGTGGTGCAGTCCTCAGTACAAAGTTAACGCACCTCATTCTACTTTTAGTCACAGAGGAGTTGAAATCCCAGCATATGAGGTAGGAGTGGATCGCAGGCTCAGTCATCGAGTCTTACAGCGATAATGTGTCTTTAGGGAAACAGTCTAATCTTCTTTTCCAGCTACAGCGCACCCCATGTATTCCTGATCTTTGATTACATCAGTTTTTGAGCTTTTATTAGTCCGAAATACAAACAACAAAGAACCCTGTGCCTGATGAGGGAGCTATCATGCATCGAGATGATGAGAGGGAGTCCTGTCAGCCATCTAGACCATGTGAATCCAATTGTAACTGGAGTTCATTCCTACTCCAAGTGGAAATGATTTGGGAGCCCCAGAGCATTAGTCAGGCTTGGCCAAGACAATCGGCAACAACAACAGCAGAGACTTGTGGGATTTGGGGCCCCATCGCCATCCCAGAAACTCACTGTGCTAGAGCTGGGCTGCATAGAGCTCTGACAGAGTCCTCTTGGATGGTGCCCAGGTCTCATATAGAGAAGGAGGCCCCCACAGATGTCTTCAAAGGGGAGGGCAGAGAGAGAAGAACAATACATTTGACAACATTCATCAGTAGAGGTTAACCACAAACGGCTGCATGCTAGCTGCTACTATAAATATGACATGAGAAGATAAGATGAAAAGCAGCAAACGGAGGAATCAAAGAACATGTTAGACTTTCAGAATTTATGCCTCACACAGCACGGGATGATCGTTTGACAAGGCAGGTGTCGGATGTCCTCGAGTGAGACAAACAATGTAAGGTAGTCTTAAAAGTGAAAGTCTTAAATTCTTTGATTAATTGGTTCGTATTCAAAGCATATGTTGAGCCAGAGGCTATAATTGTGAGGCACCCCTCATTTCTTTGTATTCTACCAAGCAGCTTGTCATTTTTTAAACGTTGTCTTGAGTAACAGTTGTCCCGGTCTTTTGAAGGTGAAGGCTTTTTCACTCCAGTCCAGTCCTTATACCTGACCATTTTCAGACCGTTTTATATTTTGTCATTTGTTGAGCCACTTAACACTGACCTGTGAATCATATAAAAGTAATCATACCAAGTGTTGACTGAAAGGTCATTGTGTAAACTCTGTTTGCATAGATTTCAGTAAATCGTTGGCCCTGTTTCCCATTTTCCTAGAAAAATGGAAAAGAAATGAGTGTCTCATGACTTTGAGAACCTAACTCAATTTATTTTTTAGACATGAAGACAGTCTGGAGACAGACCTCTACGGGGACTCATCCATTGTGGGTTCTTCTAGAGTCAAAACTCATCTATTATGACGGGAAAATAAAACCCACACAATATTTCTGCTGTCAAATCCACGTTTTCATTGAATTTTATCAACGTGTACATTTATTCCTTTCTTTTTAACGTCATATCAAATATAATCTGAAGTGATTGATTGCACCAACATAGCAATATTTAGTGAGTCAATCATGTGATCATTGCAGTGTGTAATGTGCTGCATTATTTTAAATTAACCTAGCATCTTTTTGATTTATTTTGTAAATGCAGCAGTGATTTACTCGTTATTTAATCATAAGAATATATAAAGCTTATTGATTATTACAGCCGGAGGCGTTTCTTCTCGTATTGTCGGTTTCCTTTTATTTGCTGTGTCAAACAATCTGTGTTTAGCTTCAGCTTCAAGTCATTTTGAAGCAGTTATTTTGATAATTGATTTAACATCTTATGTTGGTGATTTATTGATCTTTCTACCTGATAGATTCTGTCGCTGCTTGGATTTGATATTAAACTGAAGGGTAAATATTTTCATGGCAATGTCCGTCTATGTTCAATTAAGTCGTGTTTCTTTTCTCGATTTTTCCACCCAGGAGGTGAGAAAGCTCAGTGCAAGCTGACCTTACTTGTTAAAAGACATTTTTTAAAGTCCTCAAAGAAGCGGAAACATCTGCACAAATGTTGTTTCCATGGACACCTGTCATGTTTCTGCCTGGCTCTGAATGAGAAAAACAATGTCGGGTTTCTGACCTGAACCAAAGACTAAAAAAGTCAGCAAGCTTTTCTGACTGACAGGGAGGCAGCCTGGGGGGTTGGCTGAGCTGAGCAGGGCTGCTGAGGGCTGGGGGTTGAAGACCTTGACTCCTGCACCCGTGGTGTGATGGAGAGACTTGGCCTTGCAGCAAAAAAGAGACGGAGGCTTCTGCTCAAAGCCGAGGTACCTCGGGGGAAACATTTTGATGCATGATGGGTGGAATAAAATAAAATGGGATCAACCCGGGCAGCAGCAGTTATTGGTAGAGGGGAGGTGGATGCTGTAGCCCTCTGGCAACACTCAACCTAGGGCTAGCTCTGCTTTCTATCTTCTATGTTTTTCTATATGAAACTCCCACTGGTGCCCTGAGAGAAAACGGGCTGTTTTAAGATGTTCTAAAGAAATACTCGCAGATCGACATATCCGTTTTAACTCAGCTGGGCATTAAACGGGGAAGTGGCTCCCCTTTGAGGAGAACTCACTGACCTTGGCAGGAACTCTGAAGGATCACAGCCAGATTCTTCACTTTCGGGTTTCCTTTTGTGGCTTATTTTTAAGGTGCATGCTGAGTTTTTTGGTCACTGATTTCATCATCTCATAAAATTGTTACTATGACAGCCTAACCGTTAATCTTTCCAGCTCCAGTTTTGTATTGTTTTTTTATTCTCTACTTTATTTGAATCCGTTCTGTCACATGGCTTAGTAATAAGTTGTGTTTGGAGTGGACTGTGACAAACTGTTTCTTTTATAAACACTGCTCTCTAAAGGATGAAACTACCTTGGTGCACCATTTCCAACTGATCCTATGTGATGGTTTGTTGCTCCCTCAGTGACTCTTTCTGCCAAAGTAGAGATTCCACGAAACAACGGCGAGGCGGTGATCCAGCACATTAACTGCAGAGGCCAACTCATTGTTTCATCTCACTAGCTGTTTAGCCTTGGCTGCTAGGTGGCTCCCACCTGGCCCCAGTGGGGTTGTGACTGCTGACAGTTGGCCGAGAAGTCACGGCCACAGATTAACTCTGCTATTTATGGCCCGAGCCCGTCTAACTGCTGCCCCAGAGATGGGAAATATTGCTCACTTAGCAGGATTACTGGGTGCTGTAATGCCCCAAAGGCCTGCTTTATGGCAGGCCATAAATGTTCCCAGGGAGAGGCAGCGAGAGTCGGATTGATTAGCGCTCCGGACGAAAGTCGATCTGTTACCCACGCCCCACTGGGGAAGACTGTGATGGATGCTTCCGGGAGGTGGAGAGAGGCAATGAAAGGGAGGGGAGGGCACTTTGCTCTGCACCATGCCAGTCCTACACATCCCCACAGTGACACAAGATGGAGGGTTCCTATTGCTCGCAGGGCCGCAGGAGGTTGTCAGGCAGTCACAGAGCTATAGCCACTGTATGCAGCGGCCCTTTGCCATCCCACTGGCAGACAAATGAAGAGGCGACCTTGCCACATGCTGCCATTTACCAAAGTCCCCCTTGACACCTTGCATCCCCCGGGCATCTGTCATTTCAAAAAATAGACCCCAACTGCACCCCACACCCCCTTTGGGGCAGTCATTTGCTGCAGTAGACAGTCTGATACACGCAGCAGCCTTTTTTGCCTTACTGATGTCATTATTGCGTAGTTACAAGAATATTTTAATGTGGGGAACAAGCTGGAAAAACAATGTGTTGCTTGCAACCTAAACATAAAAATCGAATCAATGAATGAAATAATAAACTGACTTTAGTCAAGAAACAGAAGGATCCACTTCCAGCTGACTTCTTCAACTCTAAATGGTTTTAATGTGGATTATCTCTGGTTTTCTGATATGTTAACTTATACTATACTATTTCACTAGCTGGGCCCATGTCCTCATTTGAGGTTTGACAGTGTTTTAGTAGGTAAAGGTGATGCTTTGACATGAATTGAGCTGCGGTTTGGGGAAGGCCTCGACAGGGACTGGCGATGGCTCCCGGGCCTGGCAGATCCCCGTGTACTGAAGAGAAATGAAGAAGTTAAAGAATTGAGAACAAGGAAGGAGGGAGGCATGTAAACAAGAATGAACAGCTTGCAGAACTGAGGGAACCTATATCGATGACAACTGGAAAGAGTGTGTTTGGAGGCGTGGTTCTGAAATAATCTAAATGGACTTTTGTTACATTTCAGTAATGACTGATTTGACATTTTTCTGGGAGTATAGTCCTTTATGGTTACAGCAGCGCTTGTTTCTGGTGAACAAGGATGTGTTTGTGGACATCCACTAGGGCTGCTCAATTAATCGAATTTTAATCTCGATTACGATCTGGGCTTTCAACGATCTTTAAAAATGACTGAGCCGATTATTAGCCCCTCCCTCGTGCTTTACTCTCGCGCTGCTCCGTGTGGCAAATCGAGCGCACCTCTCTGCATTTTGAACACGTGTCACAACAATTAAGAGCAGCGGTCTCCAACCTTTTTTGCGCCACGGACCGGTTTATGCCCGACAATATTTTCACGGACCGGCCTTTAAGGTGTCGCAGATAAATACAACAAAATAAAACTAGTACCGGTACCGAAAAAAAGAAGATTTATTCATAACACACGTGAAAAGACCCAGGAAAACCGAGTAAACGATAAAAACGATAACAAAATAACGCTGAAAACCGATAAAAACCCTGAAAACTATACATTTCACACCTGAGCCCCAACTCTCGCGGGCGAGATAGATGTTTACATTTTTCATTTAGTTTTTATATTGCAAACATTTGCACTGTTATCAGTATTTGCACTATTTTATATTATTTTTTGATAATCTTTAAAGTCATTATTCAACACATTGTTATTGTTAAATAAATATCGTCAAATAATCGAGATCTCAGTGAAAATAATCGTGATTAGAGATGGGTATTGATAAGATTTTCACGATTCCGATTCCTTTTTCGATTCTGTTTAACGATTCGATACTTTATCGATTCTCTTATCGATTCTTTTTAAAAAAGGAGAACCCTAAGTTTGATTAGCTTAGAACTTTTTTTATATCTTCGCTTTGAACAAGATAGAAATTTAGGAGTAACATGGCCTTACAAACCCAACAGTGAGATCTTAAGAGATCCACAGCCTACGGCTCTTCAATGGGGTGTCACAGGGTCCCCAGGAAAGAAAATTGTAAATGTAAAATAATACAGTAAATATTCTTCTGTAGCAATAACAAAGTATAACATAAATTATTCAGTAGCATTTACACAAGAATATCCAGTAATGTCTCTGCCTACAATTAAACACATTCACTTACCGAAAATCGGGGCATCTGCTCTGGCAAATGGGTGCAAGCCTTTGACCACAAACTGAGTCACTGCTCGGTGACATTCGTCTATCCTGGCCTGAAAGGAGACGCTATCGGTAGACTGCAGCGAGAACTGCCAGCATCTGAGGCAGACTCTGTCTCTCTCATCATGGTCACCTAAATGCACAGTAATGGCAGGTTTTGTAATAAGGCAGATCGCGCTAACATAATATGCACTGTTAGTTGATTATTTACCTGCCGCATTAACGGGAGAGGACGTGCAAACGTTACCGCTGCTGCTGGGCTGAGATTCACGAGTCCGGAATTAAAAACACGACATTCATTTAAGGTCATCGCGTGTTTTGTGAGCAAATGCTTTTGCATATTCGTAGTGTTTCCTCCCTTAAATGAAATATCTACTTTTCAAGTATTGCAAGTTGCCCTGTTGTCATCCGTTCTCGTAAAGTGTAACCAAACTTTTGAGCGTTTGAGCCGCTTAGGCGCCGTGTTTCCTGCCAGGTAAATGACGCTCCGCAACGTGGTGACGTCATTCGGGGCGACTGGAATCGATAAGGGAATCGTTTGCAAAAATGGCAAACGATTCCAAGGAATTGAAACAGTGGGAACCGGTTCTCAACAAGAACCGGTTTTCGATACCCATCCCTAATCGTGATTATCATTTTTGCCATAATCGAGCAGCCCTAACATCCACCCAACAGCTGACCATCATCATCCACTCAGGTGCTCCAGGATTATAATGGCATTAAAACTGCCCTGGAACTGTGATAAACATGACAGCAGCATTCTTCAGAATAATACAGTGCAAGAATAGAAAGGATTGATTGTTTATAATCTAAACAAACAACAACCCTGAACTGTATAAGCTTCACGTAACTATAATTTATGGTTGTTTTTGGTCTACTTGTGGCACAGTCTTCCTCGCTTAGATAACGACGCCCCATAAAGACTCTATGAAGACTTAGTAGTTTGTCTTAATGTGCCAGTAAATAACTTTCTGTTTTTCTTTATTTGCTCTTTTGTACAAATCCACATTAAGATTGATCAAAAATCTACAAATTAGTTTGAGTGTTTAGCACATAACAGCTCAGTTAACACAGCATCTGTAAGGAGTCAGTGCCAGAGGCAGTAAATACTACAAAAATAACAGTGGTAGGACAACATGTACCAGCTCTCTCTCCCCAGGTAGTACTGATTTCTTACAACATGGCGCTATGCTCGCCACACCTCTCACCTCCTCCCTCTGGCTCCCTGCTGTTCTTCAGTCTCCCTGACATACCTACACAGTTGGACTGCAGCTGCCCTCACACAAGCCGTCCACTGGTTTCAATATTTTCCAAATGACTGATTTGAGATTTTGGCTGCTCGTGTGTCTAGTTTTTTTTAAAATATGTGTGATTTATGCACAATTGTGTATAATGTGCAGATTTGCATATGTATGTATTGTGTGCACACACACGTGCGCTCATACAAATCAATATGGAAATGATTATGCATATGGGAAAAGTGCAACTGAGAGTGCCACAACATCACCAACGGTTTTTTATATTATTGGCTGTTGTGGCACGATGAAGGGGATCAACAAAGAGCTGATGGAGCTCTGCTTGTTGAGTTTATGTGCTTTTGTCTTTTCTTCCAACTAACACAAAAATGTTTTATGTTGTTTAGTAGACTGGACGCTCCAGGGAGCCTGCCTTTCATTCTGATGCAAAGTCCCCATGACTTACATCTGCTATTGAATTACTAAAAGAACCACATCAGCAGGTGTTTTGGTTTTGTTTCAAACTGTGCTCGTGTGCCAACTTTGGTTTATGCAAAAATAGTTGAGCCCTTTGCTCCACTGCACCAGCCCTTTATAAACGTACACAGTGTAGTAGGTGTACAGTTAGACCGCCATTAATTTTACTGCTCTTAACTTCATAATTTGCAGTTTCTTTGTTCCTACAAGTGACAATCCAAGCATGTGTTTTTGCCACCATGCTGGGTAGGAGTTGCTTTTCTTGTTTAATGTGGTAAATCACAAGAGAGCGGGAAAAAATGCCTGTCACACAGATAAAGCTGATTACAATGCTTATCAGATACATGCACATAATTATAGTCATAATGCAAATGGAACAGCAGTCAAGATAACACAAAGCCTCTCCACCATCAAAAAGCGTAGCACGTGATGAAGAGATAGCGTATCATAACTGGCAACTGTTTTTGGTAAGACAAAGCAAGCATGTCATGAAGTAACAAAGCATGCCGCACGGCAGAAATGCTGGTGCAGGAAAATCCCCTCAGTGGCTGTTTCCACATATGGACTGTTTGTGTACTCGTTACTTCTGAGTATGTTTTGCGTTGTGAAGGGTTTTCATCATCAGTATTGACTTGCCATTGGTAGCACTCAGCTCTTGGTGTTAGATGTAAGCCTGCAGAAGCCCCTTTAAGCTCGGAAAAGCCTCCTGGTCTCTGCTTGCATTCAGAATGTCCTTTCTTAACTCTTTGAAATGCACCTCTGCTGTTACTGTTATGTTTGGAGCTTAATAGGCCAGCCGGATGATGTCACGCATCACATGCTACACCAGAAACTCTGGGCAGAGATTGGATTAGATTATTAAATTGAGAACTGGAAGCTTAATATATTTATGTACTTATATTTATGCCCCGCAAACACTGTTCACCCGATCTGTAGCTGTCAAAGTGTTGCAATAAAAGTGCAATAAAAAACGATTTTGTGGATGTGGACACATGATAACAATTATTTTTGGTGCTTATCTGGATTGGCATATTTTCTTTGGTATTTGGTCACTCAAATCAGGTCACAGACAAAATCAAACTAGACAAGATCAGACAGTGTTTTATTTATTCAGCCTATTGTTTTTATGGGCACGAGAGTCATGCTGGTCACAGCAGCAGATGCCTGTCAGATAGAGGCACAGACAGAGGTAAGCATTCTTACAGATAATAGGTCAAAGCCTTTTACACGGTTACGATAAAAACTGTCACATAATATCCGTGTGTAACCTGTTTGGTATCACAGCAGCAATCCAGCGCACAAAAGAAAGTAAACCGATGCTGATCTCTGAGTCATTCTGGTTCAGCTCCTGTGTTTGTTCAACAACATCACCACTTGCATAGTTTATTTCTCCAACAAGGCAGATGTACTTCTGACTCTTTGTTGTTTGTCAGCAAAATGATTTGGAGCCTACTGAGCCGAACTTCATTATGATGGTGACATGAAATACGTGCAAAGAAATACCGTATTTCCCGGACTACAAAGCGCACCTGAATATTAGCCGCACAAGCTAAAATCAGGGGGAAATCCTGTTTTGTACATACATTAGCCGCACCTGACTAAAAGCCGCAGGTGTTGTCCGCTGAACGCGTAGCACTACTTTGAAGTTTGTTTTTCGCGCTACTTGTACGGCACTACGTTGCCTGGCGGACGGACATGTGACCAACACACCACTCTTGAACCCCAATACTGTGTGTCTGATCACATGCCCTTCCGCCAGGCAACGTAGTGCCGTACAACAGCGGAACAAACAAAACAAATCCTCTTACAATATCACAAAAATCATGGACAATCCATAGAAAAGCCGCACCTGACTAAAAGCCGCAGGATTCAATGCTTGTGCAAAAAGTAGCGGCTTATAGCCCGACAATTACGGTAGTCCTTTAAAATGGGATGTAGATCACTTAGGCAAAGGGCTCGACATAGGTTTAACACTAATAGTAACAGCGCAAACACTGTAGAGTTATACATCTTCAGTGTTTGACTCAAATAAATAAACAGTAGAAAACATGCTGCATGCTAAAAGAATACAAAACTCATCAGTTGGCAAAGGTCATAAAAGACTGCTGGATTAAGATAAATCATAAATTAATTGGGGCCTAAGCAATGAAAGTAGGGCATATTGATATTATTGTTCATTAGTATTATTATTTCTATAAATAAACGCATACATTTCTGAGTGCCTAAACATCCTTGAAAACTGACGTTTTGCATGTTTCAGAAATGGCAGAAAAAAATAGGCACAGAGTTCAAATTAGTCTAAACCACCCCCAAATCATTGAACAAGTACTTTAAGACTCATGTACAAAATGTGGTACACACAACATCCCTGATACTTTAACAAACTCCTCCTACAGATTTATTGGATGAACCTCGAGCTTAATTTTGCCCTGGCTTCCACTTCCAAGCTTTGGAGTTTTCACTGAATGGTGTGTTTGGGGTACCATGGCAAAATGTAATTCACATCACTTTGTCAAATCTGCCCCACACTTCACATGTGTGATGATAAGAGTCCCAGCCTGAACACAAATGCATACCAATATTCATGGTGATGTCATAATATCAACAGTGATAGTCAGAAGGAACAGGAAATGACATGTTTAAATGTATCAGTGTACTCCTCCTGCCTACCATATCCTCTGATCACCATCAGAAACAAGAAAAAGAAAGTTTTTCCCTCTGTGTTGTTATGAGTACTAGGTAGGCTTTGATGTGGCATCGATCAAACCCAGATGAGCAGACATTCACATCCCTGTAAAAACACACTGGGGATATAGACGTAGAGCAATGTGCCATGTTGTGTTTGCTTTGTGAGCTCCCTAAGGCCTGACCTCCCAGCTCCATTTATGAGGACCGTTTACACAAGGGAATAATTTGTAATATTCACTCGGGGCTTTGGAGAAAGATTAGTGGGACAAAGGGTAAAAAAGGGATCAGCAGTTTGTTTTGCTTAATACAAACTGTAGTGGACGTTTAGTTTGTTTAAGTTCACCCTTTCTGTAACACGAAATAAAGGGCTTGAAAATAAAAGTCACACGTACTTCAAAAAATGTGGAGAAGTAGAGAATCTGATTTTTGACTATCCAATAGTCACTGGAGTCGGTAGACGGCTACTTTGAAGAGGATAGTGGTTGTAGCCAGGCTGAACACTGAAGTTGTTCCACTCTTGAAAGCATGTCAATGTATCTATTAGGGGTGGGGGGAAAATCGATACTATGTAGTATCGTGATATTTTGTTTGCTAATAATGTATCGATACAGGGACAGCAGAAATTGATATTTTGTTACAATTTTTTCGTGGACTGGAACAGTCTGGAACTTCAGAGCATGTTGATCCTTTTTCTGAATCCTGACATTCCTTCACTGTCCAAATGTGTTTAACTTTTTTTTTGGCAGCAATAAACATGAAAGTTTACTTATTTTAATTTAAGACAAGTTTTATTTTAATTAAGTTTAAAACTTTTTTATTTAATGTAAAATTATATTTTGTTTTAATTTACTTTCAAATTCTTCAGTTGCTGAAGGGGCTGCATAGTTTTCATAAACTGCATAGTTCAGAATAGCTATAATTGTACCAGATGGTTGCGTTCAGTTAAGTTAAATGAATATTGATAAAGTTTACCTTTATGTACAGAATCTGAATATCGCAAAATATTTAAAAAATTGCAATAATATCGTATTGTGCGTTAAGTATTGTGATAATATCGTATCGTGGGATGTATGGTGATTCCCACCTCTAGTATCTATACGAACTACTCCTGATGTTTTATATTCAACATATTATATGAGGGGGAAAAGTAGATGTTCGAGTTATCTGGTTGGGTTTTGGTTTCCATAAAGATGACATGCAAGAAACAACATCAAAGAATACACCACTAAGGACTCTGAAAGATGTTCAAGATGTTGCACAACATCGATTGGCCGTGCATGTCTATGTAGCACTCAAAACTACGAGTCCTGGCCAGGTTGTAAGAGTGAATGCAGAGATTTGCTGTTAAGAGGTTAAGACTAATACAGGCACTGAAACTGGTTTCCTGTTTGCTCTAACTGTAGTTGTATTCATGAACCATTTTGTAAATATAAGGTACAAGCTTATATAAATTAATATTCCATAACTTCACTATAGCTGCTCCTAACTCTTTATACCTTTAGCTGGTTCAGCTACTCTATAAACCTTATTTTCAGACTTGAAAGGTGGATGACTGGTTCATGTGCTGGTCTCCTAAACCTGAGAACAAGAACTATTGTTGGTGGAGTTGAAGTTTAGCTGCAGGATGGCAAACTCCCAAAAGAAGTAGCTCAGTATGTTGCTCAGCTGTTTTATTTCTCACCAAGTGCTTTGCAAAGGAGAGCATTATAAACTGTATTACATCTGTTTAAGTGTGTGTGCCGGTGCTTGTTTAATTTTGGGGAGTTTTATGAAGCACTGACCCTGGTAGATAAATATACACCTGTAATAATCCTACACATTAATCCACAGTGAAGATTAGGGCTGCCACGATTAGTCGACTAGTCACGATTACGTCGACTATCAAAATCGTTGACGACTGATTTAATAGTCGACGTGTCGTTTGAAGCTTTGTAAGATCACAAAAGACGCAGGAATAAGTAGTAGGATTTAAGAGTGTAATAACGGACTGAAACAGAAGATGGCAGCACTGCATGTACAAGGATGCCAGCTGCCGTTAAACCCCGAAGAAGAAGAAGCTGTGTCCCAGAATTCATAGCGCAGCCCAGCTCAGTTTCCAACAATGGCGGCAGCTAGTTAGTTTTAATGTTACTCTTATTATTCTTTCTGGGTCACAAAATAAACGTTTAACATATTTTCAGGCGAGAATGTAGCTGTGTAAACCTCAAATATCTGCTCAGTTTATCAAGACACCACATATTTTCAAAAGCGCTCCGACGTTTTCGGAGACGTCTGTTACCCACTAGCTCGATAGCTAGCCGGGGGCTAGGCTCACTAGAGCCGTGAGAACACCGGACTCCCGGCAAATGTTTTCAAACCCACCGCCGTCTTTCGATACTCAGGTTAAACATGATATATAAGTCACTTAGATAACTTAAAAATGTTATTGTTCGGGTTTTGTTTAGTATTTTATTTGTTCCTGAGTAAATCGGTTTGGCTGAGATTAAAGTTATAGTTTTTACACAGCTGAATAAACGTCAAGCAGACAGCTGATTATCAGAAGTGTGAGATGCTCGAGAATTTACTCCGGTGTCCTGTTATATTTTAGATAGCAAGGAGTTTATTAAACTTCACCGAAACAATCTGCAAATTTCATTAAAATTTAATAAACTATCATCTTGTCTTTATTTTTAGTTAGCACATACCTTAAACACTTAAAGCTGTAAGCTAATGATAGTTATATAAGAGCAGATGCTGCTGGTGCAATAAGCTGTACGTTTTACGTCCAATGGATGATGATCTGATTAGTCGACTAACCGCAAAAATAATCGGTGACTAGTCGACTATCAAAATAATCATTTGTGGCAGCCCTAGTGAAGATACACATATAGTGATTGCTAAGAAAAACTCAACTCTTAGCATTTGTTTTCCCATGTGGTGGCATAGAAATTAATCTTGGAGCTTTTTGATCGCCATAAGATGCTGCATTCAAAGCAACTTCACTTAGTATTGAAATTCCAGGCAAACATGCTCTTTGGCCTTGCAGCTGCTGCAATGTAAAAAGATAAAGAGAATGAAAAAAAGCAGAGGATAAAAAGCTTTCTATCCCTGGAAGGTCAAGTAGACAGACAGCTTTACTATCTCTGTGACAATGGCTCTAGCAGAGATTCACTGAACAGCACTGTGATAGAAATCGCAGACAGGTAATGGTGGAGCTGGAGAAGGAGTAGGGTCTTATGGGAGTAGTTTTCCTCACGCTACTGCTACCCTATAGATTTATGTGATTGGGTCCACGGTCTCCCTCCCTTTGATAAAAATTCAATTGCTAGACTGTATGCTAAAGTGGTTCTAAGCTTTAAAACAATTCCTGGGTTTTTCTGAAAGGTTATGATCATCTAAATCAGGGGTCCCCAATCCCAGTCCACGAGGGCCGGTGTCCCTGCAGGTTTCAGATGTGTCCTTGATCCATCACAGCTGATTTAAATGGATAAATTACCTTCTCAGCATGTCCTGAACTTCTCCAGAGGCCTGGTAATGAACTAATCATGTGATTCAGGTGTGTTGACCCAGGTGAGATCTAAAACCTGCAGGGACCCTCGTGGACTGGGACTGTTAAATCTAATATAGCTGTAAGTATATGTGTAATGCGTTTGCATCATCAAAGTTGAGAATGGGCTGATGCATGAGTCATTCATAAGCAATCGGCACCATCCTTTGAAAAATAATATTTGTCGTCTATTGAGTGTGTCTGATACAGCTATTAAGCTTCTTACTTGGTAATGTTGTAGCAAAGTCTTAAACAGGAATTTAGGAGTTTCTGACCCAAGTTTCTTTTGTGATTGTTGTCAAAGCAGAGCACAGGTAATTGTTAAGCAGACTTTGATGACTGTAGCCCATTTATTTGCTCTGTCTCGTGTAACAGGGTCATAAATCACATTATAATTACACAAAATGTGTTCTAAACACCAAACCGTTCCTTTTATACCTGACTTTTAGGACCTCCAAGCCTGTAGTTATGTTCATTATCAGTTAGAGCCCCTCCTCATTCTTTTCTTCTTCTTCTTTGGTGCAACCCTATAAATACAGTGTACCCCTTTTGCCTCTCCCCTTTTCTACAATTCCCCTGTGGGAGAGGTGGGTGTCATTTCTTTCCAACACCTTAAAACACACATATAATTCATATTTAGCCACCCTGATGTTTATGATTGCGATTTTAGTTCAATTATTGTCATTATTAAGCCTGTTTTTGTTAGATGTTATAAGTGTGTAGTATGTATGTATCATAAATGTGTTTTAGGCGCCATAAATGCTAGCATGAATATATACTCCTTGCTAGCTTGGAAGTTGTGGTGGGTTGAGCTAACCCTCTTCCCCACTGTTTGTATTTGGTCGTAGGAGCTGGAGTGGGCAAATGATTTACTTGGAGGTCTTTCTTTCTTTTACCTTTTTTATCAGACACAACGCAGAATCACACCAGTTACGCTCGCTGCTGCTTTATTATGGACGTAAAGCCTGTATATGTAGGCCTGGCTGGTTAGCAGATTATGTTAAGTGAGATTTAAGGCAGATCATTTGATCTGATAAAGTCCGAACACATTACAGTAGCTGAACTGTCGTGGCTGCTTTCATAATGGAATATGTTTTTAGAGGCATTTGTTTACGGTTTATGCACCATGCATTGCACTTTTAGTCATTGTGCTTTTGAGTTTAAAGAGTTTATATTATCCACTGAGTGGCTTTTGTCATTTGAATTTACTGCCATAGGGATGACTGCTAGGGGACCAAATTTACCTACTTAAAGCCTAGAAGATGCATTATTGTCCATTCAAAAAACTGATAAACAGAAACTCTGAGATTTAGCAGTTTGGGGTGAAGACGTATTATTTGTGCTGTGGAGCTGATAAAATGGAGCTTCCTAAACGTGTTAAACCTCGTGAAAGGAGTTTTGGTTCCTGTAGTTAGTGTCTAAATCTAACGAAACAGCATGTGAAAATGAAAACAGATAGTGAGTCAAAACTAATTTTAGCCCAAAGGATGGGTTTCAGGTTTAATGTGTGACAACACGTTTTGTCTTATTACGATGAGGCTTGTTCAAAATCTGGTGAGCAATCCAAAGAGGTTAGCTTTAATCTAAGGGACTTTTCAGACCAAGTTCGAAGTTTGCACCTGTTCAGTACTTCACATTATGAAACTTGTGCACTGACCTTGAACAATCTCTTGTTTTGTTTGCATGGTAAATCTCTGTTCTTATGTTTTAACTGTTGAGGGCCTTGATTAACATTAGCAGGGTAAGAGGACCTTTGTTGCTGTCTTCAGGAGAATGTCATGCGTTGTTCTGGATGGGGTTACTGCGTGTAGTTGATCCTCCTCCATCATCCTCCAGGCCCTCCCACCAGCCCCTGGTCCAGCCTGGGACTTTGAAGGCTAGCTGTTGAGATTCAGCAGACAGACGCCTCCTCGGGGGAACTGACATCATTAGAGCAGAGAGCAGATCCGAGCTTCTCTTCCGCTTCAACAAGGGAAAGAGAGAGATAAAGAAAGAGGGAGGGATCGAGAGAACGGAGGGCAAAATTTAAGCAATGCAAGGTCAAGATCACGGCACAATTACCCTGGCAGCTATGTGCCCGGGGAGGCCGAAGCCCCTGACTTCTCACCCTGCCAAGGTCGAATGGGCCGGTCCTCGAGACAATAAGCCTCCCAACATCCTCCTGTCATTTCTTCATTCACTGCTCACCTCCCTGCTCCTTCTTCTCCCACTCGGTAGTTCATATGCTGTGAGCTCTTGACATTCATTTGCAAGCTTTTACACATTGTGTTTCTTACAACTAGATTGCGTTTGTGTGTTTAAATGACTGTTACTGACATCAGTTGGTTCCATGAAAGCAAGTGAGCAATCCATACTGTCTGAACAAAGCCACTTTACATGACAGAGACAGTGCTGGCATTGTGTTTTCTTGGAGACACGGAGATGTATCCTGTAACTCGAGAGTTTCGTAAGTATATGTGTTGATGTGCACGGTGTCGTATTAGGATGTCTGTGCTGCACTGAAGAAAACGTGGGTACTACTGAAACCAGTCTCATGTCCAAAATTAGTGTGAATCAAAACATTTCAGAAACTTCCTACATGTTAATCTTGTTTGTGCATCTTAGGATCTGCAGGTCAACTGCGAGCTCATGCATGAATCATCCAGGGCATCCACATTAAACTGCAAAATACAAGACAATTATACCACATGGAAAGAGGCCTCCGCAGTTGCCAAATATTTGCCTTAGCTCTGTTTGCTCTAGCTTGGAATTTTTTTTCAAGCAAAACAAATATTCCAATTTTAAAGCTTTAGCAACAAGAGCAGCATACCTTGCATAAAATAATTCAGCTGCATGACATTGTATGATGTAGTCAGACAGGTAATGAAATCACTCAATTCCACAACAACAAGAGGTCAGGTTAGTATTCAATTAAGCCACATCAGTGTATAACACTTTTATGCAGCACAGATCTACATTTAAACTTTAGTCAAATCCTGTGGACTGTTCCATATGTTCCTGTAGTGGCCTAGCTAATTACAATGCACCGTTATCCTCCTTTGTACACTTATTAAATAACTATTATCCCTATTAACACAATTGACATGATCCTCTTCTGCCAACTACAGCCTCAACAAGCTGCGCCTGTCAGCTCAGCTAATGTTGCAAATATGCTTTCACGCACACAAACACACAGAAAAGAAACACGCAGTGCACAGGCACTCACAGATAGCAACGCTCAAATCCCCACACATGTCAGCATTTTGAGGGATCATATAGATGCAAATGCGACCATGTAATTGCACGAGCAGTAGATCTGCGCTCTCAAGGCTCGATGCTGTCATGTCAACGGCTGATCCCATCTGGTTTTCAGCATTTCTTTTTTTCTTTTCCGAGACCTGATTTCCATACCAACCCAAAGCTTTAGAATCCTCTCATCTTATCTGCTTCCCCTCCTCCCTTTTCCTCCTCCTCCTCCTTTCAAACTCCTTTTAAAACCTGTGTCTTCAGGTCCAAGCAAGAATGATAGGACTGACAGCAAATAGACACATGTCATAGTCAAACACCGAAATGACAGGGAGGAAGCCTCTAGCATAGTTTAGGTTCTGCTCTTCCCTTCTCTGTTCCACTCTCTGTTCCTGACGTCTTTCATATCTGAAATACTTTTTTTACTCTTTTCATAGGTGCATTATAGTTCTGTGATGAGTAATCCACAGTTCTGTCCAACCTCTACCCTTCTCTTTACCACTTTTTAATCTACTATTGTAGTCTCCACCCAATTTCCTTCTCGTATAAATGACTCTGTCTTCTCGCTGTCTTTTTGACCCTCCATCCTTCACATTTTTGCATGTCAGGTACACAGGCTGCATGCTTTCTGCATCTGGGCGTATAAGGATTTAAAACATCCCGTATGCAGGCCTGTATGTAGAGGTAGATAAATGCCTGTGTGACGGCACCGTAATGCGTTACCAATCTACCAATTTACTGCACATCCAAAGAGAACGATGATCCTTTCCTTGGGAAAAACGACTTGGCTATAAGGGCACTTTAGGAGGAGGAATGAGCCAAGTATGTGTTTGTTTTTATTTATTACTGTGATTTTGGGATATTGTTCTTCATATATATATATATATATATATATATATATATTAGGGGTGCAACGACACACAAAATTCACGGTTCGGTTCGGTTTGATACTTTGGTGTCATGGTTTTAAATTTAATGTTGCTGAAACAACAAAGTAATAAAAAAAATAAATCTATCTGATGGAGGAATCACTCATCCTTGGAAAAGAGAGTTTATTACAGAGAAATGGCTCTTTCCAAAATAAAAGCTATACTATACGCTTCTTCTGGCTATATTCTCAGCAGCATATTAAACATATCAGGTCCCCATAAGGAGAATCATGTGCTAACGGCTGTCTAAATGACTCGGGTAAAGTTTGTAGCTTGTTGTTTTTGTCTGCTTCCACTTGTCTTTGCACTAGGATGATGTCGGAGTAAATGTGCAGTCATATTCGTTGTGTTCCCACTAGTGCTGTCAGCGTTAATCTGAAATGACGTTAACGCCACAACACGGCAAATCTCTGTTAACGAGTTACCGCGGATCGCCCCATGCGTGGGGCTGGACGGTGTCAACACGTTAACGAGCTAACTGCGCTAACACACTAGTTCCCACCAATGTAATTGAGCATTGCTGGCACATCCAACATACTGTTTTACTTTAGTCCATGACGCACTTACCTTCAGGGTCATAGGTCACATGAAAACCAAAATAGTTCCAAACGCCAGATCTGAATGAGGGTGGGGGAGGTTCAATTTGCCATGTTGCAACGAGCTTAGCTTCTGTCTCGCTAGCTTGCGCTGCGCTCAGTGAATCTGCGTTCGACTACTCCGCCTAGGCTGCACTGTCGAGCGCAAATCCACTGAGCGCTCAACACAGACAGCACCATCAGAAGAAAAGTTGATAAAATAAATTAAAAATGTTGTATTGTTCGATACATATGCGTACCGAACCGAAAGCACTGTATCGAACGGTTCAATATCCATACGAGTATTGTTGCACCCCAATAAAAAAACACCATTTTATGTCTTGTTTGTATATTGATTATTTAAAGGATATCTACACAAAAGGAGGTTCCAAGAAAGTAGAAGATTTCTGCTTTTTTATAACTTAATTATGTTAACTTAAGCAGCTTGCTTTTGCAAGAATACACAAACATAACAGAGAACTATACAAAGGGTATTTTCTGAATGTAAACAGTGTTACTAAGTATAAGGTTGAATCCATTTTTCTAGTGAAACTATGCTGTTAAATTGTTGTTTAAAAAAGAAATCCTAAACAAAACTTACATCAAGAACATTTTAATTCTGCGTTTTCATTAGAAACTAATAATAACTAACCTAATAATACGTTAACTTTTCATTGAAGTCATTAGTTTCTTTCTATTGGCATGGTAGTTAGCACTGATGCCTCAGCGCAAGAAGGTCCTGGGTTTGAATTCGCCATCTGTGGGGAGTTTGCATGTTCTCCGCCTGCAGGAGGTTCTCTCCAGGTACTTCAGCTTCCTCTCACAGTCTAAAAACATGCAGTTAGTGGGGTTAGAATAACTGGTCATTCTAAATTGTCCATAGGTGTCAATGGTTGTCTGTTTCTCTGTGTTAGCCCTGCGACAGACTGACTGGCTAGGATAGGCTCCAGCCCTCCATCACCCCTCAGCGACCCTGAATTGGATAAATGGAAGGAGATGGATGGATGATGGAAACTAATAACTTACATGATTGCATTGCTCCATTTAGTATCCCAGTAAACTATTCCTCAGTTCATCTATCTGCAAGTTGGGCTTGTTGGTCTGTATTAGAAGACATTACATCTTCATCTTGATATAATGTGCTTATAGACTCCGGTGAGCAGAACTAGACTGCTGTCATAACACATTGGCTGTGTTAAATTCACCTGACATTAAGAGACGAGCTTTACACAGTTTTACAGCATAAATGGCCAATATACATACACACATATACGTACACACATATACATACACACATATACATAGACAATTGTTTTTAGTCAGGGTCTGCGCCCTTTCTAAGCTGCTGCCCGAGTCTTCATCTTCTTCTTCTTCTTCAAATACCTAAAGTTACACACATGCACACACACACACATACATACCACAGATAAATGCATATGAGTGCGCCAATACACACAGCACTCCTACCTCCCCTTCCCCACCTTCATCTAACACATAACACTTCCTGCAAAATTTACTGGTACTGTGTGCTATGCAGGCATGAGATAACGTCCCAGAAGTTTTCCAAGGGCAGGGCCAGCGCTCAGACATCAGAGGGAAGCAGCGTCGAACCGAAGCTGATTCATTACATGTGTTGCATCTGCCTCCTATTAAAAAGCCCAGAGCACTCTGGCTGTCTCTCCCGGTCTCTCTCTCACACTCTATGACTGCAAACTACCTCGCGAATCCTTCCATTTACCTCACCTCTCTCTCTCTTTCGAAAACTCCCTCTTTCTGTCTCTTTCCTCTTAACTTTCAGTTACCTCTGATGACATGCCTCACCTCCTCACAAGTCTCACAGGTTAGCTCTAGCATACGTTGCTACAGTACCAGGACTTAAATGTCCAAATATTACACAGCTTCTTCGTGTTTTTTTCTTCACTTTATTGCCTCATAGTTAGCTCTGAATAAAATTCAAACATCGTGTGCTCTTTGTTCTCCTGAGTCTGTCTGTTATTAAGTTTAAGATTCTTGAACTTGGCTTTGGCGGTTAGTTTTCCTGTGAGCTGTCGTAGCTTCTGCTGCTGTTCATTGTAACTGGAGCCCCATGAATATACTCATAATAATATATTATGTTGCAGAATAGATTCTTATTACAGGCATACTGGCACTGATATGTATGTCAGCTGTAAAGTAAAAGGTTTACACACTAAACAAATAAACAAGATACATTTAGGATCATTTAGGATCAGCTTCTTGGTCACAGCTCTTGAAAGGGGACTAATTTTAAATCCAGAGCCCCAGCACAAGAGCATGATTCAGAAATATTACTCATTTTATACTTTCCCTTTATGCAGTCCCATAGCTCATTAGAGGTGGGAATCACCATACAGCCCACGATACGATATTATCACAATACTTAACGCACGATATGATATTATTGCAATTTTTTAAAATATTTTGCGATATTCAGATTCTGTACATAAAGGTAAACTTTATCAATATTCATTTTCTCTAATATCAAAGTCTCACACTCAGTCTTTCTCTCATTTCAGTTTTATTGTTGACAAACTGAACGGTTTGTATCACAGTCTAGTCCAACTTAACTGAATCAACCATCTGGTACAATTATAGCTATTCTGAACTATGCAGTTTATGAAAACTATGCAGCCCCTTCAGCAACTGAAGAATTTGAAAGTAAATTAAAACAAAATATAATTTTACATTAAATAAAAAAAGTTTTAAACTTAATTATAATAAAACATGTCTTAAATTAAAATAAGTAAACTGTCATGTTTATTGCTGCCAAAAACAAGTTAAACACATTTGGACAGTGAAGGAATGTCAGGATTCTTGCTCAGAAAAAGGATCAACATGCTCTGAAGTCAGAGCACAAAAACCTTTTTGTAACAAAATATCGATTTCTGCTGTCCCTGTATCCATACATTATTAGCAAACAAAATATCACGATGCTACACAGTATCGATTTTTTCTCCCCACCCCTATAGCTCATCCTCGCCCCCGTGCTGGTTGGCCACATATTGCTTAGAAAATATGATATTACCCCAACTTTCCTGTTAATGACCTATTGCCCCAACCAACTGAAGAACACAGTCTAAAGTTAAACCAACTAAAAGTTTAAGACTCTTCCTCAACTGTCTATTTTTTAATGACTTGCTCATTTCCTTTTAACCAACAATCTCATCTTCAGTGTTTTAATTACGCTGCAGTGAGTGATAGGTATTTTAAGTTGTGTGTGTGCATGCGCGTGTGTGTGTGTGTGTGTGCTTTCGTTGAATTTGTTAAAAGGAGCCTTTTTGCAGTGCGAATGTCAGCTTCAACTGATAATTATTTCAGATTACATTAGAGGAAATTAAACATTTCTTATAGTACGTGTGAGGGTGACAAAGTTATCAAGTGCAGACACAGGAGAGAGTGTGAATGTTGCACTTCCAAAATGTAATTTTTACAACTAATAAGATCATTTTCAAGTGTTAAAAAATAATTAATGGTTTCACGGCAGCTGAATGGTCTTTGCCCACGGATCAGTGGTGCACGGTGCCCTGTGTGTAATTTATCAGAGGCAAATTAAAATGTAGAAATCAAGTCATTTATTAAAAAATAACTTGATCTTTGAAGAAACTGGGGTCAGGCTGAGAGCTGTGACTAGACTGCAGAGTTATACATTAATGATAATACTGATAACTGTTGTCAGTACTTTTGTTGCGTGACCTTCATCTGGATTTGCTTCATATTTACAGAGAGCAGTTCTGGCTTTGATTTTCAGTTAACTTGTGAGTTCAAGTTGTGAAAATCTCCGTGTGTAGCCAAACACTGTGTGTCATTTCGACATCTGTCTGGACCGCTGAGCTGTCCCGCCAACAGACTCTTATCAGCTGATAAGACTGTTTACACCAGTTTTATCTCTGTCCACTTAAGGGCGATGTAGTTGAGAGTCATAAGTGATAAATCCATTCCACTCAAAACCTTCGGCACAATTTCACATCCTACCGTTATTAGAGTCAACACTCGCTGTAGGCAAAAAGCCCTCTTTATTTACTGCATGTATCCTTTACAATACTGAATTATGATGTAACTAAGACATAAGGAGCTCATTTGTAACATATGTTCTGCAGTGAAAATGCCTCCAATCAATCACACATCTCTGTTTGAGAGACATAATGTTACATGTAAACAGTTAATTTTTATTCTTATTTTCTGATGAATCTGTTGGAGAGAATTAGGGCTGCCACGATTAGTCGACTAGTCACGATTATTGTCGACTATCAAAATCGTCGACGACTAATTTAATAGTCGACGCGTCGTTTGAAGCTTTGTAAGATCCCGAAAGATGCAGGAATAAGTAGTAGGATTTAAGAGTGTAATAACGGACTGAAACAGAAGATGGCAGCACTGCATGTACAAGGATGCCAGCTGCCGTTAAACCCCGAAGAAGAAGAAGCTGTGTCCCAGAATTCATAGCGCAGCCCTGCTCAGTTTCCAACAATGGCGGCAGCTAGTTAGTTTAAAAATTACTCTTATTATTCTTTCTGGGTCACAAAATAAACGATTAACATATTTTCAGGTGAGAATGTAGCTGTGTAAACCTCAAATATCTGCTCAGTTTATCAAGACACCACATATTTTCAAAAGCGCTCCGACGTTTTCGGAGACGTCTGTTACCCACTAGCTCGATAGCTAGCCGGGGGCTAGGCTAACTAGAGCCGTGAGAACACCGGACTCCCGGCAAATCGTTTTCAAACCCACCGCTGTCTTTCGCTACTCAGGTTAAACATGATATATAAGTCACTTGGATAACTTAAAAATGTTATTGTTTGGCTTTTTTCAGTATTTTATTTGTTCCTGAGTAAATCTGTTTGGCTGAGATTAAAGTTATAGTTTTTACACAGCTGAATAAACGTCAAGCAGACAACTGATTATCAGAAGTGTGAGATGCTCGAGAATTTACTCTGGTGTCCTGTTATATTTTAGATAGCAAGGAGTTTATTAAACTTCACCGAAACAATCTGCAAATTTCATTAAAATTTAATAAACTATCATCTTGTCTTTATTTTTAGCTAGCACATACCTTAAACACTTAAAGCTGTAAGCTAATGATAGTTATATAAGAGCAGATACTGCTGGTGCAATAAGCTGTACGTTTTATGTCCAATGGATGATGATCTGATTAGTCGACTAATCGCAAAAATATTCGGTGACTAGTCGACTATCAAAATAATCGTTTGTGGCAGCCCTAGAGAGAATACAGATCTATTTTCAATAGTTCCACTTTAACTCGGCGATTGGAAAGGACGGCTGAGACGGATGTAAAGGCGCACACACCTGAAAATGAATGAATAAATCATTTTCTCTCTTACGCTCCTAAAGGTTTAGCTGACCACAAAGTGCAAATGTGGCATTTCCAGCAGCATGTACCACAACCTGAAATTGGTTTACCGAGACTTTGAACGTGTCCTTTTTCTTCTTTTTTTTTTTTTGCAAGTCAAAGTGAACTTTGACTTGCAAATGATTATGCAAGTTGGGGAAAAAATAAACAGCCTCCAATATGATCACCATTTGAATTTTTCTTGTAAGCATGCATAAGAGCTTTGCGAACCTTTGTACACCGAAGTGGAAGCTGTGCACGCCTCGCAAAAAAAACAAGAAATAAAGAAGAGGCTTCACAATTGGAGAGCAAAACGCAGATCCACAGCACCGCTTCCTTGTTTTCCTTCCAATAACATCATTAGCATTTTGACATCATCCTCCTAATTGTTGTTTGTAGCTTTGAGAAACGGTTGCCTTGGAGTGAGAGTTGAGAGGGAGAGGAGGGGGCTGGGCTGTTTCCGCTGTAAGGGGCTTATCTGTTCAGGACAGATACTGTTCCTATGGTCTTGGCTGACAGGTAAGGTGTGTGTGCGTGTCTGTTGGTTGCAGTTGTCAGTGAACCCCAGGGACAGGTGCTGAGGGATAGGTTCGTATTTGGGAGCAGATGCACCTCCCCTTCCTCCTCTCTTGCCTTGTTCCCTCACTCCCCCATGAGGCATATGGTGAGAGTGATTGGAGAGACCCGGGGCCCAGAGGGAATGCTCTTCTCCCCAGTTCATCTGTTTTAGATGGGGCCCTGCGGGACACTCAGGCTCTCCTGAGGTCCCCGTTGGCTGGGAATCAGGCCGAGTAGGTGGCTCTGCTTTCAGGTCGACTGCTTTGTTACAGTGCGGGGCGTTTGCAGTGGCCACCCCTGTTAGCTTTACACTCGGCTGCATTCTACACTGCAATTTTGTGCAGAGGACACAAATGGCTAATAGGTCACACCTTCTCGTTTGTTTGCACAGTACCTCATTTATATGCAGCGTGGCTTTTAATCTGCCGACTCTTGTCACGTCCTGGCGTCGGCGCTTGGAGTGGAAACACCATCACAGGCTCATATTTGTAAACCAGCTTACAAATGTGATGTAGTTCTGAGTGCAGTAGGAGACGGCGTTACGGGGGCATTTTAGGACTTGTATAATATGTGTATCCCTTTTTATGTGGTCATTTATTATAAAGTGAGCTCTATGAATAATGTATGATTAAAAGCTGTAATGGATACACTGGGACTCGTCAAAATAAAAGCAAAAATCCATTTGCGCTCCCTGTAGTAAATCCACTTGCTTGTCCTTGGGCTAATTTCCAACTTGGGACTTGGTGGGGGAGTGAGTGCATGTATTGATAGCGATTCAAGGGAGGGAGGTGTTGGTTGTGCTGTAGAGGGAGAGGGAGAGAGAGGAAAAGTGAAATAACGCATGGATGAGGAACAAAGTCAGGAATACCTCTCTTCCTCTCTCGATGCATCCTTCCTTTATCTCCCTCGCTTACAGAGTCTCTCTCCTGTCTGTGTGTCTCACCATCTTATAGCTCCTTCCCCTGCCTCCGAGCAGCTGCCACTTCTGCGCCTGAAGAAAATGAAGGCAGATGAATCAATTTGGCCTGTGGCCCTAAAGTGCACTTGTCTGCGCCCCAGCTTGGGCGGGAGGGATAATGAGCCGATAGATTGAGCCGGTGCCGGAGCCCGGCACTGAGCGCGGAGGTGCCTTTGCCTGCCGCACCACCGGGCCACCCTCACACACACACACAATCCCAGATAGACACACGTACACACACATGTGCTCCCTGAGCAGCGGTAGCAGCCTGTTGTTGGGTTAATGGGGGTGAGGGTCCTTTGCGCAGGACACTTTTCAGAACAAATTAGAGGAAGGATCTCTATCAGTCATCTTCAGGCCTTCTTGTATTGCCCCTCATCTCCTCCTCGCTCTGCGCAGGGGAAGCCCGTAGAGAAGAATAGCAGAAAGACGGGAGTGTGTGTGGGAGGCAAGGTCCAAGATCTTAGGGTAATGAGGACTGACACTGGAACAAGGCCAAAGCACAGCCTCCCTCAGCACTGTTGACAGGTGACGGCAGGCTAGGGAGAGACAAGGCAGAGCGAACAGAGGAACTGGAGCAAGGAGAGGAAAATCGAGGGCAGAGCTAACAGCTTCTTTGATTCAAGGAGGGAAAAGGTGGGAGACCACGCAGTCATTCGATGCCCCCATAAAACCCCCTGCAAGGTGAAGAAGGAGGGAGGATCAAAGGAGCAGTACAACAAAGCATCACCCGCGAGCCTCCTGGCAGCTCCCTGCTGACAAGCTGCCGATTGATAGACACTGCAGGAAGAGGGCGGAAGAGTGAATGGAGAAAGAAACTTAGCCAAGCCTGAACAGATATGAGCCACTACTATGTCCATCTAAGTCTAACCCTTTCTACGCAGAGGGGCTTTGCGACTTCAGGGTTAGAGTAGTATAAGGAGACCCACGTCGGCCCTGCTCAACTTGGGGGGAAATTAAGATGCTGGAGGGCCTTTTGAAGATAATTAAAGAGCACAGAGCAGCAGCCTCCAGAGATGGACTGCAGACATGTTCAATACCGAGACTAATGGAGCTAATTTCCAGTACATTATTCATGTAAAACACAGGCCAGCTAAGTGAAGCTGTGTTTTTCATCCTATTTTTCTTCTCTCTGTAGTCTTAAGTCATCTTCCCACTCTCACTCACACACATTACTGCATCCTTTTCACATATGGGATACGTAGCATTGATGTTTGCTCATTGTTGGTTTCATTAACTCTGTTGTCTGGAATTCAGATGCTGGTCATTTCTATGTTAATGGGCTTAATGGCGTCATTCAGATGCAATCACAAGAGTGACAGAGAGAGGCAGGTTGCATTTGCAATTTTTAGATGGTTTGGGCATCTGACAAGGATGCCTCCTGGGGCTTCTAGGTGAGATGATGCAGGGATGTCCTACAGGAAGGAGGCCACGCTGGAGGAGACTATATCTCTGCGGGTCTAGGAACGTTTCAGTGTACTCCTGGATAAAGTGGAGGAGGTAGCTGGGGAGATGGGATCTCTGCTTAGCTAGCTTCCCCTACACCCAGCCCTAGATAAGTGGAAGAAAACAGATGGATGGAAAATACTCAAGTCAAGTTTAAAAACACTTTTGAATGATTAGTTATCCCTGCAAATGTAGAATTTATAGTCAAGACTCACGAGCTGCTCGTTTGGTATTAACGTTATATGATATTGTGCTAATACAGCCCTGCGTCAAATGACCAGTGATGGTTATAACGGCATTACAAGTAACGGCGTTACTTTTTTCACTAACGAGTAATCTAACTAATTACTATTCCTATTGTTACAACGCCGTTACAGTTACTAAAGAAAGAAAATGCGGTCACGTTACTATTTTTCAACAAACAGACGGTTGAAGCTGTGTTCAGCTTACTGCACCTTATATCAGCTGCACGGAAGTAGCTGTAAGTAATCTGGGCGCTACAGCTTTAAGCAGCTGCGCGCTCCCGCGGACGGTGATCACGATCACTGTCTAGCACAACACCTGGAGCTAAGGGGGCAAAACAATCGCATGAGTGCTACTGTTTGACTGAGGAAGAATAATTTTTTAAATTGTGTTGATAGGCCACGTAAAACCATGATGTAGATGATAAACATCATCTCAATAGTTTCGTCTCGTTTAGCGTCTAAGGACAGCGCAGCGAGACCTCTCTGAGCAAAAAATAACAAAACAAAACAAAAAACGCCCTTTTGTGTTGGTGGAAAAATGCACCATGTTGACCAATCAAACAATGATATGACAACATTACATTTGGTTGTTTAGGAAGAGGGGGAAGTTTTAGGGGTGATGGCGAGAGAGGGAGAGAGAGAAAGACAGCAGAAAAAGAGAGAGAGCGAGTACATGTTGAATGCAGATACCTGATTGTTATATAAATAGTTTGAAATGGTTATAAAAAAAGAGGGTAAAAGGTAAATAGCTGCAAATAACTTTGTTGTTTGCAAAACCTGTGCATATGATTTTAAAATTGACAATTTATATTTGCATTTAAAGTTATGAAATTTGATTCATTAAACATGTTTGTGATGGTTGCAGTAAAAAATAACTTTTTCTACTCGGATTTTATGTTTTTTCTGTGATTTTAGATCAGTTGTGTTAATACAGTTTGTCAAAATGAAAACATAACCGTAAATTCAGAAACGTGAGGTTGTGCTGAAAAGAATGACACTAAACAAGACAAAGTAAATCATTTTTAAAGGTAAAATGTGGAGGAAACATCAAAAGTGGTTAAAAATGGCCAATTATACCCTGGAGCCCAGAGGGTTAAACATTTTTCTTTTAAGTAACACAATAGTTACTTTTCAAGTAATTAATTACTTTTAGAATCTTGTAACTCAGTTACTTTTTTAAAGAAGTAACTAGTAACTATGATTAATTACTTTTTCAGCTAGTCTCTATTACATGACTGTGCTCACAGTTTCTACACACGTCACACAGCATCACAATAAGAACATTGAGTTGCTGCTACAGCCTGATTAGCCTTCCCCTAATACTGTCTGGAACAAACCTAAATAAAGTTTATTTTCACAAAAACTATGTGACGTTTTGAAGCAGTGATAACAGTGTTTTCTCTGTTTTGCCCAAAGTGGATTTTAAAGACATTATTTAAGAATAGAGAATAGTTATAACCTTGGACTTTGTCAGCACTTGCAAGCAGTTGAATTTTAGCAAAGACAATGAGTGCCATTGTCAAGCTTACTAACTTGTCCTTTAACATTAATGAGTATACAACAAAAGAAAAGGGGGAAAAAACATGAAAGCTATATAGCTGGGAGTTTAGGGCCAATTAAGCACCTCCCCAGACAGGAAATTAGTCCCTCACTTAATCACAGGCAGTCCAAGCTGCCAATCCCTTGTCAGAGTTGGTGAATTCCTGCCTAGATCAATTGCTATCCCATGCAATTGAACAGCAGGTTGGGGAACGGTCTTTGCACGCTACATCATTAACCTAGGTGCCTAATTAGAAGCTGTGTTTTGATCAATAGCCAAATTGATTGCTGACTGGGAAATGTAACCCCAAAGTCCCTGAGGAGACGGAAGCACTTTGGGCACTTTGGGAATGTGTCAGCAACACTGATGCTGAGTAAACAAAGTATTCAGCGCCAGCACTTGACAGCAACACAACTGTGGCTGTACCTCGACGTTCCGCCTCTACTGACGTGCTCGCCTCCCTGCCAAGGAGGATTGCTCTGTTTGCGCTCTCCTTGAGAGGAGGAAATCAAAAGGGCCACCATCTATTTTGAGATTCAAGGAGTGATTAGGCTGACAGCTAGTTGAGAGAGAGCGAGGGAGACCGAGGGAGAGGCGGGTAGAGGTGGAAGTCAAACCTAATTAGGCCTACCTGCCAGGTCTCTCTTCCTTCCATTTCTACACCCTGATTGCTAGGCGGCAGCTCCCCCCCACTGCTCCTGCATGCTCACCCCACCCTACCCCTATCCTGTCACTATTGACCTCAGCACACTGCTAATGCCCCTTGGCCAATCAGCATGCTTGCCCTGGCGGCAGCAGGGTAATTAAAAGGGAATTGTGTCTACTTGGCTTGTGAGCTGGTGGGCACAAGGGTAGACAAACATTCTCTCTCTCTGCCGCCCTGCCTCCCTCCCTCTCTCCCAGCCAGGTGGTACCGTACAGGACCTGTCAGATTAGCTGATGACCCTTTTAATTCTAGCCCAGCCGGGGGCCATAATTGATATTTACCGGGAAAGGTTAATTGTAGCAGTGATCTGCTTAAATTACAGTGGAGATCAGGAGACCGGGGCCAGACACCATACTTGCCACCGGGGGAGCTGCTACACGCAAACTGCTAGTCAAATGGATTACACCCCGCGGCCATTGCTGCTGTACTCCAAGGTGGGGAAGCAGCACGGGACATTGTGATTGGCTGATGCTGCAGCAGCACAGAGTCTTCCTTGCTTAGCTCGCCAACCTCCCATCTGGCTGGGAATTTGGTTGCACACCAACTGTGGGACTTGATGGCCTACAATAAAGCAAACCATACATGTTAGCATTAGGGCTGTCATGTTTTGGTTTCGCCATGATTTTACATTAAATCAACTTTTATTTGATATTCTGTATGTGCTAAACAGGAAGTTTCTTTTCTCTAAAATGTTATACACATGTCAACATTGTATTATCTACTCATAGTTCAAGTTACCTCTACGTTTTTGCTTGGTCATTCTGGCCTTTCAAAGTTAGCTTATGGAGCTTTTAGAGCTAACTGAGGAACTGGGCTGGACTGGAACTTTAGTCCAGCAGCATATTATTTGCTCTTTCATTTTTCAGCCAAGGTAAGGATATTACAGGTCAGAGCTATTCTGTCCTGGATAATTTTGCCTACCCAAAGTATGATCGGGTGTGCCCTCACATTATCTAATGTACAGTATGTGATCAAGAAGGAAATGTTATTTCACTCAAGCTGAACTATGCTGACTAGACTTGTAGTTAAATAAATCAGTCAAACTCAACACGGAGCAACTGAATTTGCACTGATCCCTTAAATTAAGTAAACCCAGCACAGTTGTGTTTACTTAATTTGCCCTGCTGCATTACCCACGCTGGCTGGTGCGACCAGCACCTGCTGATTGAGGTTTTGCGTTCCAGGTGTTTTTGTTGCAGCCAGTTCGATTTTGCATTTAACCAAAGTATAAACTGACTCTCACACACTCATTGTGTTTCCTTTGAAAGACTGTGTTCCATGGTCAGTTGAACCCATTTTTATTCGACTGTGCTTTACATAGTCGCCTGGTTCAAAGTACATTCGACTAAGTTAGAGGAAATAACATGAGCTGGAATATAAGACGCAGTTTAACAGACTTGTTATAAATGATTAAAAAAACTTCCGCTTCCTCTGCTGGGTGCAGTTTGACAGGAAACCAAGTGAATGAAAAAGTATTTTAACCCTTTAAAGCCGGTCAGAGCAGCACGCTCTGTTTTGCGTAACTTTTTTAAAATCCCGGTAGCTCTGCAACCATGTAAGCTAGCGCAATAATTTTTTTTGCATATGAAACCGGAGGAGTTGTACTTACATCTTATGCCATCAGCTTGTCCTCGGTCACAGTTTCCTTCCACATATAGTTTTGCAAAAACTGCATAAAAAGCACTTGCAGCAACAAAAACATAATATTCCAGAAACACGCTTTGCTGATCCGATCAGCTGTTCGTAACACTTCCTAAGTCCATCAGCGTGAACTATCGCATGTCCGCCATGACCTGCCCAAAACTGGAAGTGACATCATTTTGCAGAAATGTAGTTTTTTACCATCAGGGCCTCATGAGCCTATACTGGTGTTTTTAAAAGTTATGTTTGACTTTCTGACTTTCTGTGTGGTTTCTGGGATGCTTAGGACTCATATTGCACTGCTGGAAATAGTTTATTTTGATGCACATGCTGCTTTTTTTTTTTTTGCAAATTTGCATTATAATATTTATTTTTGTTTTTCCTGCAGTATATAAAAATTGGTGTATTTCAAAAATAAAACTATGAAGACACTCAAAATAAATTTCCTGTGGTGGGAAACTATTTTGTGCAACTTTTTTGTATTTACAGTTTTGAGGGATAAGCCTCTTAAATTTCTCTAACTAGAAATATATGTTAAAAAAACAAAAACGATTTTCAATTTTTTTGTAGTTTTTGCAATTTATGTAATTACTATGCACTTAATGCAGACATATTATTAAAATTTAGGCTGTAATGGTTGTATTGATGTATAGCAACTTGAAATGCTCCCAAAAATGTCTCTACAACATGTAAAAACATAATATAAGCTCTGGCGGACTTGGTTCTATGGTAGGTCTTAAAGGGTTAGTAAATTTCACATATTTGCAGGTAGATCAGAGTTCTGCTATTCTTTTCTCATGTACCATTGTGTGCAGTGTATTGTTTTTGTTTTGTTTTTTACTTTGGTCTTCTTTGCAATTATTGTGTTTGTGTGTCATTTCTGTCAGTCAGATATAAAGTTGGCTAATGCACAACTAAAATCTTTCTAGCGTGATTAAATGTTTGGTGTTATTAGATCTTGTTGCATGGGCTGACACTGGCAATCAGCAATCAACAACCCAGCCTTCTGTACAATTTTAGATGGCATGAATATTAATAGAGGTTTCTATAGTTTGTTGCATTACATAAAGTAGGCGAGACTAAAATGTGCGCCCACCACAGTTATGAAGTACACTTAGCTCTCAACAAGATAGTTTTAAATTGTTGTTTTTTCTCTGGTTTGTGTAAATATTTCAGTCTTCTTCTCTTTGCCATCTTGTTTTAGCAAAAAGCTGCTGCAGCTTTCAAATTTGTTTCTGAAAAAATAAAATACACTAAGTCAGTGTCTTTAAGTAGTGGCATGGTCGATTATATGACTACATTTTTAGACGATGGCATCATGTCTTGTGTGTTCTGCAGATCAAACCTTTGGCTCTTCATCCAGTCATTGTCGGCGAGGACGAGACTGAACTCAGTCGACCACACAGGAGCAACTCCAAAGAGCAGCTCAGTGAGGTGAGTCCACAGACGAGACCCAAACTCTAATCTCAGATAGCCTCTTTGTGTTGGGAAGAATGCTGTTGGTTAATATGTCTCTGAAGGTTCTCGGTCATCCAGGTCATCGTAGGCTAAGCAGCTTGGAAAGAAAAGCTTCTGCAACAAAACTTAAAGAAGTCCAGATGCTTTTCTTTCCAACCTCCTGAGGGTAGTTGGTTAACGGCACATAGAAAGGACTGGTCACACAATATCACCTAGTTTACTTGCCATTACGTGAAGCGTGACCAGTTAAATTTAAACATAACCAGGTTCAGCCAGGTGTGGGTCGACCTCACCAACCCCAGAACGGAACGAGTTAAAGGAACGGTTCCAATTATCCCTGCGCCCGCATCCATATGCCAGCCCATTTAGAAGATGAGTAGGTGGCAAAGCAAAATGGGAACCAGACATTGGTTCAGCATAAGGGATGAAATAATGCAATTTAAATACAGGGGAAGTAATGAGAATTTATGCAAAATCCCAAGCAGCTCATTTGAAATGAATGTAGAAATATGCTTCCTAACTAATGCCTGTCAAGCAGGCCTCCCAAACCTAACTAAATTCAATCAGACTGTTCATTTAGCTGACTAAACCAGGAGGAGCGAGAGGAAGAGAGGAAGGAGGAGAAGAAAAATGTGCAGCTTCCTTTTCCAGCAGGGTTGAAATGATGGGAAGGAAAAAGATTTAAAAGAACTTATTAAATACATTGTTTTAAGTTATTCATATTTCCAACCGAAAATCCAGTCTCATGAAAAAAAACAGCCTAATTTTTTCCTATCTTCATTTTCTTTTTTCTAAGCCTCGCTGCTCAGTTTCTCCCATGCACCCCCCTCCGCACTGTTTTTCTTGAATTTGTGTAAAAGGCTGTCTTTTAATGAAAAAGTCAGGAGGAAGAGGCGGGCTTGTCAGATAAAAGCCCAACGCTTGTTGACAGCTCTGACAGGGATATGCGACAAGCACTAAGAAGGAGGGGGCATGAACGAAGGGGGGCGGTGGAAGTGGTGGTGCTTGCTGTAATGGCGAGGGGTGGGGGGAGAACACGGTTGAAAATTGCACGCTGTAATCGGCAACGGTGTTAGATGTGGCATGTCTCTCTAATCTGCTGCCAAATAAATGGTGCACAGACGTTGATCGCTGTAGCCACGCCATCTATATCAATCCATCTCTCCTCCTCTGCCTGTCTTTATCTTTCTTCTTCTCCTTCCATCTTTTCGTGCGTGTTTCTTCGCTGGCTGTATTCCACCCGGTGAAGGCCTGGACGTGACACGCAGCGTGTCATTGTCTCCCTTATATTTCTTACTTTTTCAGCTCCATGAAATCTCCACCACCGCACTGAGAGCTCTGCTAATTTTCATAAAATACGCTCCACCACATCAAAGTGGTTCCCCAGCTTTAAGAGCTCTTAACTAATGATGCCGCATTGGCAACAAGTAAAATGGATTTCTCTTGTCTTACCGCCAAAGGAAACGGAGACAAATGCGACATGCGGACGCACCCGCCTGCCTGTAAAAACAGTCATGCATCAATTTGTGAGCAGGGGGTAAAAAAAAGAAAAAAATGCAGGGGATGCTGTTTGTTCATTGCCATGGTCGGGTCTTTATCTGTTTATTTTGACTAGGTAATTGTGCCTGCAGTGCAGTAGGGCCCCTGCACTAAGCCACGCAGGGATTAGGGAAATGTGAGGTGGAGAGGGGGTGGGTTCCACTGTAACTGTGTCCTGCAGAGGAGGGGGTGGCAGTTGTGCTGCTGTCGGGGTCTCGAAAACCAAACTGTATTCACCAACATATCCACCCACATGCACCCAAACCCACCCACCCACCTTATTTTCCAGCCACAGAGGGCATATGTGTTCACATCCTTTCTCTTATTATTGTCCAACTAGTAGTGATTGGCCCGCCTCCTGGCCTTCATGCAACGGTAAAAAACCAATAGTCTGGGTTAGAAGATGGACAGGACCCTCCCCTTTTAACGCCATGTTTTTCTTTCTTTCTTTCTTTCTTTTTTTTTTTTGCAGGAAGAGTGGAGGAGGGGGCGTGGAAATTGGGAGAGGATAAGGGGGTGGATTTAGTAACATTTTTCTTCTCTGGGGCTGTTTAGTTAACCCTTAAATGCCGCCAGCATCCGCCCCATCTCTTTCGCCACCAACCACCATCGCCACCACACACATACTTGTCCTACTCCCTCCCCCAACACTCTCTCTCTCTGGGGCGGGTTCTTAAATCCTTTTGAAGTCCTAAGCACTGCAGAAATCCATTGAGAGCCATGTATAATGGCTTTTAAGAGAGAGTGTTTAGCTGTATGCCGACCCTATGGCTTATGAACCACTGGCGTTTTAATGGATCCCCCTTTCCCTCCCCTCTTTTTCTCCCTTCACCAGCACTAAATCCAATGGATTGTCCCTCATTATCATTTAAATAAGCCTCTCTTTCTACTCAGAATGCTGCAAGTTGAATGAACTCGACATAGTAAGGCTAATTCCAAATGGCCTTGGCCTCACTCCACCTATGCACATATGCACTTACGCACACAAACACATGAACATACACACATTTTAACGCACTCACAGCACGCACACATATAAACAACAGACCGCATTTTCCTTGAAACACGCTTTTGGCCTTTTTTATCCACATATTTTTGCCTTCCGTTCGGCTCTTACCCCCCATACTCTGGCCTCCTCGCTGGTTGCGGTAGTGAGGATAGCAGAAAGGTTGAGCAGAGTGGGAATAGCCTTTTGATTCCCACAGAGCCTACTTTCCGGTTCGCAGCAGGACTCCTCCCTAATCGTCACCACAGGAGCCGTCCTGCAAATCAGAGGGGCACACAGGCGTTGACAAGGGCTGATGCTTTGAGCAGGTGTGGGAGAATGGATGAGGGACATTGCGAGGGTGCAAAACAAGGGAGGCAGTGGCGGCGAAGGTGTGGGGGAGGTCGTTTTGGATTGAAGGTGGACCTATGGATGAAATTGGTCTAGCAGAAAAGTCTCCTCCAGAGACCAGGGGGGAGAAATTGCCAATCTAGACAGAGGAATAAAAGCAGTGAAAAGTGGAAGTGGAGGGAGGGATTTTGAGATTGGTATTCGTGCTGGGCGCTGACAGACAGAGCAAGAGAACAGAACAAAACCAAGCCTTTACTGCCTCCATACTGCTCTTGTTCAGTATTTAGAGGACTGCATTAGAAGGCACGGGAGTTAAATGGGCCGAAACACGTCCCGAGATATTTATCCTGAATAAAAAAGGGACAGATAAAACACAGACAAGTAAAAGACCTCATAAAATTGATGGGCACTGTGTATAATTTTTACACTTTCTTTCTTTTGTAACTGTCCACTATCACAAGAATGTTAGAATCATCAAAAGATGATGTTCCAGTGTGCAGTTACCCTGATGACTCTTTGCTCATAGAGCTTTATATATAAGACATGTTATTTAAATGGGTGACAAATCTAGTGACGGGAATTCGTGACCTCATCGTGAGGTTACAAATCACTGTTGTCTAGCAACAGGGAGAAGGCCCTGAAAAGAGACCGTCCCTCATTCAAACACCCGCCAAATCTGAAGCTGCTTAGAAGAAAAGTTGATAGAAACGTAAAGAACACACTGATGCATGGATTCCTTTATTATTAGTGAGTGGTGAGAGGTCAAGGATGATGACGTAGAACGGCCTCACCCTAACCTGCAGGACCCCACAATGACACCTTCCCAACAAGTTCGGACCAGTACACCCAGAATCTCACTGTTGTATTTACACAGATGTGGACCATTGGACTACAATCATGTTTTCCACGGTGTATTTGTAGTATGGGACTTTTTGTTTTTAGACCAGCTACCCCTGTTGTTCAGAACAGAATGAATGGTAGCAAAGTGAGCAGGCGTGGGGTGCATGGTAGGACCCCACAATGACACCTTTTCCAACAAGTTCGGACCAGTACACCCAGAATCTCACTGTTGTATTTACACAGATGTGGACCATTGGACTACAATCATATGTTTTCCACGGTGTATTTGTAGTATGGGACTTTTTGTTTTTAGACCAGCTACCCCTGTTGTTCAGAACAGAATGAATGGTAGCAAAGTGAGCAGGCGTGGGGTGCATGGTAGGACCCCACAATGACACCTTCCCAACAAGTCCGTGTCGGACCTGATAGACTGTTGTTGAGAAATTCAAACAACACACATGCATACAGAGATTTCTTGATTTATTATAGAGATGAACATGGTGGGAACACTGAAAAGGTTATGATTTTATTTTTATGCACCATATTTACCGATGGTGAAATATCTGCCCACTCATCCAAAGAATGCTTGTTGTGATGCTCTTCCTAATCTAAAGAGTTTTTTAGCACTAAACAGACACTTAAAATCTTCAGTTATAAAATAATTCCTGTATCAAATAGTTTTTTAATTTGTCTCCTGATGAAGGTGATGGAGTCCCTCTCATTCGTCTGTTGACGTCTCTGGGAACTAAATTCAAACCAATAAATGATACTTAATTTTCACATGTAGCACTGCAGCGCATTATGAGGACAGACCAGTACACCCAGAATCTCACTGTTGTATTTACACAGATGTGGACCATTGGACTACTTTTTGTTTTTAGACCAGCTACCCCTGTTGTTCAGAACAGAATGAATGGTAGCAAAGTGAGCAGGCGTGGGGTGCATGGTAGGGCGGGTAAAAGGTTAATGTGAATACTGATATTAAAGCTACGCTGCTTCATCATGTCAGCGTGAGCGAGTGAAACACTCCTTAAAGGTCATCCCTGTTCTCCTCTCTCTCCCTACAGAGTTCCACTCACTCGCTGTCAGGCCGTGGCTACTCGGTAAGTGACATTTTCATGCTTCATAGCTTTACGGCAGAATTACAATCTCCAACGACCCGCTTTATGGCCCCGGCGCTCGACATTTTAATTATGTTAAATAGAGTAATGGAGAAATCATGATATTAGGAACATTAATTCTGGCTGACTGACTGATTAAATTGCAGGAAGGTGTCCTATGCTACCTTGGCAAAAAGGGCCTCGTTTTATTGGCATTGATCAGCGCTGTTCGCCGGAGCTGCAATTTCGATGTCGGAGTTTTATATCTTCCTCCAGTGACTGTCAGTGACGGATGTTTCTGCTCACACATATGAAAAAAAAGCTTAAAAAGACTTTTGCTTTTGTGCTATAAATCCATTTTTCACTGCAGGAAGGCTGCATGTATGCATGTTACAGGGAAAACTGTCCCGTGGACTTTTGGAAGTGACTGCGTACTAATAAGAGGTAGTTAGAGACTTATTTTTTAATCTTGGAACATGTCGCCTGTTCGAGGTAAAGGTGCCCAAGAGGATTATTTAGTGGCACCTAAGAAAACATCAGCTCAAACCTTTTGAACATAAACTAGCTCACAAATTGTCACTACAGGACTATTTTTATCCCCTGAAAGCATCTGTTGCCTTGCCCCAGTGCATTCTCGAACCGTGAATTTGTGTTCTTCCCCTCCCATTGTTTCAATGATGTGTGTAGTCTCTGGATAATACAGACAAGCGCTCGTCCTTTATGTCCTTTCCTTAAAGGGAAACTCATAAGAGGAACGTTGTTTAAAGTGTGCTACTTTTAGCTGATGAGTGGCATATGGCAGTTCTCATTGTAGCTTGGAAGCAATCATCTCGGCAAACAAAACAACTATAAATGGTTTGTCAGCCTTAATCTGCCTCAAAGGACTACAGTTAAAGCACTGAACAAAGCTCAACTTCAGAAGACATTGATCTCTGTGCGATCTTCTTTTTTATTTTGTTTTAATAGAACATGTCACATTCCTTTTCCCCAGTGGCTGCATGCTCACAGATGGATGAAAACAAACAAGACCTTCCAAAAAAGCTTGTGGAGCCCTTTGGCTCGAGCTGTCAGTTTGAGTCGGCAGGGAACGAGGCCCTCTCTTTATCTGAAAGGAAGAAGGAGGGGATCAGAGAGACAGAGGGAGAGAGAGAGGGCAAAAATGGAGGTGGAGTTGGCGTGGAGGTGGTTGTGTGGGAGGCAGGGGCATTGTGCAAGCAAAGGAAAGTCCAGTAACGAGGGCAGGAAGTTTCATGTTGTCTGGCTCCCCACTCCAGCTATCCAGTGGTGCTATCTGCAGCGTTTCTAGCCTACAGGCACCTCCTGGGTACTGAGCTCTGACTCTCAATCTGCTCTGCTGCTGGGCCTGCATGATTTCTGGGGTTTGCTTATCTGTGAGTGCTTCGGGCTTTATAGCATGATGGTTTGGAAGGAGAGGCATGGGGTGCGAGGTCAGGGGGCTTTGGGGAACTGCCAGCAGAGACTGAGTGGATATGGGAGGAGGAGGAGTAGGGCGAGGAAAAGACCAGGGGCTTGATATAGTGTTATAGCTGGAAAAAAAAGAGGCTACGTATGTGGGCGGAGGCCTGGTTATGAGTAGGGGAGGGTCAATGAGGCTAGCTCGAAGGCAACTTTGCGCTACTGGCCGCTGATAGCATGGAAGAGCTATCTAAGAGTTGGCCTCTGGCGGTCATCGCTATCTGCTTTTTTGCTCCTCCACAATAAAAACTCGAGCTGGTGTACGCGGTCCGGTTATTGGTCACAAGTCACTAAGATTTAATAAAGTGAATCTTTCCTGACAGTTTGTCTTTTACTTCTATCGGAGATGCTTGTTTATGCTTCCATATGTCTTTCTGGAATATTCCCTTTCTGGAATTAGTGGAATTGTAAAGCGCTTTGAGAGCCCCGAAAATGCAATCCATTATTATTATTATTATGTCTTCTTATGTTGCCTGTAAGGCTTGAATGGCCTCGACTGATTGGTTTAGAGAAGAACGTAGAGGACGTTCCTGCATTTTAGTGCCAGACTCATGCATAAGGAGTGTTTTGGATATGCCAAATACCTTAATGCTCTCTTTAAATGCTTTGGTGGTTGCTTACACAACACATTAGCTGTTGGTTTAATTGTACTAACTGTGATTTTGTAAACGGAAATCTTAAGACACAGGTTTTCACATTGGTATGATATTTTTTTAAATCTATTTTTCAGATAAAACTTAAAGAAAAATGGAAGATTAAGAAGTAAATAATATCACATGGCTAAATGATACCAATAAATGTCTTTACCTAGTGGAGCAAAACACTGCAGGTTTTCTAAGTCGTGCATTTTTTATGCAATTTCTAGTTGATAAGGGAAACGGGAACCTTCTTTATATGCACACAGCACAAACTACACAACACAAACAGACAATAGCATTTAGCTTCGTAATAAAACTATTAAAAGTTAACTATTAATCTGAACAGAATTTGTTTATCCAGTCGATGCATTTGAAAGACAGGCAGTCTTGCAAAGGCTGCACCTGTCCTGCTAAAACCCACAACCCTCTGTCCCACCCATCGCATTTCAGGGTGAGGATTAATCTCCGGAGCATTGAGTCCAGCATTGATATGTAGCAGCAGGAATGAGACTTGCTATCTAGCTCGCTGTGGAAGACTGGATATGGAATTGTTTATCAGTCCAACTCTCTTCTGTCTGCTTAGTGCAGGCTTCATTATTGCCCCGGCTATGTTTGGGAGACGAAATCTGTTCCTTGTTTCCGGTGCTGCTACCTGATTGTTGTTCCAGTGGAGATGGGTCTGGGCTCTGGCGATTTATCATCCTCTCAGGGGCTCCTCGATAAAGAGTCCAACATCTGCACCTGAGAGATACGTGCTGCAAGAAACGGGAAAATGTCAAAAAAAATCTCACTTCAACGATCCGCCCAGCCTGTCATTACCCCTGGGTTACATATATTGTCTGGAGGGGGAGATGTTGTAGCTAAGCCCAAGAAGACAACACGCCGCTCTTTTCTTCCAGATGAAGTGATTAAGCGCCAGTCACCCACCCCACGTCTTTTGAAACCACCCAAGGCCAAGCCACAGCTCATGTTTTCTTTGACGATAAATCCATGCAGGTTTTGTCTGCGACAGTATAATCTAACTAGTCTGTATTGGGAGGGTTTATCTCCACTACGTCAGAGAGTCAAACCTTAGCTGAAGAGTATTTGGAGCTCTCAGACACACCCGTTCTTCATTTCCCCGTGCTCAGGTTGTCATAATCATATTTAACGCTAAATGAGTACACTCTAAACAGAGCAGTCTCAGTCATGTGTGCATTCTTAAACAATCTTGTTTTAATTGATTTGGCATTCACGACCTCCACGTTGTGACAAATGCACTTGTTTGTCTGAGTGACGAGAGCTTATCGCAAGATCTCTGTCAAATACAAGGATTATGTCACTTAATTACAGCAGGAGCCATTAAAAGCTCCGTGTTTTATTTAACAGAGTAAAACAGATTTGCTGGATTTAATGCTAAACACAGCAACTCAAAGGAAATTGGGTGTAAATTATAGCTTGAATTTAATTTTTGAAACGAGATTTTTTTGTTAATATACTCTGGCGTCTTCACCTGCAGTAGATGGAGCATCTTGTCTCTTTGTACATAACTCTCCCTCCCTCTTTCTCACCGCGCTTCTTTCCAGTGGGGTGTGCAGGTCTCTCCATACCACTGGCTCTGCACATGGTGAAAATTAGTGAAGGAAACCAAGAGCCCAGCAGGAGTGGGCTGGGGCCCTGACATTCTATTGGCCTTGGGGTGGGGCGCTGCCTGTCAGTGGTCGCTCTATGAGGGCTGTCCGCCTTAAAAAATCTATTTGTTTATCCCCGTGTGCGGTCCGGCTTCAGATCCTGGGCCCCGCTGCTCTCTACGCACCAGGGACCTGGGCTGTTGCCGCTAGCAACAGATAAAAATTGCTGTTAACCACAGCAGGGCCCACAACACATCAATCAACCGGTCTGATAAAGGCTGCAGGCTTCTTGGGCCCCGGCTGAATGGTGCAGTTGAAAATCCTTTTCCAGTGGCTGAGCACACAGAGCCGTGATGATAGAGGCCCGCTATCATTCAGAGTCGAGGAGGGAAACTTCATTTTCAGCAGTGCAGTTCAGGTTTTTTAAAGGAGACGCTTTAAAATGGCACCAAACAAAAACGGAAGCGGTCATTTAAATAAAAAAGTGACACTGTGAATTACTGTTGACTGGGCTTAAAATGTTTAGTTGTTTGTATGAACTCTTAATTGCTCTCAAAGCTGACTAAAAGTTGGGACATTCGGCTTCACAAAGTTCCACATACCCCATTCGTTAAGACTGAATTGAGGCCAAGTGTTTCCCAAATTTCCCGTCTTTACCTCCAGAACAGCAGTGGGAAACTACGTTATCATTTATTCCTCATCACAGAGGAACCATTTCGAAACTCTATGACGCTATTCTGTCTTTTAGTAACCACTCTAATGTTAAGCTTAAGTGTCCATGGGAAGGAGAACTAGGAATTCGAATACATGAGGAGTCTTGGGAACAGGCTATAGCGAGGGTACGATCTTCCACCTCCTGTGCTCGTCTTGGACTTATTCAATTTAAGGTCATACACACGGTGCATTTCTCTAAGTCTAGACTTTCTGAATTGTATCCAGAAGTGGAAAATAAATGTGATAAATGCCATGGTTCTCCTTGTCACCTTAGCCACATGTTTTTTCTGTGTCCTGAGCTACAAAGTTTCTGGACAGGGTATTTTGCTATTATGTCAACTGTTCTTGGGGTAACTCTTCGTCCTTGTCCTCTGATTGCTGTATTTGGGATTCCTGTTCGCTCACTTACACTTGATTCCACACAAAAGGATATTATAGCCTTCACATCCCTATTAGCCAGACGTCTAATATTGTTGCATTGGAAGTCTGTTAAGTATCCTACTGTTACCCGGTGGCTTAAAGATGTCATGTTTTTTTTAAAAGTTGAAAAAATTAAATATACGTTGAGAGGTTGCACAGCCAAATTTTTTCACAAGTGGCAACCCTTTATCTCTTATTTTACTAGTCTGGAGGTATTACCTGTTTAAATGTACTTCTGTTACTGTTATATTCCTCTAAAATGTTTGATGGTTGTGTTGATCTGTGTGGGACTGGGGCGGGGGGTCTTTGTTTTAGAATGCATTGTTTTTTATATATATATATATTTAAGTTTATTTACTTAGGAAAATGAAGAAAGGTTGATTGTATTTTGGTAACTGCAAATACTGTCGTTTTCTTTTTTCAATAAAAATATTTTCAAAAAAGACTGAATTGAGATCAACTACTAGACTAAACTCTTTACCCCAATGGGCCAAACTGGCATTAGAACAAAACATTTCTTTCACCAGGGGTGACTTCAATGGTTCGTTCTAACCTTTTGCTCCCCAGTTCCACGATTCTTAAAGCAAATGCAGCGCTGATGACTTTGCTGCCCCGTAATAAAAAAGAACAATACTGATCTTTTCTTATATTAAATCCAGTTAATGTATTCCCAGCTCTGTTATTGGCCTTGTAGCTGTAAGTTGCAGTTATTCCAAATGAAACCCACAGTCTCATGGGTAACAACATTACTTTTATCCCCCGAAGCCCAAGCTTGATTATCATCCTTCTTAGTTTGTCCTGGATGCACTGTCCCCTAACTCACCTGCCCCACTTTAAACAAATAGCCCTATAATGTAACAATCAAACAACGCTCTGAGGATTTGTTTACTGCAGCCTTTTTCCCCATTAAGTTTCACTAACACTGCAGAAAAAAGAGTGGTAATTCCACTTTATCATATGTTACATATACCACAATCAAGCAGCAATTACATGCTCCTTCCATTTGTAAGAGCTCCCATTGCCGACGTGGATGTTTTAATGAGGGCTGTAATGAACGCTCAGGGTGTTTGGCAAGTCTCCGAGATGTTGCCGGGGCTTTTATGGCTCCCCATTATAACGTACAATTTGCATCAGCAAATTACAATGCTCCATATCATTATCCTGCACCAAGGCCCGATCATAAATTAGAGCTCCAATTACAAACATCTATCTGGGAATGGGGAATGAATATGATGGCAGCCCCCCAGAAGCAGGCAGGAGGGAGAGAAAGCCTCCTGTGGATTGTGGGATGAGACTTCCATAGAGGTGTGATATTCCCATAAACCATCCTTATGTGGAATTCATGGTTCCAAAGGAAATAGACAATTTGGGGGGGAGGGAAGTCTGCTATTTCTTTTTTGGCACTTCCATATGTCATATTTCATGGCACACTGCACACTGAACTTTTTGGTATTTTAATCTCTCTCCTTCTGCTAAACCCAGCACCCACTGATTTCTATGGCTGACTGTTTCACACTTTCATTCAAAGCTAAGTAAACCGGTCCATTCAGCTGTGCAGGGGACAGCTCTTTTTATCGTGTCTCAATCCAAACCAAAGCTCTGTCTCTGTCCCTCCCAATCTCCTTCTGTCTTACTCTCTCACCCTCTCACATCCAACTTGATTATACACCGGAGGGAACATCATAAATCATAGAGATTTATCTTGCTGCAGCCTATTAATTTAGCACCACAAGTGTAATATTAGAGTATGTCATTTAAAGAAGCTTTGCAGCAGTGCTTTGCCAGTGTCCGTCGGAAAATTCAGAGATAAGCGTTTTAGTTTGGGCCGAACCATCATGGAAAAAAGGGACACTTCTGTTTTTTTGTGCTTGGTTGTTCTTCACGCTTGCTTCTTCATTCTTTGGCTGATATTGAGATTCTGTGCCTGACTCTCCTGAGCACTAACTGTTGTTGTAGGGCAAACAAACAGCAGTGTACCTGTGATGGCTGTGTTGCCTGTAATCTGCGACCTGTGGCCAAATCTTGCATGGAGAGGTAGAACAAAAGGCGTACGCCAACAGATCGCTGCAGGCGCCAAGCAGAAACCACCTCTACTGATGAGACAAAAGGCCTGCGGGTCTCCCACAAACCCATAAGAGCTCCCAAATGCTGCACAAACAAAGCCTGAAATTAAGAAGAGCCAGAGGCAGGCCCATTTCTGCAGCAGAGCTAAAGTGTTCCTTTTTCACAGCCTCGGTGGATTTCCACTATGGGCTTGTAATAGGGCAGAAAAATGAAACAACGCTTTGCCATTTTCAGTCACAGATATTGAGAAAGCAGTTTTTTGTTTCTTGTTTTGCATTTTTCCAGCTCTTTCTGCTTTCACATGTCCTACCACACGTTGTGGGCTCGTTTTAAAGGTACTAAAACCTCCTCTTATAGCCTTTAGCGGGCGTCGGATGATGTTTAATTCATATTTTGTTTTACATTTTAACCTTTCATGTCTGTAGAATCAAATGCATTCATATTTTTGTTTGCAAAGCCAAAGGAGAAAATGTCTCCCAACCCTGGTTAGAGCTTCAGAGGTCAGGAAATGAATTTTATTCCATATTCACAAACACCCCGTGGCAATTATTACTTCTAACTGTTAATGTTTCTATGAATCCATTAGGGTTCAAACCCCCTACCTGCCTCTCTAACTCTACCTTCATGAATACCATTTCTAGAACCTTTCAAAAAAAGTTAGACTAAGTAGGTCATGTTCTGCCACTCGTCTTCTAATCACTCACCGAAAAGAACATGATTTCCCTCCATCGGAGCCCCTCAGCCTTGCTCCTGGGATTTCATTCAGCAACACACACTCATTTGATTTTCTGGCATGTATTTTCTCCTTTTCCTTTCTCTCACTACACCCCCTTGCATATCCTAACTTGTATCTGACAGCACACAAGCAACATCTACCGTGCTTCCAGCTTCACAACACACACTCACACATATGCACCATAGCTCCTCCTCCCCCTCCATCTCTCACTATCTCTGCCTCCCTCAGTGGAGAAGGTGTCTGACAGTAACAGCAGGTAAGGTATAAGATTACAGGAGAAGCAGGGGCAATTATAACTCCAGCTGATGCTGGTGTGTTTATGAGGAGAGTAACTGTTAATGACAGTGTTGTGGTTTCTCCAGAGGCCCCAGCACAGCTCTGGGAAGCCTGCTGTTTTTGTCAGCCTAGCTTCATGCTATTTGTTGTAGACAAGTTTAGTTTAGTTTTTTTTTAATGTGCTGACATGTGTCTGTGTTGGCCCTGCCCGTGCTGTAATGCTAAGTAGGTAAAGATTTCCTATAATGTGTTCAATTACCATTTGGTTGCTGACTGAATTGCAAACAAAAGATGGCGTCTTACGGTCATAGCAGCTTGGCTTGGTAGCACATATTGGTTAACACATGTATACACGCAGTTGCTGATGCGTACATGAGCTGGTGATTGCTGATGCAGGTCTGTCTTGCCTTGCTACTTGCTCCGTGTGCTCTCACATACAGCAGGCAGATCATAGCAACTGAAGAGCAATTTGGGTTTAGATTTTAAAAAATAACTCTATCATAATTGCACAAGATTTTCAGTTTCTCGCACTGGGACTCTCCCCGTTGCTGTTCTCCTTGGCCAGTGCTTGACTGGCAGCAAAAGATTTCAGCACCACTACACACTACTGTAGACCGTAACCTGTACATATACTGGTTAGCCACAAGATTTCAACTGCGTAATATTTGGCTGGTAACCAAAATAACTCTGACCTGCAAAGTTATTTTGCTGAGCGTTTCCTCAGAGCACAAAACCGCTGAAGAAGATGCTAACCAGCGGTTAGCATCAGATTGTTTAGCATCAAACTGCTGAAAAAAGTGGTTCTGATAGAAAGGTGTCAGAACAGTGCATTGCTGTTTTTGTCTTGTGTATGTGGCTGAATAGCTGGAGACAAGTTGGGGGGCCAATGCCGACTCCTATCCTCCACCAAAGCACCAACAGTAGGTACATAAGCATCAGAACTGGACCACGGTGCAATGGTGGTCTGATGAATCACATTGTCTTTTACATCATGTGGATGACCAAGTGTGTGTGTAGCTTACCTGGGATGCACAAGCGGAAGAAGACAAGCAAGTGGAGGCAATGGGGACCAAGCTGATCATAACATTATGCCTGATCAGTGCGGACCTCTCTAGTTTTCTCATGGTCAAAGTTGCTCACATCATTAAGTTTCCTGCCTGTTATAGCCCAGCCTTTGTTAGGTGCCACTGTTAAGTTAATAAATGTTTCAGCTGTCAGTGGTGTAGCTATAATACAACATGAAGTACAACTTTTTTTTTCATTGAACTGCAAAATTAATTTATTATAAAGAGAAAATAAAGTAAAAGAATATAAAATATGATTGTATACAAAGTAAAGCTTTTTGTAAGTTTATATAAGTGTGTTAATTCAGTATACCTTTAAAGGTGTTTTGTTGCTTAACTTGAGTTGTTTGCTGCGTTTGACCGCATGTTATGCACTTCTATGTGTGCCAGATGGTGCAAAGACACTATTTGTCTTTTGTTTCCTCAGAGGCTGCACCTGTTGGGGTTGAATTTACCTGTTTAATTATCTGTATCCTCTGACATATGCTTGAGGAAGTTACAACTCTACTGTTGCAGACGTTGTGCATTTTCAGTAACATGTGCTTGCAGGTGTTTTGTAATAGTTACTGCTTGGTTATGTTATTTGCAAAACATTGCATCCCTTAAACACTGCAGGCCCAGGTGTGGATACGTTGTAGAAGTCGTACTATAACCATGAGACTGTTGTTGTTTTTTATTATTTTATTATGCTTGTTTCAGAATTAAGGTTACTTACCCACACTCACCCCGTAGTCATCTGCCCACAACTATCCACACTCCAGACCCCATGCTCTGTGCCCTCAGCGTGTGGTTGGCCTTGGCCCGATCACACCGGGGCACATGGGAGATTAACTGGGCCGGCTTATTCACTCAGCAGGTTTCCCGACTCCCCTTCACTCATCCCGGCCCAATCTGCCAGCTAACCTCCTGCTCCGCCGAGCCATGGCAGCAGGGCACCACAAGCCCAGCCCGCCTTCATTACGCCTGCCAGATGGGCTGAGAATTAGATTCGAACTCCCACCAATGAGGGAGGGAGAGTAGAGAGATTGAAAGCGAGGAAGGGAGAGAGGCGGTGGAGGAAAAGGGAGGAGGGAAGAAAGTTGCGGGGGGAAGAAAGTAATGGTTTTTGTTTTCATTTATGTTGCAAGTTATTACATTTTAATGTAACACCCCTGGGACCTGGCAGCATTAAATGCCTGTTCTTGAATAATCGACACTAACTGCAAGTAAATGCTAGGGGAGAATGAAATTAGCAAGCGCTGCAATTTGGCATAGTGATTATCGGCTCCTTGGAGGCACTTCCGGATGATTTAAGAATGCTAACATTTAAGCAAGTCAGATCTCATTACTCTTCAAGGTTAAATCGAGCTGTGTCGAAGGGGAGATGCCTGATTGGAAATTGTGCTTCCTTGTCTCTCTTCAAGTCTTTGTTCATGGAGATGTTTCTCACTTTTATGGCGCCTCACTGCAAGGTTAAAAAAAAAAGAGTCAGGGCTCAAATCTGTCAGACCCTAATGACACCTTTTGCCAGTTCTTAATTGGATCAGCAATGCTTCCAAAGTATAATCTGTTCTTCGCCAAGGATCATCACTCGTGCTGCGAGCGCTGCCATGCCCAAATGCCTTCGCTTGTTCTGAACGTCGATGTGTACAGCACATCGGCCGTGACACTGATATGTGGCTGGGACACGAGACGGACAAAAGAAAATCGGGAGCTTTTTGAATCTACACCAAAGGGAAAGTGTTTATTACTTTTTCAGGCTGCGCCACAAATGTTCTTTTATACAGTATTTTTCGCTCCTATTCTCACTCATTCTATGGAGGCAGAAACGATTTTCAAAGCAATTTCAGCCCTGGCATCTTCGGGTCCAGTGTTTACCTCAGCCAGCCGTACACATCTGTTCTCCACACAAACTTGATCCAATTAGGTGACAACAGACAATGGCTTACTCCTCCACAAGCCCAGCGCAGCGCCGGGGCTGCCGAACAATACCAAAGTGTTTTTTCTTCCATTACAGGGTGTCAGATCCTTTTAAAGGTGTTTACCCACCGTTGATGTGGCAGCCCCCGTTTCCAAAAGGGACTCAGCTGGAGAAGTGATAGGCAATGAGGATAATGACGTGAGTGGGAGCAGTGTGGCGGATGCAGATGCACTTTACTGTGCAGCGTGTTATAAATCTGCCCCTCCACTGCACCGCAGCCCACAAAGTTGAGGGACAGATGGGCTGGACTTTTATCTCCACTTTCCGAATTCCATTGAAATCAACACACTGATGAAATTTGTATAAAGCAAGGCAGGGCAACAAAGCTGCACCAGGGAACATGTCTATTAGTTTTTCCAAGCTGTTGTTTCCTCATGCAGTGGGGAAAATCATTGCAAGTCAAATGTAATCATTCCACTGTTGGGTTATTCACCGTCTCAAATAATAATAATATTAGTTTGGTCCCCGGCATCGCTTACATCAGGTTTGCAATCTGAATTTCTGAGACGTAAGTAAGTAGTCTGATGTTAATCACAACCAATCACCGATGCTATCACTGTTGTTGCTGGGGTTTTGTTTTTTTCTTGTTTATAACAGCTTTATCTTTTGGCACATCTTGAAATTTGGCAGCCTGAATTCATTATCTCCAGCGTTTCATGTAGTCAACAAACATGGTATCTGCAATGTGGGATTCTGCCTCCTCCTACTTACATGCTGTGTGCACTGTACCACATCTGATGTCTCTACATCACATTTTGTCTTTGTTGTGGCCAAAAGGATTTCTGGATTGTAGCAGGGTTACCCTAGGAATGAGGGAAAAGCCTCTAAATTGTAACCAGGCATTTCCACATGAAACATTCATGCTTAAGTATGATTAGCAGAGATTAAGGTGGGTTTGTTTTGCCTCTTAGAAGGCCCCGTGACAATTTGGAAATGGATTGAGAGCAGCTTTTGCAAGCACAGCCTTCTTAATCCGGTGCCAAGAGTTCTCACCCACCTTTCCTGAATTATTTACATTGAAGTTCTCACGTCAGCTTTGGAGCCAGTGGCCTAGAGGAACTGTGTAAAACTGCCGAAACCTCAAAGCATTTGAAGGATGGAAAACATTATGTTAAGTATTTCCAAGACTTTTAATTGAACATGTTGTGCAAAGGAGGAGATTTGTCAGTGCCACTTGCAGAGCATTCAGGATGTATTAGTAGACAAAAAAATAATCATGTGCTTCATTCAGTTTGGGGTGCGCCTGCCTTGTGCAATGGGTCCATCTCCAAGACCCACCCAAGCTATTCTGCTATCATGTACCCCATTTCCATATCGTCCCCCTATCGCATATATGAGATAGAGCCCTCCCATGTGCTGGATGATGCGATCCCCAGATAGATTCATTCATACATAATGATAACCGATGGGTTTGGACAGGACTACTTATTTGACAATCATTGAAGTGCCACTGTGATGGATGCTGAAGAGATCCCGCATCCCTCGCCACCCACCGCATAGCCACAGCTCCATCTTCTGATCCCACCTTATTTATTTTCCCTGGTGGATCAAGGTCTTGTCTCTTTAAAAAAGAAATATCAAATTGAATTAAAATGGCTCGCTCACCCAAAACAGAAGCCCGTGCGCCTTAAAAATCACACATTTGTTCTCACAATTCATTGTAGCAAAGTCAACCAACCTCCACCCCCCTGTTTCTTTGGGTGTGTGGTAATGTGAATTATTCATGCCAGTGGGGCCACAGCGTGCTTCATCATGTTAAAGTGCCCATGACATTACTGATAGAGCCACCAATGCCCCCACACTATGCTAATGCATTTAGAAAGAGGAAAGAAAAGACACAGCAGCATCTCAAGGGATCAGGAGGACAAGAATAAATCACACTACAGAAATTAGTACTTGGAAGTCTATGTTTAATCATAAATTACTTGTTCGGTTATGATCAAACATGGCTTTAGCTTTAGGGTATGAACTAATGGCCGGACACTCCTTCAGGTTTTTCTGGTGGCGAACGAAATTCATGGTTCCATCAATTAATCAGTTCCATCCATTCCCTTACTCAAAAGGAGTTCCCCAGCAGGTACTACCAGTGTTGGTCAAGTTACTTGAAAAACGTAATCGGTAACTAATTACTGATTACTTATTTTCAAAAGTAATTAATTACTTAGTTACTTAGTTACTTTTTAAAAACACGATTTACAACCTGAATAGGTGATAAAGCGATAGATCTTTCAGCCCAATTCTACTTTTTCTACATAATCATCATACAAAATGTAATCAAATGGAAACGTCTCTTTTTAAAACTTTAAATCTTTTAACTTTATGCATCAAGCAAAAATTAAATTATATGCAACATTCATGGAAGAAATTAGTTTAATATTTAAACCTATTTTCTGCACATTCCAGCACATAAAATAAAATCTTTTGTGTGTTTACACTCAGTCTTTCAAATAGATGCAAGTAAAACACAGCAGAAAATAAATAAAGTCAAAGACTAGCGGTCCTGTTGCTCTATTTTCACCTGTAAAGCAGGAGTGGGGTAGGCGGAGGTTTACCCTGGTGCAGGTGTGCAGCGGTCAGTGGAAGAATCCGCGAGTTTCTCTGTGAGTTTCCCATTACGTCGTAGCTACTCGGAGCTTGTTTGGAAGTTTAGGGGTTTTTTTCGCTGTAAAAAGAAGTTTTCTTCCCACGCACAACGGACACTAATGTTTTTGTCACTTTTTATGGAATCAAACTCAAAGTAAGGTCAGTACTTCCACGCTTTAAACGCTGCACGCTCATACTCTCTCTGCACTCGATATATGATCCATTGTTGATCTGCACACAGCTGTTGTCACGAACGTCACACTCGCTTACGTCACTGTCATGAGACATTCTCGCAAAAAAATCACGGTTTTAGTAACGCAGTAACGCAGCGTTCCTACGGGAAAGTAACGGTAATCTAATTACCGTTTTTGCAATAGTAATCCCTTACTTTACTCGCTACTTGAAAAAGTAATCAGATTACGCGTTACTGCCCATCTCTGGGTACTACTACATCTTTGATTTAGCGATGTTTTTATGCCACATACCCTTCCTGACACAGCCTACAGATTTGTATCTCCACCCATGACTAAACCCAGGAGCTCACTCGTGAGGCAAATGTGTAAAACACTGAGAGTCTGCTAGCGCCAAAGCACCAGATCAACAAAACTCACCAGCAGAAGCGTTATGAGTGCTGAACTGGCCTAATTGTAGTCCAGACTTGTCACAGATTGAAATCATTTAGCATTTAATGGAATGCAACTGAAATTCTTATGCAATAGAAAAAATTCCACTGTAGATCTCCTCGATTGGTGTACACATGCGTGTTAGCAGAGGAGCTAATGCTATCGGCATCAAATTTAAAAAGAGAAAATATGTTTTTCAACACAAAAATCAAAGTTTGAAACCTTAACATTTTACATTTTGTCTTTGCACTTTCAAATAAACGCGGTTTATGATTTGCAGCACATTTACATTTTACACAGTATTCAAAGTTCTTTGGAAATGAACGTGCACAAATCATTACCACCCATTACTGTTAAAACAGATTTGCTAAACCATATGGTGTTACTGTATTTTTAGATATAGAATATTCATATGCAATGCCAGTAGTCGTTAAAGTAACCGATGTAGCGTAACAGTGTGTTCTGTTGCTTCAAAGAAAGACTGTTATGAATCAATGAGTCATACCATTTGCACAATGTAATAAGTTTCACTGATGCCTTTAAACTCCCCCGTTTTACCAACTCAGGGTAAAGCTTCTTGGTTCCCACAAAGGTAACTTTGTGTATGCACCACTTCTCTACTCTAATAATTTATTGGAGCCCTAAAATTTGATCAGCCAGCTTAATTGTAAGCACAAAGAATTACATTTGTTTGTGTTATTGAATGGAGAGCCTCGGTTTAGCTAGAGGAAAAATGTCCTCGCTGTGAATAGTGCACTAGTGAACATAATGTAGGCCCAGAGGGAGAGGCCATCATTCAGCTCTCCTTTTTGTCTTTCAGGTGTGTGTTATTATGCCAAAGAATGGTCCGATTGATAGAGATTTCTAAGCCGGCATACTATCACATCTTGCATCTGCTCGGCAGACTCATACAAATGCAGGCCTCTCCCCAAATGTTGTTTCTTCGTGTTGTAAATCGATCTTACAATGAGCAGTCTGATGTTAATATGAAAAGTAAACAAGCAGAGAAAAGGGAGGAAGCATGAAGAAGAGGTTGAACAGGGTATGAAAGTATTTCCACTGTCAGTTTGTGTTAAGCCAGTCTCAGATACGCTCTTTGTGAAGCTTTTCTCACCTTTTCAGAAACCGCCCGCGCGTCTGTAAAGGTGCTGGGTGAGATGAGCACAACTGATACTGTGGTTCCCACACGCTTTGCCTTCTGAAATTTCACAACCGATAGCGGTTACTGACAGGGGGGGCTGATAAAAATCTCTCCTGATTAGAAAAAACAGAGTGAGAGAGGCAGTGCGAAAGAGTTGAGGCAAGGTGAGTAAAAGCTGGAAGATAGCAGGCCTCATCAGGTCTCTGAGGTTGTGTCTAGGTTTCAGTTGACACATCTCTGGCTGGCCCTGAGTGCACCACGCTTTCCACAAATGATTCGGGTTGAGTCAAGACTGACAGATTACAAACCACACTGGCATTGCTTTATCTTGTGATTGCAAATTCGTGACAGAGATTGCTAGAGTAAGATTAGGACTTTTTTCCATTTCATATTTGTGCAAACGAGGTCAACACTTTTTGAATCCTGACTAACCACGGCCTTTATACCTTTGGTGAGTTAACCCTTTAAAACCGGTCAGAGTGGGCACGCTCTGTTTTGCGTAACTATTTTTAAATCCTGGTAGCTCTGCAACCACGTGAGCTAGCACAATAATTTTTTTTGCATATGAAACCGGAGGAGTTGTACTTACATCTTATGCCATCAGCTTGTCCTCGGTCACAGTTTCCTTCCATATAGCTTTGCAAAAATTGCATAAAAAGCACTTGCAGCAACAAAAATATAATATTCCAGAAACAAGCTTTGCCGATCCGATCAGCTGTTTGTAACACTTCCTACGTCCATCAGCGCGAACTATTGCATGTCCGCCATGACCTGCCCGAAACCAGAAGTGACGTCATTTTCGCATAGTTTTTTACCATCAGGGCCTCATGAGCCTATACTGGTGTTTTTAAAAGTTATCTTTGACTTTATGACTTTCTGTGTCGTTTCTGGGATGCTTAGGACTCATATTGCACTGCTGGAAATAGTTTATTTTGATGCATATGCTGCTTTTTTGCAAATTTGCACTATAATATTTATTTTTGTTTTTCCTGCAGTATATAAAAATTGGTGTATTTCAAAAATAAAACTATGAAGACACTCAAAATAAATTTCCTGTGGTGGGAAACTATTTTATGCAACTTTTTTGTATTTACAGTTTTGAGGGATAAGCCTCTTAAATTTCTCTAACTAGAAATATATGTTAAAAAAGCAAAAACGATTTTCAATTTTTTGGTAGTTTATTGCACTTTTTTGCAATTTATGTAATTACTATGCACTTAATGCAGACATATTATTAACATCTGGGCTATAATGGTTGTATTGATGTATAGCAACTTGAAATGCTCCCAAAAATGGCTCCACAGCATGTAAACATATAATATAAGCTCTGGCGGACTTGGTTCTATGGTAGGTCTTAAAGGGTTAAGTAGCCTACAAGTTCCAGCATGTGCGATGACTCCTGAACCCTGCCCCAAATAGGCTGGAGATCTGAACTCAAAGCTCTTGTGCAAGCTGTTGTGCAGAAACTGAACTGCTGTAAAAAAAAAAAAAAATGTTATCGCAGTCAACCACCCGCTGTTGCTGGTGAGAAGAGGAAGAAGGAAGGAAAGTTGTGGGTGCCATCATCCTGTTTGTTCTTCGTCTTGTGTTTTTTTAGCTTAGACTCGCTATCTTTAATCAACTCTGACTGAAAGTACTCCACTTCACAGCTGTCATTCAGTCTGAGGTGACATGATGAAGCGTCTGACTTACTAACAAAATGATTTGACTTTCTCAGTAACACACTTGAGTTGTGACCAAGAGACAACCTGCAGACTTAAACAGGCGGCTCGGCTCGAATAGACATGTCCACATTTCAAAAAGTTTTTTTATTTGCTTCAGCAAATTGACAGCTGTAACAGTGGTCCTTCCTACTTCCTTCTTTCTTATATTAGACATGCTTGTTAGCAGGGCAGCCATAGGCCCTCGCTGCTGTGATGGCTCAGCCACAATCTAGTACACTGACAGGCAGCCTATATATCTTGTAACTGGCACCAAATATTGGTTTTGCTGAAATATTCTGAAAAAATGCCACATTAATGATGATATAAATAAACAGGAGGCTTGTTGGCAGAATGTGGGTGTCTGTCCCAGGGGAGACGGATCTCAGGGATATAGAAATAGTAACAGCATCACCCAACAAGGGTTCCACCGCCTCCTCCTCACGAGCTCTCCTATACTCCCACTGCCTTGCAGCTATTGAGGCACTTGTATGGGCGTAGTAAGACAGCAAAGTTTTCATTTACTATCTGCAGAGATCCAACTCCGAAAGCATGCCTTCAGGGTAATGTTAGGTCTTTTCATAAGTTACAAAGATGTAATTAGACAAATTAGCTCAGCAGACTCTGGGGGTTGCGTTTTTAATGGCTGTATGTTGCCTAGGTTGGTAATTAGCAGCAGCCGCTGCTCCAAAATCACACATTGCACCCGAGGCCTTGCATCCGTAACCTGACAACCAGTAACAGAACTGTAATGAAGGCTTGTGTATCCCACTGGTTTGTCTTTCCAGCCAGGTTTGATGCTGGAATTCATGCTGAGCCGCTGTGCAAATCTCCTATTTATTCCCATGTATCTTCCAGGTTTAGCATGTTGTCCTTTCAGCTTGGTGATGTATTCAAATCAAACTGATGTGTTTCCGCCTCAGAGGCACAGACTTTTATTTGACCCAATCACCTTTATAGCTCAATTCATCAGGACCACAGTCTACGTGTCCAGGTCTCTTGTTGTTAGTAGCACCCGAGGAAACGATCAGCCATTTCCACGCACCCGCTTCCTCTCACACTTTTAATGACTTGCCGATGGTGATTTCGTCCAAGCGCCTGTTTTTTATTAACTCGGAATAAATTCCTCTTCTCTCTGACACTAGACATTCTCTTTAAATTGGATCGAGGAGGCTGAATACTTAATCGAAAGTGACCTAGCAAAATGTCGATTAACTCGCGAGAGAATTTATTTGTTACAGTACATGTCCGTGATAAATTCATAACACTGTCTGTTTATCACAAATTTGACTGATCACTGAGCGTTTCACAGTTAAAAGGATTCATTTTCTGTTCACTGGTGTACCACGTAAAAGTCTGAGGCACGTCTGTATCTGACACAGCATCTTTCAGGTGCTTTTAGTCGTAAATGTAAATTAAATGTGTCATTGTTCACTTTATTCAGCGACAGTTCCCCATATTTAGTCTGCAGCAATCAACTGTGGTTGATTCTGCTGATCATTCCATACAGAGAAAACAGGCGAGATGTACTTTGAAAAGGAGTTCTCTAAATGTATTTACAAATTTTCTCAGTTCACTTCAAATGACAAACAATATGTAAAATCCTTACTTTTATTTTTTTTTTGCAAAGTACAGGGTGGGCCATTTATATGGATACATCGTAATAACATGGGAATGGTTGGTGATATTAAAGTCCTGTTTGTGGCACATTAGTATATGTGAGGGGACAAACTCCTCAAGATGGGTGGTGACCATGGTGGCCATTTAGAAGTCGGCCATATTGGATACAACTTGTGACCATGTGACACATCAAACTTATTGGTAATGTCACAAGAAAAACAATGGTGTGCTTGGTTTCAATGTAACTTTATTCTTTCATGAGTTATTTACAAGTTTCTCTTTGTTCACAGTTCGAAATCGTGTTGATATCTGGTGAACGCAGTAACCGGGTCATTGCAGCAGATTTCAATGCAAGACACCCTACGAGACCACCCATCTCCCATGCTACAGTTAGCAAACTGCTTGCTAAGTTTCGTGGAACTGGTTCAGTGTTGGATTTATACTAATGTGCCACAAACAGGACTTTAATATCACCAACCATTCCCATTTTATTACGGTGTATCCATATAAATGGCCCACCCTGTAGATCGTTTCTCTGTCAGTTGATTATTTAAACTCTCAAAAATATCTTTATTTTGCATGCAGAGTGGTCTAATTGACAAAATCTATCAATCCAACAGCTGGATATCACTAATATGAGTAAAGTAAAGCATATTTTTAGAAGCTGTGACCAATCTCTCCTCACTCCTTCTGCATATTTGATTCTGCAAAGTTTATACAGCCGACACACTTCCTGTCACAACCCCAAATGAATTTGTGTCTCCTCCCAGGATCATACCAGGGAGCTTTTGCTTATTAGGCGAATGTGTAAACCACTGCACAGTGGTGGCACTGATGTAGCGAGGGAAAGACAATAAATTATAACAAGATGCAGAGGAGCGTAGAAAATAGATGGTAACATAATCACTGATTCCCCTCCTGTCACATTGAGAGAGCAGTAGATGTGGGGCTGATGACAATCTGAGGCAGAGTGACAGAAGTGACAAGTTGTCCAGTGATACTGAGCAATATTCTCCTACTCTATTAGAACATCACACAGTAGACCTATGTGAGGTTTTTACAGTATCCTGTATGTTGTTTTGGACAAATTAATTAAATGCTTTGGGCAAGGTGGATTCTTTTGAAGGCCGTCTTTCATGTTGGGCTGTATATATGAGCTGTTTTGAGAAATACATCTTCAAAGCTGAAAACGTCCAACAGTTTGCCAGAAGAAGGGAAACTCTGGTGATTCCTATAATCACCTCACATTTTACATCTGATTAACCAAAAGTATTGAGGCTAAATTTCCTTCTTTTCTTTGCCTATGGAGTTGTTGTTGTTTGCTGTAACCTGTCACAGCGCTGTCTTTCTGTCCTGTTTGTGGGGCCAAGTTGGCACAATGTTCTGCCTTCACTGACGTGGGAAGGAGACGATTGGAACAACGTGCTGTGAGTGGATAGCAGCACACATCCACAGGAGCTTTGTGGACCAAGCAGATAAGGCTGGAGCCCACAGCATGACAAGAAGCGAGACTAGGGAATGGAGGACAGAAACTGCAGCCTTAAGGCCAAAAGACTCAGCAGAGAGTAATGAGGGCCAGCTCAAATTGAGGATACTGCCGAAACTGACAGAAAGAAGAGGGAAACAAGAGAAGGAGAGAAGGAATAACAACCTTGGAGGGCAAATTAGCTGCCACACTATAGTAGCTGACACGGTGGAATTTGGAAAGAAAAGGCACCTATGACAAGGAACAAATTTCAAGGTAGCTTTGATTGCAGGTGCAGAAATCTAACCCTTAAGGGGACAGCCACATTTGCACAAACACCAGACTGGATTCCAAGAACTTAACAATCCATATTGTTTAGTCCAAAAAAGTTGCACACAAATGTGTACAGGTGCGTAGTGTTTATTAGTTCAGTATGAGCACCATTATTTTTTAGTTTTAATGGGTTGCAGACAGTATAATGTGACAAAGTGAGTGAGAAAATAATTAAGATTGTAGATTAGACTTAATGATAACCGTTCTCAAACCAACAATCTAGCATTCATACTCCCTTCATGTCATTATTGGCGAAGTATATGGAGGTATATGAGTCTTTAGCTCTTTTTTCATTGCAGGGCTTTAAATTTCTTTTAGGAGAGGCTGTCTGTAAATGTGAGTCACCATCCCCACATTTAAATGCTATCGCGTCTTCTACCACTATATGCTGGCCAGCTTTCCATTATGCCTTGGGGTGTGGCTGCTTGGAACAGCATTTGATATCCAGTGTTATCCAGACTAAAATAGTTCAGGAACAATTTCATGGATCGTGGTGAAGTTTGGCACACACGCGTTCACATCCCACTCACAATAAAGCACAGTCACTGTGAGGATCCTTTTTCATGCAGCTTCATCAAGTCAAACTTCTCTTTGTCCAGCACTGACCTGTAACACCTCTGATATTCCCAGCTGCAGTTCAGGTGTAGCACTAGCTTTGCCAGTTTAGCATGTTAGTATGCTACAATTGTATGCTAGCATGGTATGTGTACCTTCAAAGCATGTTAGCATTGTCATTTTTCTCCTAGTTTAATTAATTGTGTCACAATCTGGCGAGGGCAGACTGTAGGGGTTGACAAAAGGACCCAAAACGCAGACTCCAAGGAACAGGGAACAGAACTTGAAATGTTAACAAAAAGCGAGCCGTTTAATATGGCTGGTAAGAAAGGTACAAACAAAGGGCAAGGCAAACTGAAGCAAAATGAACACAAACCTAAACTGGGAAATCTAAACAAACAATAAGAAAAACCTAGACAAGAAACTTGGAAGCATGGCATAGGAAGCATGGCATGGACAACAGACAACCTGACACACTGAAAACAGAGGACTTAAATACACAGGAGGTGATTAGGGAAAGTGGGAACACATGGAGGAACAGCTGGACAGGACAAGGGAAGTGAAACTAAATACAATGAACAAAGAACACACGACTCCTTCAAAATAAAACAGGAAACATGAGACAGACATGATAATACAAACTTGATAACATAAGACACGCAGCATGAAACACAAAGGGTGAGGGAAACTTAAATACAGGGGAAGAAAACACAAGGAGTCTAATAACCAGATGAACAAATGAATGAACATAAACAACATCCAAATAAACTAAAACTTAAAACGCTGGGTCAACAGACCCAGGAACATGACAAATTGGGTATTCGGGGCTATTCAGGATGCCCAGAAGTGTAGGTACTCTTCTCTTCAATGTGAACGCCTTCATCAGGACTGTTTATTCTAATCAGGAGCTTTAACACGGTGTCCTCACACAATAGTGTCGTGAAAACATGTTCAGTATTGTTTTGGGTACAGCAATTGACCTTTAAGAAAATAATATTTGCTCATGCCTTTCTTAGAGTTTTGTTAACTATTAAATTGCCACTCGTGTTTATTATCAGAGTGCACTCCTAGGTATTTATAAGACTGTGTCATATCCACTCTGAGATCTTAAGTTTTATAGATGTTAGATTGTCACGTCAGTTAAGAAGACACCAGTGACACCTCTCTTTCACACACACACTCGCACCGACGCGGCACATCCGGCACAACAACACTATCATTTGAGTATTTCTGTAGATAGCCTAAGTGCCTGACCTGTTATTTATAAGGTCTGTGGTATATAGCGTGAACAAAACCTGAGCTGACATAGTCCCCTATGGAGCTGCAGGGTTACTGATCATGTGGCCTGATAAAATCTTACAAAGCTGTACAGTAAATCTTTAGAGAATACGAGGACTAATCCGTTACAGGTTCAATCACAATTAATCAGCTTCGTTCTTTTTTTTTTAAAAGGCCAGTATCTCACAGAAACCATAAAAAGATTCCCAGGTGGCACAGTCTGAGTTGAGATATACTTTTAATTTTGAACGTCACGCTTTCTCAGGTGTGGATTGTGGCTCATCAGTTCTGCGTGATGGCTTGAAATTGCTCTAATGGAATTTAGCGGCCCTGTTTTCCTCATTTTTTCATTAGTTTTTTTTTATGTCCCCTGTTTTCTCTTATCTCGTGTCATGCACACGCCAAGCTTCTCTGTGTTGGGTGTGCCTGTGGCACAAGACATGTTGGATCATTTGATTCCAACTAATAAACGGAGTCAGCCCAGAGAAAGGCATAAATGAGCTTCCTGCTGCCTGCCTGGAGACTTTCAGCAAGTCAGCTCTCTGGATGTAGGCTGATTGTGTCACAAGGGTCCATATACTGTATATATGTATATATATACTGTATATACTGTATAAGGGAAACAATAAAACCTCGTATAGCTTGGTGGCAAAAAAAACAAGTATCACTATAAGTATGCAGTAAATGATGGGTTCTTATTTTCTTGTGTTTCTCAGTTTTTAATGTTTCACTTAATTACCAAACCTGCTCAAAGCTGTGTGCTTGAAATGCCAGTTTTCAGTTTCTTGTTCATTCAGTAGTAAAAGTAACTCAACTTAAAGTAACGCATATCACGTATAATATGCAAATACATAAGTATACAGTGCTGGGCATGTGCACACCAACACAGACATGAATCCAAACCACATGCTGTCTACATCCCCACACAGTTACTCATATACTAATATAACATCAAACCCACTCCTTCCTTCACAGAAAAACACACAAACAAACGTGTATTCTGAGTAAAAATGAAGACACTTCCTTGTTGACACATTTTACTGCTCTGCGTTCTGATTAGCGAGTAAAGGGAAGTGGTAATGAACTGTGAACATGCTGTTTCCTTCCATTCGGAGACCGAGTATCAGCTCGTTCCTCCGCTCTCCCCACCAAGCGCCGTATTACTATTCTAGCCTTACACCGCTCCCAATTAATTGTGGCATCTCTCTCATCCCCTTTTGTTTATATTCAGTGTCAGAATGGCTGTTTATGCTATTTTCTTAGCACACTGGTGATGATGATATGCCAGGGTATCGATGAGCTGTGACTTTATGAAGCCTGCTAATGTTTTTAGATAGATAGATAGATATAGATACATAGATAGATAGATACATAGATATAGATACATAGAGAGATAGATATAGATACATAGATAGATAGATATAGATACATAGATAGATAGATATAGATACATAGATAGATAGATATAGATACTAGGGGTGCAACGATACTCGTATCGATATCGAACCGTTCGATACAGTACTTTCGGTTCGGTACGCATATGTATGAACGATACAACATTTTTAATTTATTTTATCAACTTTCCTTCTGACGATGCTGTCTGTGTTGAGCGCTCAGTGGATCTGCGCTCGACAGTGCAGCCTAGGCGGAGTAGTCGAACCCAGATTCACTGAGCGCAGGGCAAGCTAGCGAGACAGAAGCTAAGCTTGTTGCAACATGGCAAATTGAACCTCCCCCACCCTCATTCAGATCTGGCGTTTGGAACTATTTTGGTCTTCATGTGAAGTATGACCCTGAAGGTAAGCGCGTCATGGACAAAAGTAAAACAGTATGTTGGATGTGCCAGCAATGCTCAATTGGTGGGAACTAGTGTGTTAGCGCAGTTAGCTCGTTAATGTGTTGACGTCTTCCAGCCCCACTCATGAGGCGATCCACGGTAGCTCGTTAACGGAGATTTGCCGTGTTGTGACCTTAACGTCATTTCAGATTAACGCTGACAGCACTAGTGGGAACACAACCAATATGACTGCAAATTTACTCCGACATCATCCTAGTGCAAAGACAAGTGGAAGCAGACAAAAACAAGCACGCATGCTACAAACTTTACCCGAGTCATTTAGACTGCCGTTAGCACATGATTCTCCTTATGGGGACCTGATATGTTTAATATGCTGCTGAGAATATAGCCCAGAAGAAGCGTATAGTATAGCTTTTATTTTGGAAAGAGACATTTCTCTGTAATAAACTCTCTTTTCCAAAGATGAGTGATTCCTCAATCAGATACAGGGCTCGCAAAATCGCTAGCCCGACGTCCTGGGGCTTTTTTCCAGTCGGGCTACCAAAATCTATCTCTGCCCTGCCCGTCGGCCTATCGTAGGAAGGAAAAATATATGTCAATGCTTTTGCATTCTTTCGGAAATGTAGCTGGGTAATTATGTCATTGGCATCGGCCACTGTCAATATGTGACATACTGAAATCGCGTTTGAATTTGCGCTTGTTTTTTGCTTTCACTTTGCAATCGCGTGAACTGTGTATAGAGAGCGACAGTACTGATTGGTGAGTGATGATAATTTGCGCACCAATTCCTCTGACATCGTCTTATCAATCGTTAGCTTACTATGCAAACATGACAAGTGAAATCTCCCGCAGCTTAAACATGTGAGAGGTTGATCGTGCAGAGAATCGCTGAGCGTTATGTGAATGCGTGTGTAAAAGCAGCAGGATATATATTTTAGTTCTGCTGAGCCAAATAAGACAGGTCAGGGTGAAGAAGTGACAAAACGGAAAGGTTATGACAAATCAGACTATAAGGCAAAAAGAAAGTGCAGCTTTATGGTTTCATGGACAAACGAATTTCTGTGGCTGCAATATGACGAGCTAAATAACCAGGGCTGCACATAAGTGGTCTGCAGGTGCGCATTCGCTGTCAAAATAAAAACCCGCACAAGATAAGAAGTTGCAACGCGTGTTTGCGTACATAAGATTTTAAGGAAGAGGACAGACATTTGTTTAGAACTTTTAAAGATGTCGAAGAAGCTCCTTTAAGCAATTACTGTGATGTTCCTCCACCTCCAAAGAAATGTCAGAAGGAGTCCGAACCACAAAAGAAGCGCGTATTCTCGGAAAAGTGGTTGCAGGAGGTGAGCTGGCTTCAAACAAATGATGAACGCACAGAGATGTGGTGCAGAATGTGCCGTGAAAATTTAATAAATGACAAATTAATAAAAAGGCATGAACATTTTTTTTTGTATCGAAAAAATATCGAACCGTGACACCAAAGTATCGAACCGAACCGAACCGTGAATTTTGTTGTATCATTGCACCCCTAATAGATACATAGATAGATACATAGATCTTTTCAGTTTCGCAGTATTGTTTACACACAAACGTCTCCTACCTAGAACTTTTTTTAAATTTAACACAACACCTCATTGCTCCAGCTCACAAAAACAAAAAGTGTGAAATCACATTTCCTTTCTATCTCGCCTGTACAATCTACAGCAGCACCTCTGCCTTTGCCTATATCGTGGTTTGCGATGTGTGTGTGTGTCTGAAAGAAGGTGTTATATCAATCTTTTGTCATTTTTATTACTACATTCTTATCAGGAGATAGGACTCAGGCTCAAATGAGGCCGGTTGGCAGTTATCGCATTGCAAATAAATGTGGGTGTGTCCATTTTTTTGTGTGTGGGTGTGATTGTGCTGGTTGGGTAGGGACGAGGGGGGGTCAGGTTGTTGGTGGCAAAATTATTTACAGCTTGCTGATGAGACACCCCAACGTTATCTTCATCATCCCTTCCTCCTTTTCTGTCTCCTTCAACGCACACACACACACACACCAGGACGCCTGTAATTAGACAGCTAAGAGTCACACAGATACTCATATAATGGTTACTTCAGTGTGCCATATATCTGCTATGACTGTGGAAGTGCATATAAAAAGCATACAATAAAAACTATTCACATTCATAGTAAACACTGCCTTTGCAATAAATACATAATCAAATAACATCGCTGAAATCTCACGTACCAACAGCTTTATCATTCTTTGCTCGCACTCAGAAACGCACACACACTCCTACGACTCCATCGTCCTCTAAAATAGTCAACGGGCACACCATCAGAGCGAGAAAACCCTGCGGAGGCCATGGATGTGGAGGTGTCAAACATGGAAGTGTCAAACAGTGCCCACTCACCATCCCAAACCTTTCTTCATCCTTAGTATACGTGTGTGTACGCATGTGTGTTTGTGTGCGTGTAGCGCTGCGGCGTGTGTACAGTGTGTGTGTCCGTGGGCAGCTGTCACCTCTAAACAGCAAAGTTTTGAAATGACAGGGCCAAGCGATGACAGTTCAGCTACTGCCACCGGGCAGGTTAGAGACCGAAGCCTCTCTCCATCTAACACCCCCTCACTCTCACCCTCTGTCCCTCGACTCCCCTCTTGTTCCATCCCTCTCTACTTCTCTCTCCCACTCAGTTTTGTGTTGTGACTGCCTGTGACAGGACTCGTGGGTTTCTTGCTGTTTATTCCATGTGGTTTTCTCGCTGCAACAAGCTTGCGTTTCTCCCAGCAATTTCAAAAATATTGACTATGAGCTGTTAGTGGGCGTCTATAAGAAGAAATAGTGTAAGTGCAAATGTACCTACTCGTGTTTTTGGCTAGCAAATGAATTTGCATGCATGCAGAGTAAGAATAAAGGCTATCGTGCATGGTGTGTGTAATCCCCTGGGAAGCTGTAGGTAGCTCTAGAGTCATCTGCTTAGCGACTGTAACATACTTACTGCATGCCAAAAATGAGAAATTATTTAAGTTTGTCTCAGAAAAATGAAGCTAAATTATATAGTTATCACAATATATGCTCTTTATACGAGCAGTTCCCAGGCCTAACTCACAGTTTGACACTGTTTTTGTTTGTTTTGTGGTGGTTTAAGTCAGCGGTCCCCAACCCCCGGGCCTCGGACCGGTACCGGTCCGTGAGTCGTTTGGTACCGGGCCGCAAGAGTTGAGGCTCAGGTGTGAAATGTATAGTTTTCAGGGTTTTTATCGGTTTTCAGCGTTATTTTGTTATCGTTTTTATCGTTAACTCTGTTTTCCTGGGTCTTTTCACGTGTGTTATGAATAAATCTTCTTTTTTTCGGTACCGGTACTAGTTTTATTTTGTTGTATTTATCCGCGACACCTTAAAGGCCGGTCCATGAAAACATTGTCGGGCATAAACCGGTCCGTGGCGCAAAAAAGGTTGGGGACCGCTGGTTTAAGTCAAAGGTCTAACTTATTGAACTAGTTCTGTGTTTTGTCATTTAGCTTCATAGGAGCACCTGTTCTCCTGTGGATAGCGTTCACTTTAACCAGCTGCAACAGCTCATCGATAGTTTGTTCCACAGCACAAAGAGATAAAATCAGAATTGACAGCATACAGAGGCCATTGTAGGTTATATTTTTATAAACAGACTCACACAAGAAGAGCTGAAAATAGATTTAATCTTGAATGCGCTCTGGAGAAATACATTTGCGTTGTGTGGGCTGAGTAAATTTCAAAGTGCATGCTGACCTCTAAGTTAATCCTAGCCAAGTTTGTTGCTCACAAGACTGATGGACACACTGTGGATTTGTGATTCAGCAGCATAGACCTTTCTAGTCTTGGGGTCTGTCTTGTGTAGCTGTATAATAAAGCAGAAAAACTCCATGTAAAAGTTTGTTTGTGCTCTCTTTACCAATTACATACAGATGGTGATATGTGTGCTGGCACTGACAGCTTCAGCGTGCACTCATTAAGGCCGCAGACAGCCGTGCTTTCCAAACATGTTTGTTCTGTTTGTACAACTGCATGTCTTTAAACACTGCCCCACAGAGCTCTGAAGGATCATTGTTTCTTTGCACCTACTCAGCTGTAGCTCAAATATAATTCAGTCATAGAATTTGAAGGTAATGTGAATAGGGCTGCCACAAACGATTATTTTGATAGTCAACTAGTCACCGATTATTTTTGCGATTAGTCGACTAATCAGATCATCATCCATTGGACGTAAAACGTACAGCTTATTGCACCAGCAGCATCTGCTCTTATATAACTATCATTAGCTTACAGCTTTAAGTGTTTAAGGTATGTGCTAACTAAAAATAAAGACAAGATGATAGTTTATTAAATTTTAATGAAATTTGCAGATTGTTTCGGTGAAGTTTAATAAACTCAGCTGTTTGCTCCTTGCTATCTAAAATATAATGGGACACCGGAGGATATTCTCGAGCATCTCTTTAATCTCAGCCAAACCGATTTACTCAGGAACAAATAAAATACTAAAAAAAGCCAAACAATAACATTTTTAAGTTATCTAAGTGACTTATATATCATGTTTAACCTGAGTAGCGAAAGACAGCGGTGGGTTTGAAAACGATTTGCCGGGAGTCCGGTGTTCTCATGGCTCTAGTGAGCCTAGCCCCCGGCTAGCTATCGAGCTAGTGGGTAACAGACGTCTCCGAAAACGTCGGAGCGCTTTTGAAAATATGTGGTGTCTTGATAAACTGAGCAGATATTTGAGGTTTACACAGCTACATTCTCGCCTGAAAATATGTTAAACGTTTATTTTGTGAACCAGAAAGAATAATAAGAGTAATATTAAAACTAACTAGCTGCTGCCATTGTTGGAAACTGAGCTGGGCTGCGCTATGAATTCTGGACAGAGCTTCTTCTTCTTCTTCGGGGTTTAACGGCAGCTGGCATCCTTGTACATGCAGTGCTGCCATCTTCTGTTTCAGTCCGTTATTACACTCTTAAATCCTACTACTTATTCCTGCGTCTTTTGGGATCTTACAAAGCTTCAAACGACCTGTCGACTATTAAATCAGTCGTCGACGATTTTGATAGTCGACGTAATCGTGACTAGTCGACTAATCGTGGCAGCCCTACACACAGACACAGATCACAATAAAGCCATCAAACCCCAGACCACTCGAGTTTCAGTTAAGACACTATTGCAGCTCTACAGCAAAAATACCTGCCCTCCCTCTGACTTCCTTTGCTTATTCAAACACCGCCAATCACACATAAGCATATATACTCAGACAAACATAGGAGCACCACTTCACAGCACGCAGACAGATGGGAAGCATTATTCAATTTCTTGAAAGGAAATCATTCCATATCACTAAAAGCAAATTAACAGTCATCCAAATATTTGGAGAATGAGATGAATTAAGGCTGCTTCCCCTGTGCTGGGATCCAGCACAGGGGAAGCAGCCGGAAACTCTAATTTTGGACTTAAACAAAACAGGGAAAGGAAAATAAATATGTGCCAGTGGGGAGACGGCCGTGTCGTTGACCTCAGTAACACAACAGGCGAGACGGCGGGGACTATTCTGAAAGTATGCAAGTATGGGCTCTGTTTTTTTCAGAGTAGGACTCTGCACACAGGATGCAAGGTGTCAAACAAGGACCTTGAGTCTTAAAGAGGAGGAAGTGTCTCCTTTATGGCACTTTGCACCTTAACTGCCAACGTAGTATTTGCCAGATGTTCTGCAAAGTAAAACGAAGCAATGCACAGTGTTGGGAAGTTTATTCCACTACAGGTTACAGAATACAAAGAGTAAAGTATTCTGAATACTCTGGATTACTTTATATATGGTCATGCTTTACAATTACATGAATGTACTATTGCTATTATATATAATATACTATTGCTTAATATAAAATGAGTAACAGTAGGTGGACATTAGGCAAGGCTGCACTTTTTGCAGTGATCTCGTATAGAAAACTATTTCTGTTTTCTTTTTGACTGCTTTCAGAACGGCACATGATTATTTGCAGCTAGCAGGTTGTTAATGCTCCATCAAGTCTAACAGTCTGCAGTCTATGAACTAACCTCAGCTAACGCCGGCTAACAACCTTCAGTAATAGTAATAAATCACACAGCAATACTGCGTCAAAGATACCGAGGTGGCACATAACCCAGGTAGCTACCACAACTAAAACAAGGTAGTTGCAGCAGGCTAACATTTGTTTTTGAAGAAGAACTTACTTCCAGATGTTTGTTTACGTTGGAGGGTTTTGATGCTGAGCAGCTTGGTTGCTGGCAAACAGAGTTTGCATTGCACGGTCAGATTTCATCCCTTTTTTCTTTAAATGGGAAGTGGTGTCGGGATTTCCAAGTAAGAGATGCATTCCTGCCCGTGCACTGCTGGCTCTGTTGTGCTGGCTCCAGGTCCATTGTGTAACTAACCCCACCAACATTAACAGGACGCTTACATTAGAGCCTCTTATTGCGTGTTTTATTTGGGTTTCTGGCAATGCGTGGAATTACCAAAATTAGAGAGGGGATAGCCTAACATATGAAACAGGAACAGACCGCCATGTAATCCATTTATTTCAACAAAGTAACTGTATTCTAATTAACACCTATTTAAATGGTAACTGTAACGGAATACAGTTACTCATATTTTGTATTTTAAATACTTAACGCCGGTACATGTAATCTATTACTCTCCAACAATGCAGTATATGAAGTTTCTTCTTCTTCTGGTGGACACTCTATTATGCGTATCTTCTGTTACTGTAACATCAAGAACTAGAGAAAAGTAGAGAAAACTAGAAGAAGGTCAATCAATACACTAAGTGATTTCGATGTTATTTCATTGATTGAGTGAAATTAGGTGGCGGGCATGCTCAAGATCTTCTTATTCCCACATTATTATTATACCATTAATAAGGTGTTTAGATCAGAAGATTAGAACAAGTAGAAAGCAGAACAAAATTCACCCTTGAAGGCATCGCTAAATTGTGATGCTCTGTTTTGTGCGTGCTGTGGAAACTCACTCAAGATTGCATAACTCTTAAATTATAGCCACAGCATCAAGAAGCGTCGGGACCAGTTATTTCCCTCTTTCTACTTTTGCGGCACAATAACTTTTATTTTGGACCTCCTTCCGCCTTTGACTTAACCCATCTTTGGTTATCCCCAACAAGAATGGCTTCTCGGTCTCCAGGGAGCACAGGAACAACAGATGTCCTTGAGCTATTTGTCTTGATGCTTGTGTATCCCAACACATTTACACTAAGCGCTGTCAGCTGAGGCTTTCATTCCTTCCCGCCTTCCTCTACCCGGCAGTACTTAAAAACAGCTGGATGTTTGTGGCCCAGGGTACCAGGCTAATAAAGCGCTTTCTGTAAAATGATAGCTCTGTCAGGTTCCTCAGATGTTACCTAACAAACCAGCCTGCAAAGGTGTTAGTGTTCCACATTTAACATCAAGGGCTAATTACTACCTATAAATTACTAGCCTGACCTGGAACAGCCCCAGCTGAGCACTAGGCTTTCTATAGCTGCATCAGAATCCAAATCTCATCAATCGGATCAGTTTCATGATTTTGTTTAATGATTAGCAATAAGTTCATAATCAGGTTTGCATGAAGCATTGCATGATCTCAACATTTGTCATGTTTTTATACTGGAAAGTCATTTCAAACTGAAATAAGCTGAGTAAGATAACATTCTCCACAGCTTAAAGTGTCCTCACCCTGACTTTTACAATTATGGGAAGGTTAGCTTATCACTGTGTTAGATTTATGCTGCCTTTCAAGCATCCTTCATTTCCACTTACTTACTAGATCAAGCAATCCCCGGCGAGTCTATAAAATCCCACAGCTTACTTTTCTTTAATTAAATGCCACTCGTAATGCTCCCCGGTGCACCCCGTATATCTACGGCCATAGCTGATGCTTTTAAAAGCAAAGAGCCACCTTTAATGCGCTGCGCCGTCTGCGGCTCAGCTGCACCAAGGGGACGGAGCAACAGACATCCATCTTAACAAGGTCACACCATTTGATTTTTAATATAACGGTCAGTGCTCGGGCCCCGCGTCCTCCTTTAAAATATTAGCGCTCATTAATGATTTGGAAGCAGCCCGCCCCTCCTCTTCTCATAAAAACCCATCAGCAACCATTCTCCACACGAGGGTGAGCACAGTCAGATCTGTGCTTAGACCTGCTCCCACTCACTGCCAGGGGCTGGCCAAAAGCCTTCTTTATAGGCCAGCTTTATAGCATTCATTATGCACACTTAACAGGCACTGTAATTCTCTCAGATGGGTAGGGGAAGTGAGGCGATTAGCTCTTGGGTCTAAACGTGGGTTGCCTGAGACTTTGACCTTTTGTTTTGGACATGAAAGATGATGTTTCTGGTTCGTGCATGGGGAATTCCAGTCTGCTGTGCAGTCTGTACTCTCTATTACATATATTTATTTTTTTTGTCCATTCTTTCCATGCTTCTGAAGAAAAATTACATCTAATCAGGAGGAAGTAGGCTGAGATAAGGTCTCCTCTTATAGCAGAACTTTGATTATTTTCCTCAGGGCTTGTATAAGTGTTCCTGCATTCTTGTTTTCTGTTAACAATTTATTCCACTGGGCTTCCAGCACAAATGCTGAGCTAAAGTGACTGGAAGTTGTTTTCACTTTGCTGTGTGTGAGATGAAAAAATGAGTCTTAAAGGGTCAGGGTCAAAAACATCTCACACTCCTACGCAAACAGCTTATTAGAGCCAAGCTTTTGTAGAGGGGTTTAACTTTTCTGTACTTCTTGTTTTTTACTTCCCACTCATTTAATGTCGAGCTGTGAAAAAAGGGGACGAATGTTAAGCAGCACTCTATTGTAATCTACCGCTGCCTTTGTTGTCCTAATTCAGAGCTTTAAATCGAAATGTCTTTGGAGAAACTCGTGAATCATGACCTGATCATGTGATGGATGGCATAGTTTCTCTCATGTGATCCTTGCTTACACTAGCCTGGGTCGTCCACGTCAAACACACCTTCCAGAAGCACTGAACCCATAACATACTAGCACGTCCTCTCGCCGTGGCTTATCTTCCTGCACAGATGGACTTCCAAGAGTCCCATAACTTCCTTACGTTACTGTCCTGTGTGTGTCCTTGGACCTGGCAGTGTGTTTACACAGCTCATATTGTTGTCTGCCTCCTGCTGGCCTCTCCTGCCTATGAGACTAGCAGGTCACAGTCCCACCACACCATTACAACACGGAGATGCATTATTTTGATGCACAAAATATTGGCTGCTGTCATTGGAAATGTAGGTGATAAATCTTTCGACAGTGACCTCATAAAGCATACTTGACCTACAAGATGAGGAGCCTGAATGGGCCACGCACCATTAAGTTCACACAAGCCATCGAGATTAGGTTTCAGCGCACCAGCTGCATGTGGTCAGAACCACAGTGGCACTTTGAAAAGTCACCAAATCGATGCCCTGCATCAACGGCCAGTGCGTGTAATGGCTGTAACTGCTGAGGAGTAATGTTACGGGCTTTTTTACCCTGGAAATAAGAACTTAACCACCCTGAGTTACTGCTGATAAATACAAAACAGCAGTATATGTCAGTGTTAAAAGTGGGCGTGTGTGCTGTCAACTGATAAATGTATTCATTTTTTAAAAATGTGTTTGTTTTTTATTTGATTTTAGTAACACATTTCTTAAAAAAGAGAGAGATAGCGGGATCAGCAGTATTCAACAATGTAAAGATGGCAGAGCTTTCAAACTACACAAAATGTGCACGTGCTCTGTCACGGGCAGTGGAGTGGACTCAGGCACAGACTGGGATTCACAGTTCAATACAGATTCTTATTTACACAGATACCAGGTGCGATGTATATACAAGTGGGGGAAATCCGGGGTTTCAAGGGTCCAAAAGGAAGGTTCGGGAAAGGGAATGGCTCTCTCACACTCGTACTCCCTCACGGTTCCACACACCAACCCACTCACGTCCCAAGATTAGGTCACAGGTCCGGGGAAACTGTACACAGCAGAGGGTAGTTACAACGAGGAAACAAACTCATGAAGAAAAACGTTTATGAAAGCTCGAGTCGCACAATCATCCAGCAATGAGAGGATGTAAGTCCAGGCCTTAAATGGCATAGAAACACAACAGCAGCATAATTGGAGACAGGTGCGTGGGCCAAAAGCAGAAGCCCGCAGTGAGCTCCGCCCAGGCAGAATGACGAGGAAGAAAGCAGCAAAACAATAAACATATGTAGCCTCGCGGGCACACACAGCGACCACGACACCCTCAATGTGGCAAGATCCAGAAATCAAAATTGTACCTGTATCATCCAAACAATACAGTTTTAACAATACAACAACACAGAATGAAATGTAAAGTCATCGTCATATTTCAGCAAAGTAGTTTTAGGAAGTTTGTTTCAGCGAGTCAGTGCCAATGCACGAACTGAAACTGCAGTAATAGTCTGACAGCTAAACTCCAGACTTGTCACCCACTAAAAACAGTTGGCAAGTTATGAAATACAAACACAGGAAGGGGCCCAGCCTGTGGCTGAACTCCTGCACTGAGTAACTGAGTTTGTCTGTTCAGTTCATGAACGCTTGTTGTGAAAAGAAGAGATGGCACGAGAGGATGGTGGCAGACCTGCGGTGGAGCTTTTTGAAAACATGTCGCTGGCATCACATTCAAAATGTGTATATATATGTTTCCTAATCTAAAAAACATTTGCATAACTTGGCGTAATTTCCAAGTAAGAGCAAAGCTGTAGAAACAGTTATCAGACTGCTTTGGTCTTACCTGCGTTAATCATTAAGAAAGATTCAAAGTGAGCATCTTTTGAGTGGTTTGGGTGGAACAGGAAGGGTTAAAGTAGGCCTGAATCTGCTCTGGTGCTTCTTTTTAAGAGCCCCACTTAAGGTCTCTTTTTGTGGTTCCAGATGTTTTGTGTAGCTATTTATTTAGCTTGTAAACAGGCCGACAAAAAGCAGCGGGCGTAATGATGGAGAGGGAAAACCGCAGTGACATTGTTGCAGGGCCTTAGATAGCTGTGTGCTTAAAGTTATTTAGAGCCGGGTTTGGGGCAGATGACTTAATCACCCCTGAGAGGGAGGTTTCAAAATTGAAATGCAAATCTTAACATTTTGGAATTCATTGGGGTTGACATGGCCCCTTGGAACAACAACAACAACAAAAAGGAAGGTGCTTTATGAAAGGGGGTGGGGAGAGTTCTCATTTCTTGCACATTCTTTCTCTAAAAGGGAATAGAAATAAATGAGCCTGACCTTCTGGCTTTGTTCATTTTACTGCAATCCTGCCCTTCTCTAATGTTTCCTGGGAAGAAAGCTGTAATCGACAGGCTTGGTAGCTTCAAAGTTCCCATATGGAGCAGGTGGATCATCCCTGATGCTGCGACATATTAGAACATCTGCTGTGTAGTCCAGTAACATGCTAACCCCTCTAGGTCAGCGGTCCCCAACCCCCGGGCCTCGGACCGGTACCGGTCCGTGAGTTGTTTGGTACCGGGCCACGAGAGTTGAGGCTCAGGTGTGAAATGTTTAGTTTTCAGGGTTTTTATCGGTTTTCAGCGTTATTTTGTTATCGTTTTTATCGTTAACTTGGTTTTCCTGGGTCTTTTCACGTGTGTTATGAATAAATTTTCTTTTTTCAGTACCGGTACTAGTTTTATTTTGTTGTATTTATCCGCGACACCTTTAAGGCCGGTCTGTGAAAATATTGTTGGGCATAAACCGGTCCGTGGCGCAAAAAAGGTTGGAGACCGCTGCTCTAGGTACAAGAAACGGGCGTTGAAGTTATGATGACAACATGATTTGTCATAATTATTTAACATTAATGTTTGCAGAAAACTTTATCTTGGAGTATCACTCTAAGTTGCCGTGGAAACTAGCAGGAACTTTAGCCTTTGAGGAATTCAAAAGTGAAATCTGATTTTTATTTTGAATGAAAACTGTTAGAAAAAAGCTTTATTCTTTCTCATTCTTTAACAGTTTTTTATCAGCCAGTTATTCAGACATAAGGTGCATAAGCATCTAACACACACACACATACACTCATGTACATCTTTCACTGACGTATGGCACGTTCTGATCTGCATCTATCTGTATCTCTCACACAGGCTTCCCCAGAGAATTGATTAAAATCAGAGAGAGAGAGAGATAGGCCTTGAACATCGCTGCTTATGTGTGAACAAACAAAAAGCTGCCAGTAATTGGATTCACATTGAGGGAAGTATTTAAAACAGTCTGATAACTGATGCAAGCTGCCAGCTATTGCATGGCATTTTATGATCCAGTTGCCTTTACTGGTCTAGTTGTGCTCCAGTGGAACATAGTTATGTTGAGCAGCTCCCTTTCCACCTTGGATAATACGACATTCAGGAAAGGTTTCAATCTGAAAAAGATCTTTTCCCTCTGTTTCCTCAACATTTCCTGCTTTTCGCGTTTAAATGTGCCATTAATTCACTCTGTTTAGGGTCTGTGTCCACAAACTGTATTAAAGTGCTGAAAGCACCCATGACCTCATTTTCAGAGTGTTTTTCTGAAGTGCTTATTGTTGCTAGGTTACAAAAGACTATCATCCCCAAATTTTTCTCAATTACCTATAGTGATGATGTCATAAGTCCCGCCTCTTACTGGTTTTGAATTGTCATTAACAGACAAGTACTGCAATCTTCCAAAAGTTGAGTTATTTTCAAGTGAAGAACAAACCTCTGTGGGCATTTTTGCTCCAAGGACTTTGAGCGCTGTCGACGATTCATAAGATTTATATGGAAAATAGCTGCTGGGAGCACCAAAAGCACTGCCTGTGAACACAGCCTCCTGGAAAGCTACAAGATGTTTTTTTGCAGTACATTTCAGATGAAAGCGTACTTCCTCTCTTTGATATTTGACATGTTTAAATGCAAGTTAAAGAAAAATGGACGCTGCAGGAGGCTGACATATGGGAGTGTAATCCAAGCGGGCCAAATACCACAAGTTACAGATAATTAAACCGGTGCAGGGCTGATTAGAGGCAATAAGACAAGAAATTGGAGAATCATGGCCAGACAGAGCGTATCTGATTGTTTACATACCTTGAACTAAGAGAGAGAGAAAGAAGAAGTTAGGGAGAGAAGTGACTGCCATTTTATGTCGAGCTTTGAGGTGAGCAAGACAGAGATCAACTCCAGATGGCTGCAGTCAGAGGGCCCCGGGCTCCAGGGACACCATTGCCTCACAATCCATCGCTCAGCCAGACACAGACACTCCATTACGCTGGTTCTGAACCGGAATTAAATCCCATCTCAAACATGATTGTCTTTCAACCTCTGCTCCATTGTGTTGACATTGGCCTCTGCAGGCTGAGGAAGCAGATACCTGAAGACTTGGGGCTGAATCATGGCTCGGCCTTCGTGGTCATAGAGGAAAAAGTTATTCACAAGTGGGCTAAGAGGTAGATGACTGTACAGTGCTTTGAGTGTATTTGAACAATAGCTGCAGCATGGTGGACACTCACAATCAGCTCTGACATGTTGAGTAATGTTCTGTTTATATGAGTTACATGAGTCTTAACTGAACTTGGCTACAAACACACCACTGTCCGTTTAATTTTATTGACGTTGTGTGAGTTCTAGCAATACTTGCACTTTATGTTGGTTGATCAATGAAAAGAGAGTTCAGCCTGGTATCACTCGGCTGTTTGATAGCTAGCATCTGTAACTCGTGGCTGGGATAATAGTTTCGGTTGTGAATAGGGCTGCCACAAACGAATATTTTGATAGTCGACTAGTCACCGATTATTTTTGTGATTAGTTGAATAATCAGATCATCATCCATTGGATGTAAAACATACAGCTTATTGCACCAGCAGCATCTGCTCTTATATAACTATCATTAGCTTACAGCTTTAAGTGTTTAAGGTATGTGCTAACTAAAAATAAAGACAAAATGATAGTTTATTAAATTTTAATGAAATTTGCAGATTGTTTCGGTGAAGTTTAATAAACTCCTTGCTATCTAAAATATAACAGGACACCGGAGTAAATTCTCGAGCATCTCACACTTCTGATAATCAGCTGTCTGCTTGACGTTTATTCAGCTGTGTAAAAACTATAACTTTAATCTCAGCCAAACCGATTTACTCAGGAACAAATAAAATACTAAAAAAGCCAAACAATAACATTTTAAGTTATCTAAGTGACTTATATATCATGTTTAACCTGAGCAGCGAAAGACGGTGGTGGGTTTGCTGGGAGTCCGGTGTTCTCACGGGCTCTAGTTAGCCTAGCCCCCGGCTAGCTATCGAGCTAGTGGGTAACAGACGTCTCCGGAAACGTCGGAGCACTTTTGAAAATATGTGGTGTCTTGATAAACTGAGCAGATATTTGAGGTTTACACAGCTACATTCTCGCGTGAAAACATGTTAATCGTTTATTTTATGACCCAGAAAGAATAATAAGAGTAATATTAAAACTAACTAGCTGCCGCCATTGTTGGAAACTGAGCTGGGCTGCGCTATGAATTCTGGGACACAGCTTCTTCTTGTTCGGGGTTTAACGGCAGCTGGCATCCTTGTACATGCAGTGCTGCCATCTTCTGTTTCAGTCCGTTATTACACTCTTAAATCCTACTACTTATTCCTGCGTCTTTTGGGATCTTACAAAGCTTCAAACGACGCGTCGACTATTAAATTAGTCGTCGACGATTTTGATAGTCGACGTAATCGTGACTAGTCGACTAATCGTGGCAGCACATTGTTGTGAAACAGCAAGACATCCAAATACTGTTACACAATCATACCAATCACATTTATATAGTCTATTAGACTGATTAAAACCATTAATTCTTTCTTTCTTTCTTTTGGTAGACACAACTTCATCAACTGCTCTTTAGCGTGGCACTGAGAAGTACTAATACTTGTTATATGTTACCCTAGTTTCATTGGGATTTTTAAGATACTCCCAGTGTATGAATGCATTTGTCCACATGTGTTGTAACACAGTTGCTGACTAACATGGTATAGAGCCATGTCTTAAATGGTTATCTGGTGGAAAAATAAGCATTTTCTTCACCTGTAGCTCAAAGTGAAACTTTTTAGTGACTTGTAATGCTGATTATTCATGAAAATGTCAAGTTAAACAAAGCAAACAAACATATTCATTGACAGACCTGAAATGACTCAGTGCTGCATCTGGTGGATGAAATAAGCTACAGTATTGTTGCAATGCAACGTTTCCCAGAAGCCCACCAGCTGACCTGGATGATGCTTGTAATTTTCCAAATTGGACAATCGAAGATGTTTTAATCATGTAATTGCTCAATTTGAGAGTTGAGACATTTGGTCAGAAAATCAAGATAACATGTGGCAAATAACTACATTCACACATGAGGAATGTACCAGCGATTCTGCGGTGTGTGGATTTTTTCTCTCTCGAGTTGCAAAAAAAGGAGGAGAATGTTTAAATCGAGTGCACGATCTGGGTTAGTAGCACTAAAAAGAATATTTTTTGCATCAGATACTGAAATGAACTGACTGCGCCTGTGATTGCGCTCACACTATTGTGCTATTGTCGCATTCAGTCAATCTTTCTGTATGTATTTGCTTCTAGAATAGCGAACCAGCATTTGTCTTTAAAACCATTAAACCATTATTTATTTTTCATTCGGAACGAGAGAGAAAAAAATCATCCAACAACTCCAGATGTGCGCCTGATTTCGATGATGCGTGGATTACAGTGTAACGATAATAAGGCTGCGGCACATTTGCCTGAACTCACCACATCCTATACTAGACAGACACACAGACTGATAAATATTTATGCTTCTGATTATTCTGTGTGCATTATTAATTGTACGAAAATATCCCTCCAAGAGGATCTCATTAGGGTAGGAAATAAGTCAAAGCTAATAAAGCTCATAGTTGAAAAAGCACTTTTGAACATCGCTCCCTATTTCCTCTCTTTATTTCGCCTGTGCTGAAGTTCATAAAATGCACTGTAAACGCATTCATTAGAATTAGTGTTTCCTCAAACTGAGTTGACTGGAGAAATTGTGTGTGATTAAATATTAGCTTGAATATAATTAGCATTTATTAGCAAACTCTGCTATGGCAGATAATGAAAATCTTAATGAAATGCTTTGTTGAATTATGTGTCGGGGGTGGGGGTGTCGGAGGTTGATTTTTTTTATATATTTTTGGTTCCCCGCACACTTGGAGTCAGCATGCCTGAGCTCACAGTGCAACATACATTTTTTATATTAAGTGATAATGTCGACAGCTGCTGTAATTGTAACATCCGACTAGTGGGCCCCTTCGCTGAGACGGTGTTTTGAATCTGTCTGCTCTGTACAGCAGCCTACAGTTAGTTTAATAGGCTCCTCAGTCTGGTAGAGCTATTACCAAATCCAACACAGACCATTAGGCTGCACGGGCTTAATTGCACATTAATTGGATAATTAGTCCTGCACTTTGTTTTTCTCCCATTTTCTCAAATCTTCTCCCTCATTTTGGCAAGCACTCGGTCATTTTGTAAATTTCCCTTTTGTCATTACGGTTTTCGGCGCAATGAGAAAATGCAGTTGTCGATGCCGTCGTCACGTGACTGACAATTTGCCGTGGGGAGCGCTCGCTCCACGGGGGGGTGCGGAAGCCGAGGTTTAGAGGGTCGAGGCAGCGCTAGGCTGTCTTCCTCCATGTTGACCCACAATGCACGCTGTGTTTGCATCTCCGCCTGCACAGAAACCAGGAAGAGGCATGCATTGTTAAATAGGCAACAACTCTCCAGGTCCACAAGGTGCATTATTTATGAACGTTTAAAAGAGATTTTATTCATCCCTTCCTCACATTTCTATTCCATTATTGTTTGTGCTCCAGGCATGTGTCTCAGCACTCTCAGATTGCTGCCATTAAATCCGGGGATCCATCGGATGGAGTTATCAAAGTAAATGTTTGGCACATTTGATAGCGTTTGAAATATCCTCCTGTTATAAAGCTCTCCGGGGAGAAAGAGGGACAGGTCTTTCATGCAAATAGCCGGTTTTCTGATATCACATGCTGTCTAAATATCCACACTTATCTCAGCGCTGTCAACAAATACACAGAGCACTCGCTTGATGTTCGGCTGGATGGGAAACGAAGAAAAGGCGCTCGTCAGGCCAGACGGCACGTAATGAAATCATTATCTTAAATTTGCAAGCAATCGATCCAGCGAGTTCAAGGTGATTTTACTGACCAAATGGTAAACATGTGGACGGCAGATACTTAGAAAGCCAAAAATGCGGATGACGACATGTAAATTGATCTGTTAATTTTGTCATTCAAAGCATATGAAGGCAATTTTGCGTTCGATTAGATGGCGGGTGTGTTTTACTGTAAAATGACTTTGGGGGACAGGGAGGAAATGAGTAAGAAAAACAAAGGTAGTGATGAACTGTGAGCTGCTCTGCCTTAATGAGTACAGCGCCGGCGTCCTCTGCCAGACCCTGATAGGTCTCCTGATTAGACAAGTAAAGCTCCGTCCTTTATTATTCCCACTTGCTTTTGTCTCTGCACTAATAATAGCCATAAAGTGTGATCATTCCAAAGTGTTAAAACGCTCCCCATAAACATCGGTCTGTTTTCGTTTTGTTTATTATTCATCTCGTCCAATTACCATTCTAAAGGGGGAGTGTTTCTCGCCAGACGCTGAGGGAATAGCAGATTAAAAGGCAATGAGGAAACATCTGTGTCTTTGCTTTGCCACAAATCTGCATCTCATTCCTACCGCTGGCATTCAGATAGACGGCGCCTACAATGCAGGGAAAAAAGTAAAAAACGCCAAGGTGCATAGGGCTAGCGAATAGAGAGAAGGGTTACCATAGAAACACATACCTCACATGGGTTTATGGGCTGCATCCTATCACATGCTATCAGGAATTACCATAAATCTTCTGGCAGCGAGGGCGGTGGTTAAGGTGCATCTCAGCAGTGAATGACAATGTGTTGATCCCCACATATCTGGAGATGCATTCAGCCTCTTTAAATCAAGAGGAAAATGGCATCAGATTTAGCTCGTGACAATAGAAAGATGGAGAGTGCCTCTAATGCGTTTCCTTTCATGAGCCTGTGTGCAAACACATATTGAAAATCGCAAAGAAGATGCCGGCTGCTTTTCCTTTATATTCACGCCATTGTGGATGTGAGCGGTCGCGAAATCGGAAACTTATTGGAAAGCATAATACGGCACAGACTTGTATTTATGCCCCGTAATCTTTGACTTGGTGTCATCGTGCTTATTCCGTGCAGTCACGGTGCGGCTGCCTGCACAGCGCCAAGGCTCGCGCGGAGAATTGTGTCAGAGCTCAGCGGTACATCAGTGCAATTTCCACAAATGGCACCTTTCCCCAAGCTCCCATCCTCTCGACCTCTGGCACTGAGTGACGACGCTGAGAGCATTATCAGATGTGTTCAAGCAGCTCCCGTCAGCACGACCCCGGTGGGCGGTACAGTTATCGAGTGACCTTTTCTGCATGGCTCCCTGATATTAACGCAAGCTCCCCGCCTTATTACCATGGGAACATTTCACAGAGTATTAGACTTAATAAATGACTTTTTTCCTCGCCTTCCATCTCTCCTCCTCCTTCACCATTTTTCTCTCCATCCTCTCCTCCCGCTCCCCTCATCCTTCCTGCTCCTGAGCCGATAACCCGACCTCCCCAGGGGCCCGGCCTCCATAATCGCGTCAGTTCATGGCCCTCTTATTCCGCAGAATTGCTTAATTGGTATGTGTTCTACATAACTGTTGGAGTATTAGACTCACAAATGAAGGTTAGAACCTCAGTGCTTGTAATCGACTGAAAGAAATTGATTTGTGCTCAGCTGCCCTTCTGGGACGAGACTTTATGGTTCTCTGAAGAAATGAAGCTTTTATAATTGTGTGTTCTTTCCCCCCTCTTCTCTCCTCTGGTCTCTCTCTTTTTCTCATTTCCTCCCTGCTAACTGCTTTGTTGACATTCATCAAAAGGCACGATGCCAGCAGCTAAAAGGTGATATATCTGTCGTCCGCGTTACTGCGCATTGTGCGTACGTGACACAAAAGTGCTAAATGTGTGCTGTTTCTGATCGTGGTTTAAATACTTTGTGATCTTGCAGGCGTGACGCGTCGTCATGCAGCATAAAAACTCATCACTGGTCTCGCTGGGTTGTGTGATACTAAGATTTCAGATAAATAGCTCAGTTTAAGTGATTATGACTTTATTATGATCGTGACTTTGTGGCTGAGTGGCCAGCGGGGTGGCGTGCATGAAATGCAATATAATGCTTATCAAATACGGACACCATTTAGATTTTAGTCCAAAAGTGAGCAAACACAGTAAAAACAAAGCGCATTACTGCAGCGGTCTCCAACCTTTTTTGCGCCACGGACCGGTTTATTCCCGACAATATTTTCATGGACCGGCCTTTAAGGTGTCGCGGATAAATACAACAAAATAAAACTAGTACTGGTACCGAAAAAAAGAAGATTTATTCATAACACACGTGAAAAGACCCAGGAAAACCGAGTTAACGATAAAAACGATAACAAAATAACGCTGAAAACTGATAAAAACCCTGAAAACTATACATTTCACACCTGAGCCTCAACTCTCATGGCCCGGTACCAAATGACTCACGAACCGGTACCGGTCCGAGGCCCGGGGGGTGGGGACCGCTGCATTACTGCATTAAAAAGGGAACTGGCAGACAGTGAAACAGTACACTAAGATTTCAGATAAATAGCTCAGTTTAAGTGATTATGACTTTATTATGATCGTGACTTTGTGGCTGAGTGGCCAGCGGGGTGGCGTGCATGAAATGCAATATAATGCTTATCAAATAAGGACACCATTTAGATTTTAGTCCAAAAGTGAGCAAACACAGTAAAAACGAAGTGCATTGCTGCATTAAAAAGGGAGCTGGCAGACAGTGAAACAGTAACTGTGGAAACTGTGGCAAAAGAAAAAGAGACAAATCGTCGGCGGGGCCACAGGAGTCAACCATCCCAACTTACTCAGAGCAGCACCCAGCAGCTGATTATTAGTTGCCAGTGTCTGTGTTCTGTGTAATGCATGACAGCTCCCTCTGACTTAGGTGACCGTAGATTATTTCTGCCTGTTTTCCAGGTGGGCAGACTCAGATGTGCTCGGTGCAGAGGTTTGCTCGGTGCAAAATCACATTTCACGCTTGTGCTAATGTCACCCGGCAAGTGAAGAGGAGTGAGAACTGGCAGGTGGTGTTTACAAATGAGAACCACAAGCCACCCCGACACCGAACGCTGATTTGATTATGGAGTGGCATGTAAGAGTATATGAATGTATGTAGCAGACCAGGTGGTGCATTAAAAGTAGATTAAGTGAAACAGATGAGTGTCACATGTTTTTTTTGTTTGTTTGTTTGTTTTGTTTTGTTGGGGGGGGGGGGGGTCTGTTTTGTCCAAATGGATGTCTCATCCTGGAGCTTGATGAAGGATTTTAAAAACAAGGTGGTGGTTTGAGGGAAAGACTTAGTGTGTTTACTTGCTTTCGAATTCTATTTAAAAGAGGAGAGCGTGTTTGTTGCGTATTCTTCTTTGGGCTCATTCTTCCTTGATGTTCTCTCGTTAGTGTTTTAGGTGATTCCTTCCCTTTAGGTGCTATCTGTTTGTACTGAGATAATTTCTGAGCTGAAAACGAGCACATTCACCAGCGCAGTACTTTGATGTATCTGCCCCTCAGTGACGTAAATTGCTCTTGAGCGCTTATAGCGTTTCATTATTACAGTAGGTTTATATTAAGCACCGCAGTTCTTTGAAATTATAAATATTGCAGAACTTTTCAGTTTGCTTCTAAAAAATGATTGTTTTTAATTTATTAGCTAACTTAAGAAAGTCACTTGTGATTTACCATCTAACAAACTAAGAGGCAGAGGTCGTCACTGTCAGATCTTTTCTACAGTTACTAATCTGCACACAACAGGAGCAGTTCCAGGCTGTACATCTACACCGAGGTTTAAAGTTTCCCCGACGTCAAGGATGAATAGAGTCCTCGGATCCAACAGGGCAGCTGCAGCTGGACATTTTTAAGCCCCGCCTCTGGTAAAACATTTAATGTGCATCCATCCATAACTTTGTAAGTAATCCTGCTTACATACAGACAAACAGACAAGGCAAAGAAATCATAGACAAATCACAGAACCTCGACAAAACTCTGATATTTCGCTGGTTTCTTCATCTTAAAGCTCATCGAAATCTACCGCGAGGCTGCCAGAGAGGAAGGAAGAGCGTAGCTCTTTCATGTATCTGCACCAAAACAAGGTTTACGGGCTTGACACCGTTTCCACAGGATGTAACAAGCACATCATTTTATCACTGGAAAGCACTGCAATGAAGAAAACCTAATTTTTCCTACTAACACCACAGTTAGTCAGATCTAACCGACAGGATCTGCAAAGCTGAACGGCTCCCCCTGCACACCCCCACGCCCACCCCCTAAGTTTGCTTGCCTGAGGGTGGTGCCCACAGGCGTGCTGTTGCTTTTCTGGCCTATGGGTAACTTTGATTGGACTGGAGCTGCATTTCTGTAGCTGTTGGCATGAAAGCTCTGCAGTTGGCTGAGCTTGTTTTTATTTATTTATATACAGAGGCTTAAACTTGTAGAAACAACGTCATGTGAACTAATATTAATTTTTATTTGAGCTCTCAAAAGCAACGAGGATGAGGCAAGTCGGAGCAAATCAGAAAAGTACTTTTTGCTGTGGTTTATTTTATAGTCTGGAAAATAAATAATAATAATGGATTGCATTTATATAGCGCTTTTCGGGGCCCTCAAAGCGCTTTACAATACCACTATTCATTCACTCTCACATTCACACACTGGTGGAGGCAGCTACAGTTGTAGCCACAGCTGCCCTGGGGCAGACTGACAGAAGCGAGGCTGCCATATCGCGCCATCGGCCCCTCTGGCCAACACCAGTAGGCAGCAGGTGAAGTGTCTTGCCCAAGGACACAACGACCGAGACTGTCCGACCCGGGGCTCGAACCGGCAACCTTCTGATTACAAGTCGAACACCCAACTCTTGAGCCACGATCGCCCCTAAGACCTGAATTGTAACACATTCATAACATAATGTGTCGTTGCTCTTCTCAGCGTAATCTTCTGACGCCACAGTAGCTGATTGTGAACCTGAATGACCCATAATTCTAACTATATGTGTGCAGTTCTTATTCTACAAATCTTGGTAATTGTTAGCAAATGCAAATTGAGCTTTGATGTCCTGTAGCAGCAGGCCCAATCCAATCCCCTAATCAACCGTGTGTGATTTAACAGTGCATCCTAAGCATTAGTATTCCAGAGCAGGATCCCTCTTGGATCCAGGCTAGGATTATCCGAGCTCTTAACATCTCAGCTAAGCTGGTTAACACCTGTTTTTATTGACATCTGAACACCATCTTCTTTGGTTTTAAAAGATCTCCTCTTGCTCTCCCCAGCAGGTTAGTCTCTCTTCTTCTTCTAGGCTACAACCCACTTAAATGACCATTTTTCCCAGCACAAGCGCTGGTAGCAGGCCAGCAGCAGTACTGGAGAGATTAGAAGTTAAATCACAACATTAAGCATCATAATTGCACTCCTTATTAGAAATACAGCTGCATTAAAGTGGAGTCACTTTGGTGTATGATATAAAAAACATGACCACAGCTAAGTGTTGTGAGTCCTCGTCTAGACATGAGCTACAATTTCAAGAATTCCCCATTTTACTGTACATTTTTGTTCAAATTCTTTAGAGTCATTTGACAGGGAAGAGAGGAAAACAGGCTCTCTTTACAAGTTTATTACTCTTAATATTTCCTCTGGGGCCCATGTTTGCCCCAGTGTAACTGATGTAATATTCCATTCAGGCACTGATAAAGCCTGGGGGATTCGACTTAGCAGCGGCTGTAAAGTCCCAAAGAAATCCTCGCGCTCCCGTGTGTGCCTCTGTCTGTTTTGCCAAGGTCAGCAGGGGAAACTTTGAAGAATGTCCCAGGATTTGTCTAAATCATAAAGTATGGATCCTCTTAAGCATCGCAGGCATTAGAGCTGAGCCCTATCAATGATTCCATTAACCTAAATTCCAAACCGGGCTTCACAACATGACCACATTAACCTCGCGGATTTTACCAAGCTCTTGATCCCTAGCTATTTAGAAAGACTGGAATGAATGGTCACTCGCAATTGTCCGACTAGCAGCTACGTTTCCTGCGCCAGAGAAGGAATTATCTCTAATATGACCCCATGTTTGGCCACGTGTCCACACGTTTGTGGTTGTTTTTCTCCAACCTTACGACTATAACAGAAGCTGATTAGACAATAGCAGCGGCGCTGCGCGAGGAGAGTTGACAAGGACAGAATCCCAAGCAGCTGATTTTTACCTTTCCTAGATGAGCAATAATCATTTCAGGCTAACGGTGCAGGGGCGAGCAGAGAAGAGGAAGAAACAAATGTCTGCCTTCATTAGGACAAAGGGAGGGTGAGCAGAAGAGCGCCTGACAAGCCAGTAACGCCTCATTGTCCCTGATCTCAAGTTTCATAAATTTCCACGGCTCTCGTTAAAGGACATGTCGCTGCTGTCACCAGGCGCTAACTCGTTATCTCCTCAATGCCGTAAAATGCTGTAATTAACATTCAACAACTGTAACCGATCCAGCATTTCTCCTCTCTAGCCGCTAATTGCCACGCTATTGTGCTCGCACATAAGTGCCCCTTTTGTATGTGTGCTTGTGGGTACACATCGCTGCGGTTCATTTTTTGATTGTAAATAGAGGTGAGAAAGCAGCTCGAAGCTGAACCGCGTTCTCTTTCTAATTATTACGTTTATGCTTCAGTCAAAGATTTTAGTGTTTCCGGAAGATTTTCACCGACATCTGGACGTTTTAAACGCCTTCTGTGCAAGAGTGAAATTCAGGCTTTGCCAGCAGATGCTTTGTAGTAGACTCGTCACGGCAACACAGCGTGTATTTATTACTGTATTGGAGGAGTATTGGTTGAAATCACAATTACTGTTATTATGAATTTCAAGGCAATGTCTGCTCTTGGTTGTGAGGATATGGAGTGTGCTATTATTCAAGGCAATTCATCATTCCCCTATTAGCCATGCATGAGCGACCCTGCTAAGTCATATTCTTCACTTCATCATATACAATCTTGTACGGCTGCTACACAAGATCACTCAGAGAGTGCTGACGGCTCTTAATGACATCGTTTTGCTTTCTAGGTTTCAGATTTTCATTCAGAGCTTCTTGTAGGTCCCCAGCTGTTTGAGCTCTGTCTTAGACAGATTGGTATATGCTTTCCTTTCAGCCGCTCCCGTCTGAGCTGACTGCGGCAGCCATCACAAGGCCTTATGAATAATTAGTCTGGGTCAACTGATACGCTCCAGCTCCAGACACCAATGTCATCTACTCTGCCAGCACCAGCCAAAAGCCAGATTAACTGTGTGCAGTTCTTCTCAATCGAGTCAGTTAAAGCCGATGCAGCTCTTGTTATTCAAAGGTAGCTGGCTAGATGTAAGTCGATACGGGGCAGCCCCTCGAGGCCGAGCGTGGAACAGGAGAAGGGACGTCAAATTATTGGTGTCACGGGGGCCACTTTTAGAGGCTACTACGGTGGTCTGTCACAGATATACAATCACCTGGTGCTTTGTCTGCGCTGCTGGGCCTTGGTTTCATTCTCCGGGGATTACGGCGAATGCCAGGGTAAGATTTCCGAGAGCCAGGAAGGCCCCAGGGGGACAAACAAAACCAAATTGTTGCGTAGTGTTTCTTGTCCAGGTTTCGTGTTCAGGTCAGAGGAGAAGTAGTGCATGTGTCTGGGGAGCGGTGCGTTCACAGGGCTAAAAGCTTCATTGTCAGACACACGGCGTACTCGTCTGTTATGCCGCTTTGTTTCATTTTTTCGAGAGGAAGTATCTCTTCGGGTTATGACATCAAGCGTCTCCATAGCAGCATCAGAGCTTCTCCACTAAGTCTTTGTGACTCTTTTTGAGGGTTAAGCAACTTTATCCCTTTATTTTTGACTTTTAGGAAAGTCTTTAATAGATCGTTTAGTAACCTGCTGCTGTGTGGTTACCAGTCTGGCTTTTTTAATGCTTCTCCTCACAGATCAACTTTTTTCTGCTGTCCGAGGCTCAAAAACTAAACATGTATTTCACAGAACTAACTTTCAGTTTGTGTGGAGCTGTGGCTTAACCCCACATATAGATAAGCTGCTCTTTTAGCAACTCATGGCACCCTTGTGGTTTCACATGTTTGCACAATAGGCACATAGGTTGTGGTTTTTCTCACATTTTCACAACGGCTCACCACCAACGAAACTGCTATAGCTGCAGAGCTTAAACTCTCACTGCCTGCTCGCGCTCCTTCCTGTTACATTTCTGTGAAAACGCCATCTTAAATTAAAAATTAATTAGTCATCAAACCTTTAAAACGCATCTGAATTGCGTTCGCCTTGCTGCGAGAGCTTGGGAAGAAACAGGATATATTTTTGGCGAAATAATTGTTTGCCTAGTGCTAAAATGCTCCATACTTCTCTTCATTAGAAACAAGCTTTAAACTCAGGCCATGGAAGAATCTGACCTGAACCTTTTTATATTAGTGCAGCTATTAGTGTAATAACCTTAGGTTCAATAAAGCATCAACGTCAGCTGATGTTGGTAAAGACACAAACACATGCCTTCAGCTAAAGTCCTAAATTGTGTACTTAATGCTCCTATTGGCTCTAATTTGACCTGTAATGTCAACGAGACCAGCTGAAGTCTTAAAATGTCTTGATTGGACATAGATCTGGAAAAAATTATCTCTGACTGTGATAAATTTTTCACACAGCAACAATACGGACATGCTACTTGAGCAAAAAAAGAAAGAAAGTCCTTTCACAATCACCATGAAGAAATGAGAATGAATTCTCCTCGAGGGTATGGGGGGGGGGAGAAGAAGATGGAAAGTATAAATGAGGCAAAGTGTCATCATATGGCATTTTTTTATTAGATTGTTAAAGATAGATCTAATTTTAATTTGGGCTAATGCGAGGAACACTATCAGCCATTGACCAAGGGTGTCTTATGACTTACTTGACGTACTTTGCTCAGCAGTCTTGTGCTTTTACTCTGAACTTAAATGCAGACAGTGGGTCGTGCACAGGGACATGGTAATTTTAAGAGCTCTCGCACTCCCTGCTCAGTTCATGAACTTCAAAACCCCTCCTCTATCCTCCAGTTCAGCTCCTGGAAGTAGCGCTATATTAGTATCTCCCAGAAAGCGTCGAGCAAGTCTGCTGCTTCTGTTTACAGCCCGTTCAATCACTCTGAGTACTAGTGGCATACTGATTTTCTTGGAAACACCAAATGCCACAGCCCATCCTGGCTTCTCGCTAGTAAGGTATTTATCATATGAAAATTTGGAACTGTCTGACTCGCGCGTTTTACTAGCCTGGTCCTGGAGCTGGGACTGATAAAATGTTGTAATATATGTACTGCAGTCAAAATGGAACATAAAAGTATCCCTGAATACTGTGAGATTTACACTCTGTCACGGGGAAGCGGTTACTTTTACGACGCTGTTGCACTGAACATAACTTTTGTAAAAATGGGTCATTTGTTTTTTATTTGTTTTGCTTTTTGTTTTTTGTTGTGTGCTTCAAGTAAGAGTCTAGACTAAAAAAAAAGCGACTCAAGTGTTGGTTTATTATATATGTAGTGTACTGTCTCCTCATATTGTGTATTTTATAACTCTTTATAGTTCCAGTCTGTGTGTCTATGTGTGTCCTGTTCTTATGTGTATCCACTGGGGACCTCGAACCCTAGCCCAGGCTAACAGCTGGTTTTCTGCCAGTTTTTCTGCAACGCTACGAGAAAATTATCTGAGCTGTGTGGTTGCTCGTGGCAACCTGATGTAACATTAAGCAGGTTGACCAAGCTCATGCAAGATTGATGTCTTTAAGGCTGCACTTTGCATCTGTGACACTGACAGTAGGCCCTCAAACCCAAGGTCATAGGTCACATGACATCTTCATTACATGACATAGATGCAGCCCAGTTTTCACAGACTGGAGGTTATTCGTTTACAGTGTTTGCTACCAACGTTATTAAAGTTAACATCACATTCATATAACAGACAACTCATTGGGCACCGAATGTCAGCAGGCTTTTAATCATGCCGCTTCTGTCCTCGGCTCTTTCAGGTTGCGCTCTTTTTCCAGTCTCTGGCTTCCTGGGACTTGTCCATTTACCCAACATCTCCCTCAGCAATGAGGAGCATTTGCTCATCAGCCATATTTAAAGTGCACACAGGATTAACTCAGCTGAAGACTTAGCGCACATGCACAGTCACCCCATGCTCAGTTTGCTGTTTCCAGGCCGCGGATCGGCAAACGGCTCTGTTAGGCTTTCCTCTCTCTTATTCAACGTCGCTCTGGGCTACCCGGGCCTCTACCTCCTCCTCCCTCGTCCTCATTTCGCCTGAATTAATTGAGTTCTCATTTTTGTGAGAAAGCTCACAGGAGAGCTGTGTGAGAAGAGAGAGAGGAGTGATAGAAAGAATAAGATAGACACAGGAAGATCAGTGGTAGTAGCCTAGAGGGCAAAACTCTCCCAGAGGTAAGCAGTCACCACTTCCTGGGGGATGAAGGAGTCCCTCCACAGTGACTTATATCTTTATCCTCTCAGCACTCATCGCTCAGCGCTTATGGGAAACGACCCGTAGGCTAGTGGTAAGGGTCAGGCAGCTGGGCCACTTCAACCCTTCTGACTCAAGGGAGATTTCCACCTAATTTAAGCTCTTTGTGTCTGTGACATTAAGAGAAAGGCAGGTTAAGTGGTTTCTGATGAAATAATAAAAATACAGGTGTGTGTGTGTGTGTGTGTAAGATATACCTGGATTTTTATCATCATCATATAGTCAAGCCGTAATCCTGTAGGTCTTCTAGATACAGACAGACAAACTGGTAATGGCTAAATAACCGAACATAGTAGTGGTGGACAAGCAGAGGAAAAGTAGTGATAGATCAGGAAGAAGGAACACAAGAAGCTCAAAAAGATGTGGAGGGTGACAGCAACAGTGGTCCCAGTGGTAATCGGAGCATTCGGGTGGGTGACCCCCAAACTGGGCGAGTGGCTCCAGCAGATCCAGGAATTATATCCTAGATCTCTGTCCAGAGGTGCAGTTCCAGGACCAGCAAAGATACTGCACTCCCAGGCCTCTGACAGAGGACCTGAGCTTGAAGGATAAATACCACCTGCAGGGCGAATGGGGAACTGAACATAGCAAGCTCACAAACAAACACATTAACAGAAACAGAAACCAAATGAGAAAAATCTGCTGTAGCATAAGTGAATGTAAATTTTAAAAGGTAACATCCTAAGCCAACATTGAACATTCTGCAGAGGTTAGCATGATATGCAGCGTTTCCACAAAATAAAAAGTGCATAAAGCACCAAATATGTGACCCAACACATGTTACTAGTATAGAAGTGACGCCCAAACATGACTTTACAGTGAGTTTGTGCCTTTTCTTGTACTTGTTACAAATACTCAGAATGGAAATAGCAGACGTGGTTAGGGCTTAAGAGTGATTTAAGAGTGTAATAACGGACTGAAACAGAAGATGGCAGCACTGCGTGTACAAGGATGCCAGCTGCCGTTAAACCCCGAAGAAGAAGAAGCTGTGTCCCAGAATTCATAGCGCGGCCCAGCGCAGTTGTCAACAATGGTGGCAGCTAGTTAGTTTTAATATTACTCTTATTATTCTTTCTGGGTCACAAAATAAACGTTTGACATATTTTCAAGCGAGAATGTAGCTGTGTAAACCTCAAATATCTGCTCAGTTTATCAAGACACCACATATTTTCAAAAGCGCTGCGACGTTTTCGGAGACGTCTGTTACCCACTAGCTCGATAGCTAGCCGGGGGCTAGGCTCACTAGAGCCGTGAGAACACCGGACTCCCGGCAAATCGTTTTCAAACCCACCGTCTTTCGCTACTCAGGTTAAACATGATATATAAGTCACTTAGATAACTTCAAAATGTTATTGTTTGGCTTTTTTTTGTATTTTATTTGTTCCTGAGTAAATCTGTTTGGCTGAGATTAAAGTTATAGTTTTTACACAGCTGAATAAACGTCAAGCAGACAGCTGATTATCAGAAGTGTAAGATGCTCTAGAATATACTCTGGTGTCCTGTTATATTTTAGATAGCAAGGAGTTTATTAAACTTCACCGAAACAATCTGCAAATTTCATTAAAATTTAATAAACTATCATCTTGTCTTTATTTTTAGTTAGCACATACCTTAAACACTTAAAGCTGTAAGCTAATGATAGTTATATAAGAGCAGATGTTGCTGGTGCAATAAGCTGTATGTTTTACGTCCAATGGATTTGATTAGTCAAATAATCGGTGACTAGTCGACTATCAAAATAATCGTTTGTGGCAGCCCTAGACGTGATATACTCTTATTAACTCCAAACCATTGCAACTTCTTCCTTTGCAATATTCTTACATGGACTGACAACTTAGGTTGCTCTAAGTTGAGATAAACACTTGTCGAGCTGTTACAGCCAATCGCCCGCCTCTATCCCTCAATGTCACTGCCTTAGCACTCAATAATTCAAAGCTTGGTGGTAATGAGCTCCCCGTAGGCCCTGTCCCCAAGGAGCCTCCCCACTGTGCCTCCACTGTAATGTAGTTATATCTCATGTCAGCCTTCAAATCAATTACATTTCTATCTGATGGCTATGTAATTGCGCCTGATTGAGTTTTTGGCACGCCAGCCAAGTGTGTGGCTCCCAAACTCAAGCCAGTCAAAACAGGAAGCTTCATCAAATGAAACTGTATTTCATCCTGATTGAGGCTGCTCGCATGATAAGCACAGCTGTAATTATGATAATAATAACAATAGCAATCTGTGTTTTCTCATCTTTGTTGTTTTTTTTCCCCCTTGCTCTCCAGATGATTTTTTTGCCCCAAGGACAACGAGCAGTGTTTACTTTACTCTAGATGCAAAGCCTGATTTGATTGTTGGTAGCATGCGCAATTTAGTAGATTAAATGCAAAACATAATGCTTTTGTATAAATCTAAGTGTGTTTGAGTTTCACTTTGTTATAATGCAGCAGGATTTTTCTGCTGGACTACACACCCACACAGTGCTTAGTGATTTCTGCATGTTGCTTAGATATTAATGTCAGATATACAACTGCCAGCGGAGATCTGCTGGCTTAGTGCTGCATAATGCCAAGAAATGAGAAGTCGACTTTTGTCTGGAGCAACTAACTGACGGTGAGCTCGTTCTATTGACCCAGACTGGATGGATTGACAGATGACTGGATCGTCAGCAGACAAATGACAGAAGATGAATAGATAGATGGGTGGAGGGATGAATGAATGAAAGAAAGCATGAATGGACATACAGATGGATGGCAGGTTGAATGAGTAGACAAATGTACCCATGGATGGATGGATGACTGGACATTCAGATGGATGGGTGGATCAACACAATACATGCCTGGGTGGATGGAGGAATTCTCTAATGGAGTAGTACTGAGATAGATGAGAGGGAGGATGCTGTGGTTAGGTGCATCAGCAACTAAATAGTGATGAATTGTGGTCGCTGTCAGCAGCACTAAGTATAACAGACATAGTAAAGCAGCCTGGCTCATCCATAATCAGCAGACCCAGATGATTGTCTTCGTGCCAGAAGAGAACGCACAAAGAGTATCCACCAATCTGTCTTTTTATCCTCACTTCATCATCCCTTTACTTTATATATACCCGCTTACTCTTGGTGCTCTTGCCCTTTAAATGTCTTCATTTATATCATATCATTTCTCTTTTTAAGGCCTCGCAGCTCTCCTTCTTTCTTGCTGTCTGTCTGTCTGTCTCGCTCGCCCCAGCACCGTCTTTTGTGTTAACAGCCTTCTCTTTTTTTGCAGTGGGGGAGCCACTGGGTGCACATCTACAATCTCGCCTTTCATTTCATGGCTTCTGGAAATGGATGTTTTACTGCCTTCATTAAGGCATGCAGCAGTCAGCGCTGTGTTTTCCCTCTGAAGTTTAGCTCCATGAACCTCACCATTAGAGGACATTATGGCCCCAGATTTCAGGGCACAGTGGAACACTGTATAATTTGATTAGTGTTATTAATCAAGTGGAATACCGCTCCTTTCGCCCCCATCTCACTAACCGCCCCCCACTCCCAGCCGCAGCCCCCTCCTTTTTGCCATTTTACTTCTGCATTCAGACCCGTCAGATGTTCTCGTCCCTCTTCCTCCTCCCCTTATTCATACACTTCTCTGTCACCTGCACAACACACATGCACTGAAATTGACAAAAGGCCGTACACCTTCCCTTTTAAAAACAGTGATTTACCACTTCCCACCCTCCAACCAGACCCTCTTCCCCAGCCTACACCGAGCTCTACCCCCCCACCCGCCCAGGACATAAATCAATTGAGATGAAAGTTCCATAATTGTGCTTGCTGGGAGGGATTTGAGCAAAATTGCACTATGAATTTTTTAAAGGGAATTTTTACTAGCTGTTCAGCAAGACTTGGGCGGCGAAGGAAGGTGAGGCCACGAGGATTTATGGGCCTGGATTCTTCATTACTGAAGTAATTTTCCTGCAAATGATAGTGCAGCACCCCGGAGGGGGGAGCGCTGCCCGCCAGGGAGAGTACAAACCTGCTTAATCTCTCGTGGAGAGAGCAGCTCAGAGCACTAATATCATCTGTAAGGGACTGGGGCTCCATTTGTTCACATCTAAGCCACAGCCAGTGAATTTGTGATTCCTATTAATTGATTGCTCAGATTTGTTCCAAGAGTAGCTACAAGTTGATTTCATTACCAAGACGAGTTTTTGTTAGAACTGCTGGGAAACGCGCTTTTGAAGATGAACTGTTTTCATAAAATGTGTGTCTTTCTGTGGTTGAGTCTTTCTGAGTGTCTATCCATCCTCATGCCGACGAAGACCTGCTTTGCTAAGCTGTTGTGTTGTTGCTTTAGCACAGGCCCACCTTTCTCTCTGCATTTGGCCTTTCCTCCCTCCTCATTTTAACCTTTCTCAGTCCAACATGGCTGACGCTCTGTCTCCATCTCTTTAGGTGCAGCATGCAGCAGTGGCCCTCCTCAAGGTTAGTGCGTCCATGATGCCAGGTCTCATTCTGTATACTGCCTGCTGTCCATTCAATTTTACAGCTCAGTAGCTTGAGAAGCAGGGGGGGCTAAATCTGCTGCAAGACGGAGAAAGAGAGGGAGGGGAGGAGGACGGGAGAAACCAAATTATTGTGCATCCTGTCACCAAGTGAAGTGTATCTCATTCCAGGCACACTAACAACTCGAGACAATTAGTCACTTCTCGCTAGGCTAGACCTGAGACTCGCTTGATGGTCAAAAAGAGACGGGGCATAGAGGACCCTCTGCTATGGCTGAGCACTGCAGCTGCATTCAGTGGAAAGGGCAGCAAGTTAGAGATAAATTGAGGCTGCTGCAGCATTTGTTTCAGCACTGAGAAAGAATTAAATTAAAGGAACATGGTTCTGGGATAAGTCATGAAGATCTGCACAAAGAACTGCACCTTAAAAATGTCTCTGATGCACAGTAATCTCCATCGGTAGCATCCGCCTGGGCTTTTCTGAGGATAAACTTAGTAATGTCAGTTACATACCACCTTCACTCCTTCTAAGGTAGTTTGAGGCCAAAGATGAGGCCTGCCACCACATGCTCCTGAACAAAAGTGAAGCATGACTAAGGTGGGTGGTGCGTGGAAGATCAGCAAGTGGAATGAGAGAAAAGTTTGTCCTGGGCCCTCTGGAGAGATGCAGCGTGACCAATTGAGGTGAAGGGGATGAATGAGGCCATTCACTGGGCCTAATGAAAGAGCTCCTGCTGGGTCTTGAATGTGGGTGGGCCCATCTGCACCACATAGGCGTGCTCAAACCAGTGACCTCGAAAATTACCCAGGAAAGCACTTTGGGACAGTCACCCCAGCAACAGGCCGAGGTCTGCATGGTAACCAGGCGCTTCAATCAGCGCCTGGCAGCTTCTTGAACGGGGCGAGTTTTCCTTCTGTTCTGAAAGAAGTCCGTGTGAAATCAACTCCGAGGGACATCCTCCGTTTCTTTTTAAAGGGGAGATGCCAGCGATTGTCCCATGTGAAAACTTTTCTGCGAGGTGTGGAATGCAGCCCTCAGGAGTTTTCCTTTTAAGACACAAAGCACTGTTTGTCTTAGGCGGCACATATACATATGTAGCTGAGTGTTTGTGCAGTTCTGTACACAGTATTTAATTAGGCTTCCTCAAATGCACAGTAACAGGTTTACGAGGCTTTGAAACAGTTCTGATTACAAAGATATAGATCAGGAAAAGCGATTCCCTCAAGACTCCTGGGAGTGGACATTAGGTTTACAAAGCATCTCTAAGTATCTGGTTCACGGGGCTTTATCTGTCTTATTTGGTTTAATATATTCAGTCTTGATGAGCCAAAGGCGTGCAGGTCATTGAAGTTCCATTCCTGTCTCCGTTTCCTCGTGGAACTTTTGACAGCGTGAAATGACAATCCGCCCCTGCATGCATCTGCCACGTCAAAAAGTAATGAGATTGTGCTGCTGGAAATATCACTACAAAGCATCAGGCCTGCACTTGGGTCTGACTGCACCTTCAAACAGCGCTGCCTGCCAGCTCGCCTGCCTCGCCTGCCTGCTGCAAAAGAAATGAACAAAAACAATCAGAATCAGAGACAGAGAAACGGCAAGGGAAGCTCCCCATGCTGAGACAAACGAACACGCCGGGGCCTTTCATCCTGAGAGTGATTAGCCATCCGAACCGTTTTAAAATCCTGCTTTGAGTGTGTTCCTCAAACGAAAGAGCTCCATTGAGGAGTGGTAGTGAGATGTTTCTGGCTGGGAAGCGCCAGTGATCTAGCCTCTAATTGTGGCGTCGCTGACAAGACTGGTGTGGCTGGGAGCTTTTTAAGCGAGGCTTTTTGCTACGCTCTTGTTCCCTTCCTGTCAGATCCGCCACCAAAGGCACCAGGAAACAAAAGGGCCCCTCAGATTCTGCTCTTACATTCATCTGCCTATTGCTTTGTGCATAAATACAGACCTAATTTAACACATTAATAGTCCCTGATGCTAGCTTAATGTGACCAAAACGACATTATTTCCTGTAAACGCGTTGTCTGGTTACAGATGCAAATGTAGGTTGGTTTCCACACTGTAATTCCTGTCTAATTCTTGTTTTTGTAGCTTTCATGTTTTCCGTGTTATTACTGATCGAATTCTGAGCTTCAAACACGATACTGACACATTGGCAAGAGTTTAGTTCTGCAGTACAGAAGGAACAAAGACGTGTTCAAGGTCTTTGAGCAGCATTCAGCAGAGCTGGTAGGAGCTTATTTGGCATAGAAAACTTTTCGTATTCTCGATAGTCTTCAGAAGTCACATTGTCAAAGGTTTGAGGTATGGCAGAGAAGCAGTTTGACAAATGAAAGAAACAGCGATGCTAGGAAGAGAACACAAGGGGAGCGTGGGTTAGGGGAAAAAATAGGAAAGGATTTAAACCCCGGCTCATAAAAATCAGTATTATAACAACATTAATTGATGCTGCTGAGTACCATATGTGACGCCATATGGAATAGCTGCCCCAGAGGCCCGCTATAATAGACAGCCTGCAGTGGTGCACACAACTTGGCACATTTACAAACAAGGGACGTCCCATTAATATCAAACACACAGACTGAGCAAGAGACAGTGAGAGAGGGAGTGAGAGGGCATGTGAGGGAGGGAGGGAGGAAATAAGCAGAGGAACTGATTTAGTTCATGTTTTATTTGGTTGCCATCTTTAGACCTTTTGTTTTTGCTCATCTCATGTTATCTTTTATATGTATTATATGTATATATAAATATGTATGTTCAAACCCAGCCTCTCTAATCTCACCGCTCCTTAATTACAGTAATAAATTGCCCCTCCCTTTTGGGTTGATCACATCACCCTCTGTCCGCCCAACGGCCACTCCCACCGCAGATGCCCAGTGTTCCTTTCATCACACACACACAGACACACACATTAGCAGATGAGGTGATGTATGGCACCTCGACAAAGGTGGCATTAGAAATCTCTGTTTAACCTCCAATCTTGAAGCTGTTATTTACTGCTGGCTTAAGATGAGTTTCCGCTCCTTGTTGCTCGCAGCACTGATCCCCACATAGATTGTGTTTATGTAATGACAGTCAGTGTTGGGAAGGTTACTTTTAAAATGTATTCCATTACAGAATACAGAATACATGCCCCAAAATGTATTCTGTAACGTATTCCGTTACGTTACTCAATGAGAGTAACGTATTCTGAATACTTTGGATTACTTAATATATTATCATGCTGTTTACAACTACATGAATGTACTGTTGCTGTGATTTATTACTGTTACTGAAGGTCCGCGGCTCCGAACCGTAGTAAAGGGACCTCTGGCTAATACGGTGGGTTCTGTGTCGGCTCGTAGCCGAAAACTAGCTTTACTTTGTTGTCTGGGTCAACTTTGCTAGCAGAGACAGAGAGAGGCATTGAAAGGCTGCTCCAACAGAACTTATTGTTTTGGAGGAAAACACGAACACGGTGTACAGTCGAGTCTTAATAGCTTACTTACAGCTGGGCTCGTCAGGCACTCTTCTTGGCTGCAGTGGTTATTATTATATTTACATGCTTCCAGCTCCCGTTTTTGCTCGATGACAGCTCGTACTTTTCCTTTTTCTCCCTCCCTCGCTCACAGACACATAACGTGTACGGCAGTCTATTCTCCCTGCAGCACGGACTACACTGCCCATGAGGCTACATTCTTTAGAGCTATACCTGTAGCATTCTGCCTATTAGCTTAGCACAACAACAACAACAGGCGCTCTCTCACCCAGGAAACACGCAGAGAGAGAGCGTCACCCTGTAACCATGGCAACCGTAACGCTGCCGCCTGGAACAACAGAACGTAGCTGTCAAACAAAACCCAAACAGTACTGACCCGCCACAATATGAAACAGGGAAGTACCGCCGTGTAATCCATTTATTTCAACAAAGTAACTGTATTCTAAATACCACCTTTTTAAACGGTAACTGTAACGGAATACAGTTACTCATATTTTGTATTTTAAATACGTAACGGCGGTACATGTATTCCGTTACTCCCCAACACTGATGACAGTTACAATGTATTTAAAACAGTAATGAACAGAAAATTCATGTTGGAGTTTTGAGATTCATAGCTTTTTATTTAGTTACCTGTTATAGCGAAAATCTGCCAAGCGCAGTTCACGCATTCATATATTTTCATAACTTAAAGGACACGACTAATCAGCCGATTCTTACTTTCTCGTTCTGCCAACTTTAGACATCACATTCTCCTAGTTTTCTAAATTATAATTTGATCACTTGTTAACCCCAAAAATGTCCAATTAACAAAGATATTAGACCAAAATCATGGCGAGAGTTAAAGATTAGTAAATTATTACTGCTAAGTAACAGTTTTAGCTCACGTAAAGCACAAAACAACGTAAATTACAAAATTGCAACAAAACATTTGGGCAGTGAGGTGGCTAAAACTGCAGTTGAAGCTTTTATCCCACAAATCTGTGCAAATGTTCCTTGTGATATCATGTGATAGCATCGTTACTCCTTTGTATGCCAGGGGCATCTGCAGACAGACATGTATCCAGCTTTGGCCACGCATAGCCTGGATGCACATCCATCCTTCATACGCGAGGCTCTTCTGACTCTTCTGACATGCCCAGAGCAAGTAGGGAGAGAGAGAGATCCTTCTGAAACTGAGTTGTCAGCCATTCTGTTGACTTTCATAGAATGTGAGGCGAAACAAGAATAGTGTACAGCTGTTTCCTCCCTGACACAGAGGGAGGCAGATGAAGAGCAAAAGAGGGGGAAAGAGAAAGAGGGAGGGAGGGAGGAAGAGAGAGCTCTCCGCTCTGTGATGTGCACTGATGTAGCTGGAGCTCTAGGTCAAACGCTGCCAGTGTTTTGTGTTCATCTTCGTCTCGTCTCCCCAGTGCTCCTCTAAATTATTCACAGCCTGAAGTGTGCGATGTGGCTGCCTCCTTCTTCCCTCTCTCCTCCTCCAGTCTAGATTCCTCTCTTACTTTCTTCTGTTTCCCTTTCTTTCTTTCTCATGTGACAGCTTGTTTCAAAATCCCCCAACCCGTCCCGCATCCACTCATCTACCATCACCCACCCATCTTTTATTAGTGACTCCATCTCTCGCACTTCTCCTTTCATCCTAGCTTTCTTGCTTGATTCTCCAGACTAGACTCAGTCATCCCTTTTTAGGTGGGTAGGCTGCCAGCTGTTAGTATCAACTCCTTAGCTGGTAGCTCCTGCTCTCACTCGACATCTTTCTGCCTCCCTCACGTCGATCTCGTAGGATCTTAGAGGCACTGGTCGGGTTGACAGCGAGTCCTCCCCCGTCTGATTTTCTTTATCTGGGTGACTCGTGAGAGAAAGTGCACGCTGAATCCTCTCGTATTAAACATGTGCCTGTTAATCATTAAGCTCTTAAGAGACGTCCTGTAAACAAGAAAGAAAGTAACCGAGGCAAAAACATCAATGACATGGCAGGGTTAGAGTTTTTAGTATTTGGTCCTTTATTGTCTGTGGGCGTGTCAGAATATAGCAGGCACTGTTTTAATTGGCTGGATTATCAGATTTTATCCATACTGCAAAATGCACACACAGTGCATCTGTCTGCAAGTGGGAGATTTTGTAACACATTATTATTGTGAGGTCAACAAGGAAGATGCAAGCACTGGTATCACATCCTGTCTGGGCAGCAGGGGTTGGAGGATGAAGTGTGCCCCTCGTGGCTACCTGAGGAGAGAGCAGAGCAGAGAAAGTAGTTGAATCTAGTTCCAGCTATTGCCACAGGACACTCATTTGTAATTCTGTTCCCTGCCTATGATAACGTTTGATCATTGCAGAGGGGGGGACGGGACGTAAGGGAGCTGAAGGTTTCGCCCTCGCTCTTTGGCCTCCCCCCCCCTCCCGCCGAACCCTTTACCCGCCCTCTCGCATTTGCTGTCACCCAGTATGAATGCCCCCTCTGGCCCGATGACAAGTCTAGCGTGAAATGCTTGGCTGCCCCCTGAAATTAGCAGTAGAGCCCCCCGGCGGCACATGCTTCTCATGACCAGCACACAGTGGGCTGCCGCCAGATTCTTTTCATTATGGCTGTGGCCTGCCAGCCCCCTGACTCTACCTCCTTCTGCCTCTTCCTCCATCCCACCCTCCCTCTCCTCCTCCTTCCCCCTGTGTGTCAGCCAGAGCTCAGTAAACAGCATCTGTAGTGCTCATCACATTACTGTCGTAGGGAGGAGAGAGTGAGAGCCAAGTCCTCTGTGGGGATTGCTGTTATGCCCGTGCATCAAAGTGTCCGCATGCATATAAGTATTTGCATGGGTGTAGTATTTTATTTCATGCAAGCATCCACAGTAGCTCGTATGTATATGCACATATAATGTGTGCACATGTCTCTGTTGGCTTCACAGGATTAGCAAAGGAGAGAGAGTTAGTAGCAGTAGTACAGAGCGAGAAAGAGTCAGAGAGAAGGGGGGGTAGCAGTACAGAGCAATGCCTGGAGGCTCAATCTGTTCCTCACTGAGCTATATCAGTGTTAGAGACGGCGGCTCGGGCCGCGGGGAAGCCTCCACTCGCTCCATCAAACTGTCAGGCAGCCAACGGAGCTGCACAGGGAGACTCTCAGCTGCCCCCGGGGCCAGTTCAAGTCAACATCCCATTTCCTTGCCTCCTCGCCTAATTTCTCCTACGCCCCGACTTAAATTTCCAATGCCCAGTGTCTGCCGCTGCAGCTCAGCAGCAACAGGCCCAGGGCCACGTCAAAACTCTGGGAGGTACCGAGCGTTGCGCGCGCGCGTCCGTGCACGCTAATTTCTGAAGGCAAGATAGCACTAGCTGCAGTCAGCAGAGAGGAGAAGGAGCTGCAGGGGAAAGACCAAAGAATAAAGAAATAAGTAGAAAAAATAAAAAAAACATAAATCAGTGTTTTATTTTTCTCTCTCGTTCTCCCTTACCTGCATGCCCATTTTTCTTCTTCAGCTATATTCATAACACAGTTGTGTATTCCCTGTCCCATCAGATTTCTGGCAGTTTCCTTTTTCTCTCCGAGCTGAATAAATGCTCCCTGTTCTCTCATACATCTGCCATTACTGTCTGTTTTCCCGTTGCCAAACTACTCCAAGGATCACACCAGCAGCCCAGCCAGCTCCGTCCCTCCCTCAGGGTTATCCTGAAAGCAGGGGGAGCAAGGCAGTCCTCTAATTTAGTGAAAGGAGGCGGGTTATCATCGTCAATCTGTCCACCCTCCCCCCCATCTCCTTCTTGCTCGTTGACCTCGCCAAATACCTTTCATAGAATTGAAACAGAGAGCGTCCAGGTCTCAGTGCTGTTTACGTGGACTCTGGGTAATGTTAAAGTCTGCTTAGTGTGGTCCCGGGCAAGAACTATATCTTTCCTCACCTCAGCTTGATTTACATGGCCTCTGCTGGCTCTTTACTTGAGTGTGTCAGCTCTACGGTGTGTCTGGCTAATGCAAAGAGCATTTTCTCCGACCCTGTCTTCTTCAACCCCCTTCACTATCACTCTCTCTCTCTGTCCTCTCTCAATGGGCCTCTGTGAAAGGAGCTTTTGCTGAAGTCCTCTCTTGTTTGCACAGCCAATTCCAATGTCCCAAGCTCAAATATGGTTTTGCGTGAGAGCCTGTCTAGGTCTGCCGGTCGATATCATTTCTGCCCGGTAGAGCTTTTTCTCTCAATCTTATTCCCCGTGGACCCTACATCTTCACCGAGATCAATACTTTCCTAATCCAGAGCTCTAAGGCTGACCCTGGGTAATCAGCTGACTTCCCATGCTGCCTGCCGAGGAGGTCAGGGGTCAAAAGGCTGTATAGATTTGATCCTGTGATCAAATCACTTTGCTAGGTGGTGCTTTCAGATACAGCTATTAGGGTCGAGATAAATTGCTTGATTTTTTCCCTCTCCCTGCAAAGTTAAATGCAGTGGTGTGTTTTTGCTATGAATAGCATTAATGCACCAGACTCCTGAAGCTTTTTACCCCATTTAGTTTCACCATAGATACAAAATTATTAGGTTTATCTGATCATCTAAAGATATGAGTAATTGATTTTTTATGCTTTGGTTCAGCCTGGTGCTTCACCACTCATCCATGAGCCATGGTTCTCATCGTCTGGAGCACAGGCCAAGAATTGCCAGTTCCCTTTCATTAAGCTTTTCCCGTAACAGGACAAGCAGTTGTTTGGTTAGAGATTGCATCTGCATCCTTCCATCTTCAGCCCTCTCTTTGCCCGGCTGCTGACCTTCCCCACACTAGGGCTCCCTCAGGCTCCGGCTCACCTTGGATTCAGTCTCTAACCCTGATTTGTTTTGATAAGCACTATGGCGGATGGCATCGTCCAGCTCTTCCAGGCAAATAGTATCATGAACGCAATCAAATCTGAGCTCTCCACTGAGTCGTGACAAAGGGTTAGCACATAAGAGCATGCAGCTAAAATGTCCTGCCGATAAATTATGAACGATGAGTTGAAGTTAAGCTTTGCCGCAGGGCCAGTGAGACTTTCAGAGCTCCTGCTGATGTTTCAGCCCAAGCAGGGGGTCCCCCAGTGGACTCGAGGCTTTGCATCCAGACCCCATCAGAATGGTCATGACGCCTACGCTCCCACACCTCATCCCAGTATCTGCAGGAGGGAAATTGCAGGAGAAAATTGGTGTTGTTCCACCAGTATTCGACACCGCTTCCGTCTGCGACCATCTAAATGGACCATTACCTCCTCTGTGTGCTCTCACTCCAGGAGATCCAGTTTGTTAGAGGTCTTCTTTTAGAATCAGGGGTATCTCAGTGTATGTGGCTGGAGAAATGTCTTATAAATTGAAGCCATTTCTTCCATCGCTGTAGACTTTTGCATTGCGGACACTTTAACTTTATACATTTGGATAAAACATCAAGAGAAGCAGATGCTCTCTCGCTGCTGTCGTGATGCAGTGGCCATCTCCCCGTCAGTAATGTTGTTTTGGGCCTGAGTGGAACACAACTGGTTGCTTATCAGGAGTTAATTTAGCTTTAAGCCAGTTCCTCGTCGTGCCATTGCATCTACAGTTATTAGATATGACTGTAATTTAGCAGAAACACACCTTACAGTGACTTTGAAAAATTACAGCCAATCAAGCTTTTATCACGAATAGTATTATCAAAGCGCTGACGCTTTTATGCTCTCCTCTCCTGCTTTTATTCCTTTTATTTACTGCTTTATTTATTTTGAGAAGGAACTGACAGTGGCACTTTAATGCCAGCAGCTCTCTCCTGCTCTCTCTCTTTTTTTTCCCAACATTTCTTGCAGCAAGCACAGGCTTGTGATCAGTATTCAGGAAGACAGTTGTTGACGCCATGCCAGCATTTGCGTTGCTGGGCAAGTTCCTCTTCTGTTCCTCTTTCTATCTCTGAGGCAGAATTCATGGCAGACTGTCCTCCGAGTGTGACAAGTGGAACTGTGTGATTAATTTGGCCAGTCGTTTTAATGTGCTCCGGGATGCGCAACGCTTATTGTCTTCCCCTTGCACGTCTATCAGAATCTGCCAGAGAAATGTCCAGGAGAATCGAGACATCCATCCCTCTCTTTCTGTTTTTTCTCCCCTCCCTCGTGCTACTCTCTTTCTCAGCCCTGCCTCGTTTCAGGGCTGAGCTACAGGGTCGTCATGGGGGCTAGCCCAGGTCGAGGCTTGGCTCCAGCCAGGGCCGCTGGCGGAATAAATCTCCTGTCTCTGAAGTGTTGAAAGCTGTGTAAATGTCAAACGCGTTCGTCTGATGTGCTGGCTGAGGGGAGGAGGGGTTGGAGAGGAGGTGGAAAGCTGGGAGGGAGGGTTTGTGGATGAGCCATCCACTGATTCTGGTCCCCCGTTGCCCTTCGTAGCTGGCGGTTGCCAGGTGCAGATGTTGCTGCTTGCTCCATGCCTCTGAAGAACTCGCCTTTTTTTTTTTCTCGTTCTTCTTCCTTTTTTTTTTTTTTTTGAGGCGGAGGGGGGGGGGGTACTGCAAGAGACAGAAACCACCAGGGGCTTGGCTCCTGTCAGGCAGCTTAGTGAGCAGCGTATCTTTTCGATTTTAACAATGTCCCCTCTGACCAGCAGACATGCTGTTTAGGGAAGCTTCTGTTTGAGGTTGTGGTTTTGCATTTTCACCATTTGGCTTTCTCGTACCTTCTTGCTGAAAATTGTTTTCCTCGTGCAGACAGTCAAAAGAAGCGCAGGGTGCTAAACGACGTAGCGCTGCTCTCGCCGACAACAATGCGTGCACCAACACGAGCCAATCTTGGACTTTTATCGCGTTTCTTTCTTTGAATGGCCCGAGTGTTATAGCCCAACAGGGCAATCACATATAGGCCTGACAAAAACTGCTGTAACACTGCCTATCCCTTCATCTCTATAGCATCCCCCCCGCCTGTTCTTACTGTTGTTTTGTTCCCCTCTTTCCACCTACCTCTCTCTCCCCTGCTGTGCTGTGCCTCTCTCTGTCTCTGTCTGAGCCCTAGCTACTATTCCTCTTTTCGCTCTGCTACAGTGCATGCTACTTGTAAAAGGATAAGCACCATGCTGTGCTCTTTTGATATTATTTTTCCTCCTCGCCAGCTCCAGCCTTGTGAGGCCTCATATCTAGTGTCATGGCTACCGCTGCAACAACAAGGCCAAGCATGCACCCAGGGAATAGACCGTGCCAGTTGTTCATCTCCATCACCTACGGTTTAAACTCGTCCTCAGTAATAGAATGGATCTCGCAACTGCTGTGAGGTGGAAGTCATCCGTTCAGCTGCATGCTAAGAATACATTTACTCCATTTTCTGCAGGGAAGGGGTAATGTTAGAGAGTGGATCAATTTTCTTTTCTTTTTTCGCAATTCATAGTTAGATGAAGATGGAGAGAAGCATTGTTTTGAACGTGATTTCTTCTAAAATCCCAGAATTCTGAGGGAACAAATGGGTGATGATAACAGGTTGTGATGTGCTCCTAACTACCAGTATAGAAATGGATTGCAATTAATTTGTCTGGGATTCACAGCCTGAATGGAAACTGATTGACAAGAATCCTTTGCCACTTTCTCTTCTTAATGCCCGGCACTTTGTAATGATTGTCTTTTGACAAGCACTAGTTCAAAGAAGAAAAAGAAGATATTTTGTACTAAAATGTGTCCAATATTTTCATTTTTTTAAGTACTGTGTGTGTGTGTGGGGGGGTGCTTTTAGGTTAATCCTACAGTGTTAAGGTCTGGTGTTCTCTGCTTTTGAAATGTGCGGTGTCGTACTGACAGATCCCTAAAGACATCTATTGGATTTAACCTGCTCTCTGAATATAAAGCAGTAGAATAATTTACAGATGGTGAAAATTTCACACTTTATTCAGTTAAACAACAGAGAAAAGTTTTTGAGATTTACCTAAATTTCCTCACATCTGTGTAAATGTTGGCATCTACACTGAGAAAAGTATTATGTTATATATAAATGGCACGTGAAGCAGAGAAAAATCTCATTTCTAGTTGTTGACGTCTATGCAAAGGCCTGAAATTTGTAATAATGTGATCAAGATATAGGTTAAGTTGTATATCCCTAGTAGCTTCGCCCTGTTCAGGAGAAGAACCTCTTACAAGCTGTTGCACATTGCAGTGGAAATCTCTGCAGTCATTGATTTAACTGTGATTTTTACATCTTATCAAAGAGTAAAGCTTGAAAGTTTAGTTGAGCTATAAGTGGACCTTTTAACCAGGATCAGCCTGAGCACACGAGCAAATCCTCCAGGAAACTGCTCAAAAAGAAGAAATATCGACATGAATCCCATTGAAAGGCAGGAAAATTCTTACCACTGTTTATATTGAATTACTTACTGAAAAGACTATTTTCCTTGTGGTGTTGCTGTGTGCACTATTTAAGCAGTTCATGACTACACTCTGTTATTCAGAGCATATACTTGTTTTATTCCCTCCAACAAGCGTATTTTCTTCCTGCATGTCTGGTATAAGTAAACACACATCTTACAGAGTTGTTAGTGATGACTCTGCAGCCAAGGACTCCTACCAACCTTTGGCATTGCCTAGTAGGAGAAGCTATTGGGCATGGACTCACCCTTGAACCCACACACTCACACACATCCCCCCTTTCTCCTCTCCTGAGGGATCTTGGCCACCGAGGCCTTGTTCTGATTACTCTCGTTACTTAATTATACATTTGGACCCACCACGCTCACGACAAAAGGACACTGTGCCTCCATTGACACAGCTCCCTCCTCATTGTGCCCCACTTTGAAAGGGAGTCAAACAAAATAGAGAGGGCCCACTTAAATATGTTGCCACAGGGACTTAATTGACAGATTGAAGGCAGTTTTTTTCCACCGTCGTCCTTTCTCCGTGTGGCTCTTTGGTTGAATTGCTCTGTCCCTCATGCATCCTGCTGTGAGGTCCAGTGGGCCTGGCGTTGCAGCTCAGCCACTCCTGTTTCCACAGCTTCTCCATCTTTGCGGTGTAACCAGCCGGGAGCCGTTCGTGACAAATGTTAGAAACAGACGCGAGAGCTCGTAAGGCGCATACAAGCTCAGGAATGTTGCAAAGAAAATCAAACAAATGCTGTTAGACAGGGTTATTGACTTTACCTTAACTTAACACATTTTTCCGGAGTAAAGGTGAAAATAATTTCCCGTATTTGTGCGAGTTTAATCGTGTTTTTGTTATTTGCCAAAAAGAGCTTTGTGCATGAACATACCAGGAATAAAAGGCCGGGCTCTTGGTATTTGCAGCGTTCTTGTCATCTGTTTGCAAAAAGTGGCAAGGTCTGACTTTTTTGAAATCTTTTTCTTTGATATTCTTTTGACTCTTTTTCATATATTTGATCCCAATCACTGCATATTTCATTGGTGAAATTTGAAGTGCTGAAGACAAACCATTTCTCTTCTTGACTGAATGGAAGGTGATTTGGCCTTTAGCCGTGCTAGAACAAGGTACATTTCAGAATACAACCTCTCTTGTTATTCAGTTCCTTTATCCCTGTAGAAGACTGACGTACAAATTAAAGACTGGTTTGTCACACCACGGATTTGAAATACCGCACTTAATAGGCACTGTGCTGGAGAATTCAAAGAACATAAGCTCTCTGCGTCCTTGAGATGCTATCGTCCAATTTTAAAGCACACTTAAAAGGCTAAATGACAAGCTGCAGCTGAATGCCAAGTCACTAAACAGACTCTTTATAATAGAACCCCGTGCAAAGTATTTTCATCCTTTGCAAATTAAAAGCAGTGAATTTGCGACAGAAACACCAGAAAGGCGTTTTGTGCCACTGTGCTCCTTTTGAAACTTGAAAAAACCTCTTTCAGACTACCGCACTCTCCTTTCCCTCTTCATCTGCCGTTTGCACTGAAAGCTGACAGTGAATGAGAGGTTGCACACAAAAATAACATCTGCACTGATTATGCTACTGGGGTGGGGAGCCAAATGAATAATTCCTTATATTTCCTGTGTCTGTCTCTTTTCTGTTACAGTGTGACAGCGAGAGTGACATTGACGACAAGGTAAGACTGCTTTTCCTGTGTTTATTCACCCGGCGCATGAAGAATCGGAGAGTTGTGAATAACAAATTTGAGCTCTCAACTGAGAAAGGGGAGAGAGTCATAGTGTATTGTTAGCGAACAAAAGAGAAGGGGGTAAAAAGCAACTGTGCCTGGTCCCAACACTGTTGATCATTCGAATCGTACGGAGCATGAAAGTGACAAGAAAAATGTTGCACATCAAAAGACTGATTTTCAATGTTGGTTTTCTGTTTTTTATGAAAAGACGCGGCACCTATTATTTTTGGAACACTTTATGCACAAATATTTCATACATATGCCTCCTAGCTTAGATCGTAGTGCGCGCTACATGCAGTAAAATCTGCATTTAATCTATTCACATAGCACATAACACCTTTATCTGCTTCTAAGTTACTCGACAGCTGCCGGAGTTTGTAACACTTGTGTTTTATTTTCAGTATGATGAACGACAGATTTACAAGTTACAACCAGAATGTTTAAAATATGCTTTAGTTGTGCTGCTAACTAGTAACACCTTGATTTTCTTCAGAAAGCGTCGTCATCAGGTTACCAGTTCACAATTCGACAGATGTAGTCTATCAGTTTCACCTCTGAGTGTTTGTAATCATCTCAGAGGTGGTTGGCTGATGGCAGGCACCTGGTTACAAGATGAAACGCCTTTGGGGAACCTTACGCATCCTAATTCCTCCACAGTTTAGCAATTACTCTCTGGTAAATGAATTTGATAGCATGCCTAATCTCCTGTAAGCTTAGCTCCCAGTTCTGTGGAAATGTCTGCAGCTCTCCCTATAAATAATACATTGATAGCAAGCCCAATTTGCATTAACTGTAGCCTGGCAAGTCAATAGGCTTTTATCTCTTCATTTAAGCGAGGAGGAACCGAGGGCACGAGCTAGTTGACACGACAGAGAGATGTAGCAGGCCTGTCAGTCTCCATACGGCTCCCTGGCAACACTGCGGGTGGAGGAGAGAGGGAAGTAAAGTAGAAGGAAGTGTTTCCTTCTAAGGGTTTTTGTTTCCTTGTTTACTTGAGACTCGTTTTAATTTTCAGTATTGAAAAAAAAAAAGTTTGGAACTACAGAAGTAAACATAAAGATGGGCAGGAGAAAAATCAAGAAGCGCTTTGACAGTTTTACAGAAACTCAGCTGTGTTTCTGTGTTGTTGGTTATGTGTCAGCCTGTCTGTGGACTGGGACGCAATTCAAGACATGGTAGACTGTTACACTGCTGCCAAGTCTGATTGTTGAATTTCGTGCCAATTATTTCACAGTCCAAGAGCCAGATTGTAGCTTCACCTTCTTCTCAGACTATTTTTTATTAGTATGTCATCAGGAAGTGTTTTAGCTTGAGAAATCTCTGGAAAAATAGTAATGCCACTTTTACTGCACACTAGTTTGTGCTCTCACTGTGAGAAACAGTCAGTGCATATTTCTGTAGATGTAAGTGCAAAAAGACGTCTTCCTGAGCAATCGATGTGGATCCTAAACCATAAGCAGCAAAGTAATACTGCAAGTGAAAATAACTTGTGAAAGTTACTATCAGTCAAACTATCTAAGCTTCAGTGTGGTTGCTAGCTTGTTTTTGGTCTCAACTCTTAGTTTCCATTCTCACTTCTAAGTTTTTTAAGTACAAGTTTCATGTTTTGTCAAGTCTATATTAAAGCAATACTGACTTGCCCATATGTACAGTGAAAGAGTCGCCAGTGTTATTATTCCTCTTGTTCACACACTGAAGTTGACTCATCTTAGTGTGATAGTGATAGGGAGCAATATTCACACGCTTGTTGTTTTCAGGGAGAATAAAATGAACTGTGAAGTTCAGATGAAACTAATGTGCATTTTTACACATAACACATAAAAATAATAAAACAACATTTTAAACATAAAGATAGTTTTTAATACTTGGATGAAAACGCTTTGGAGTCAGTGAATACCTGAAGTCTACGACGCGCTAATATCACCAAATGATTTGTTTTCCTCTCGAGAGCCTCAGCCAGGCCTTCACTGCAGCCACCTTCAGTTGCTGCTTGTTTATGGGTCTCTGCATTCACTTTTGTTTGCAGTAATTCAAAACATGGCTTTTTTTTCTCCTTTTTTTTAGCTGCCAGCTAATATTATTTTGACTTCAGCAAGCAACATATGGTAGGAATGCAGCACTGGAACACAAGAACCTAAAATGTATGCATACACTGCCAGTGTATAGTTAATTGTGGACTGGCTAGTCACACTGGACTATACTCAAAAATGATCATCTAACCCATATGGAAAAGAAATAGTAAAAACTTATATGATTTACTCATAAAAGTGGCCACTTTCTCATTACTTTCATATATTGTTTTAGTAAGTATCCAAAACATACAAGTTTCATCATATAATTTTTCAAGGGATCTTATATCTGTTTTCACTCTTGTATGCTTTTCATACAAGTTTCACACAAGACAGATACAAACTTTATAAGATTTATATACATATTTTCCATGTGGGAACTATCTTGTTGAAGAATGAAACTAAAAAATAATAATAATAAAAATTTTTATTAGATAAGTAAAAATGGGGGCCTCAAAAATAAGTGTTCTTCCAGTAGTGGTAAAGTTTCATTCCCACGAGCAGAGGTATTGACTGTAAACAAAAGATTTCTCCTAGAGCCAACAGGAAATGTAACAGAGCACCGGCATAATTCCAAAACTACGTTTCGCTCGTTCACTGTTGTGGATTTTTTGAAAAGTCTCTGTTAGTGTTGACGTGTTTTCCAAGCGTGCAAGAAGAAAAGAACATCTGGATAAAGGCTATAGCAGCCCTGCCCTTTTTATTCCCTCAGGAACACGTATTACCATAATCAAGGTGATGAGAGTTGCGAATCATCCATATCAAATTGCAGAGGAAGGGAGAAGAATGGGGGAGAAAAATAATTTGACAGGCCATCACCAAAAGCAGGAAAAAAATATGACGGTGTAAAAATTGGGTTCCATGAGGAGAAAGACAAACACTGTCATTTGTAATTGCCTGCACTCAGGATAACTCGACAGTGATAATTTCCTGCAACGTTTTGCTAAAACAGGTGCCAGCTCCTCCCGAATCTTTGCAGTGAAAACAAAGGCTCCTTTCACATCAGATTACCAGGCACCTGAACACCCACATTGTCGGGATTTCACAGATTAACTTAATTAGAATATTGCTTCCAGGTGTGCCCCCAGGGTGCAATCAGTTACACTGTATTTAAATAACACTGACGAGTTGCTACAGCAAAGTCAGTTTAGATTGCTGCACCTTGTGAAACTCTCTTGCATCAAAGCAATGCTTTGATATAGCACCCAATGGCGTGTGTCCAGAGCATGTCAGATTTGAAATCTTTAGCAATTGCCCAGTCGTTTCTAGTTAAGTGCGAGGGTGCCCCAAGAAATAGCTTCATATGAAACAAGCAATCAGAATCTTGGTATAGTGTTCACATAGTTACCAGTGTTTGTTGAGAGGCCTGTCATGTGATGTCATGTTTGACAATGAGAAGTATTCAGTGTAATTTTTTTAAATATACCCTTGATATTGGCTTGTCATATGCCTGCACCTCGGAGGCATAAAACAACCCACAAAATTAGGAATTCTTAAGCAGAACAGTCTTTTCACTGTGTTTACTGTCATTAAAGCAACGCTTAATGTGTTTGCACAAAGCTATGCTAAATTTGAAGCTTGCAAAGAAAGTAACCACAGCTTAAATAAGAAACAGCATAGCAACACAGAAACTAAACGTATTCACGTGAGACTGTGCTGCACACATGGGAACATCACTGTTAAGTCTGGATCTAAATACTTTGAGCTGCAAAAATGCTCTCATGTGCCCCAGAACACGTCTTAGCTCTGCAGAAAGTGAGTGATTGGTTGTGCTTGTAGAATAGGAAAATTAGTGTGCAGTCTAGGGCTGACAGGATTAGTCGACTAGTCACGATTACGTCGACTATTAAAATCGTCTACGACTGATTTAATAGTCGACACGTTGTTTGAAGCTTTGTAAGATCCCAAAAGACGCAGGAATAAGTAGTAGGATTTAAGAGTGTAATAACGGACTGAAACAGAAGATGGCAGCACTGCATGTACAAGGATGCCAGCTGCCGTTAAATCCCGAAGAAGAAGAAGCTGTGTCCCAGAATTCATAGCGCAGCCCAGCTCAGTTTACAACAATGGCGGCAGCTAGTTAGTTTTAATATTACTCTTATTATTCTTTCTGGGTCACAAAATAAACGTTTAACATATTTTCAGGCGAGAATGTAGCTGTGTAAACCTCAAATATCTGCTCAGTTTATCAAGACACCACATATTTTCAAAAGCGCTCCGACGTTTTCGGAGACGTCTGTTACCCACTAGCTCGATAGCTAGCCGGGGGCTAGGCTAACTAGAGCCGTGAGAACACCGGACACCCGGCAAATCGTTTTCAAACCCAGCACCGTCTTTCGCTACTCAGGTTAAACATGATATATAAGTCACTTAGATAACTTAAAAATGTTATTGTTTGGCTTTTTTAGTATTTTATTTGTTCCTGAGTAAATCGGTTTGGCTGAGATTAAAGTTATAGTTTTTACACAGCTGAATAAACATCAAGCAGACAGCTGATTATCAGAAGTGTGAGATGCTCGAGAATTTACTCCGGTGTCCCGTTATATTTTAGATAGCAAGGAGTTTATTAAACTTCACCGAAACAATCTGCAAATTTCATTAAAATTTAATAAACTATCATCTGCTCTTCATTTTTAGTTAGCACATACCTTAAACACTTCAAGCTGTAAGCTAATGATAGTTATATAAGAGCAGATGCTGCTGGTGCAATAAGCTGTACGTTTTACATCCAATGGATGATGATCTGATTAGTCGACTAATCGCAAAAATGACTAGTCGACTATCAAAATAATCGTTTGTGGCAGCCCTAGTGCAGTCACAAGGTCAATGTTGGGTGAAATTGTATAAAGAGTTTCAAAACAATTTTATTTATATAACACCAAATTGAAACAACAGCCATCTCAAGGCTCTAAAGACCCTACAATAATAGACAGGAATAACAGGAAGAAACCTTCAGCAAACAACATGTACTTAAAATGTAAACAAGCACATTTTTTACACTCTTTTCCCCAACAACTCATCAAAATCCTCATATCACCAGCAGCAATATCTTTCTGGCTCCTAACCACTTCATGGATTTCTTGTTTCTTTTTGCTGATTTATCACTTGACAGTGATATTAAGCAATTTACTAATTAACTTAAACCGTCTTTTAGTATTACAGATTTCTGCTTCCATCCTTCTGCAATGAATGAACTTTCCAAACTGGCCAGTCTCTGACACATCTGAGGTACTTCAAGTCAGGACATCATTTTCTTTCATTGGAGAGCCATGGAAAGAAATAGAGTGGTATTTTATCCCTTCTCAGTTTGTTCATGCACTCTCCTGGAGTGTCATCCTATCTCCATTAGGCCTCACTTTGCCATCTTCCCTAGCTCCTCCAATTTCCCTGGTATTCTTTCTCCTGTGCAAATATTACAGCGCCTGTATGCGAAACATTAATGCAGCAGCCTCAAAGGCCACACTACCACACAGCGGAGGACACCCCGGTCAGCTAATTCTATTTGGTCCTCTTTGCCGAGCAGTCATTCAGCAGAAAGTGAATCTGTCTCCCCGGGAGTCTCCGAGGACCATTACCACATCCTGTCAATGAGTTCTTTTATGGCTCTGGTGTACTCTTCTACCAGGCCAGCACATGGGCTCTGACTGACACATTAATTCCCCCTCTACTTCCATATCTTCCTGCAGTTTGCAGAATGAATGCCATATCACCACGTCTCAGCGACGTATCATTAATGGCTCGTCGGCTGGTGGCATCCTCCCAACTGAAGCGTTGGAGGTTACGTCTTGTAAAGCTGGCAGTACTCGCACAACATTAACGAAGGATTGGACCATATATGCTAACAGCACCATTGCCTTCACCTCTCTTATTGTTTTGACATTATTCTCTTCTTGTCCCTGATCTTTTTCATTCACTGGCTACTTCTTAATTGCCTTTTCCATTGTTCATTCTTTACATCTTTTCCTCCGTCACCATCTTGAAAAAGGAAAGAAGCCAATAGTAATATATATGCATGTAAATATAGCCTCCCCACTCAACTCCCAGTGCCTTGCAAGCTCTAGATTGGTCTCCAAGAGTCATCATATTCAATAACAAACAGGGCATGCACCGGGCTGCTGACAACCTGAGCGTTTTTATGGATGGAAAAAATGGACCGGCTTAATGTTTCGACACGAGTGATCATCCGTCCTCATCTCTTTAATGAAATTAGATTAAGTGCACCTGGGAAAGAGCTGAGAAAGCAGAATGCCTCGCCACCATCTTTAGTCTAAAACCAATTTGCCAGTAATATTCCTTTCCCCCCAGCTTGGGAATCATCGTCCCTGATTTAAAATGGAGGAAGAACGAGATGAGACCAGAGCTGACTGGTTGCATTCAGCTCCCCACAGGCGCTGTGAAATTAGAACTGACACCGGCAACACAGGCCTTAATATGGAGATGTCATTTTTTTCTCTTCTTGCTTTTGTCTTTCGCTCTCCTTCCTCCCTTCTCGTCCTTCGTTTCTTCCTCTTAGTCAGTTAGTTCCTCCTTTCAGGATTGTTTTCGCTTTCTGGCAGAAAGCAGAAAATGTGGAGAAACATTCAAATCAGAAGATTAACCATTCCCCCTAATTTCAGTATTGTTTGGATGTAAAGCTTCCTGTGAGTTTAAGGATTATGGTTAAGATTAAGTTTGTGCTATAATCAGCTTCTTAGAGGAAAATAATTCTGACTTTTAGCTTTGTGCACTGGCCAGAAATAAATATATTCTTCATTAGTTGGTCTCATGATGTTTATTACATCTAGCTGTTACAATGAACCTGGAAGCACTTATCTCTTTGATTGATATTGGGCTGTTTGCAACATGCTCTCGTTTATGGTCAGCTCCAGCTCATATGAGCTCTGCAGGCTTTTCAAGCAATGCATCTGTTGCACATTTAGTGCACAAGCATGCAGTTATCAGAGAGCACACTTTGATTCGCCTCTGAAGTGGAGAAGGACACATTTAGTCTTAGCAGCATATGACGCGTGTGTATTTGTGCAGCTTAGAAGCAAGTGATACTAAGGGCACGCTCGGCGGTGAAAACCAGCCCCAGTGCATGTTGGGAAGAAGAGGCGTGATGACAGAGAACGACTTGGAGTTTCTGCAGGGCCAGCCAGCAGACACGGCCAACTGACATCAGCAAAGACAGCTTGTCACTAGCAATGCACGTCATACAGCAATGCAGGGACAGTCAACGCAGCCGTGGCATCACCGATGTGGCATCCAATATCCTGGTCCAGATTCTTTCTTAAAGGTTAGCACAGATGTTGGCGTCGCAGATGAAAATAGAAGGTCTGTGGCAACCAAAACCACGTCAGCCACTCAGAACAAGGGCGGTATGAAAACATAACATGGCATCCAGACTGTAATCTTCTTTCACTTACTGCCGTCTTTCAGCGAGGCTGTTTGTGTTGGCAGAGAGTGTTAATAGAACATAGTTGTTCCTTTGTTCTGTTAAAATCATAGCACACACCCTACCCTCTGTCTCTGGAACAGCGGTGCTCTGCTAGCTCTTTGAAAAAAAAGAAAATCCCGTCACCACTCAGCCATGTTCAACAGCTTGTGATCATTGTTATTGGGGGAATTATTGTTGCCTCGATGAACACCAGGTTTTGCTATGTGTTTTTCTTCCACCCGGACTAGATCCATTTTTAGAGGCGGTTTTCTTCAAACACTGTTTTTCCCACCTGAGAGCTCCGATTCTGTAATAGAAGAGTTTTCAGCAACGGCCAGGTGAAACGCTCGATTGAACAATTTTCTGCTAGAGATCTCGTCAGTTCAATGATACGGTAATAGAGAAAGCATGGCACGCCATATCAAACAAGACAAGTTGTGAGATTCTACACCAGCTGTGATGTCACAATGCATCTAACTGGTGCTGCATCAAAGTATTTGGATCTGTTGGGAATAATGCTATGAGTGCATTTGTTATATCCATGTTTGTAGAGAATATTTTTAGCAGTATACAGTTTGAAAAACAAACTTTTTTTAAATTAATAGTTGCATTTGTAAGTTAAAGAGTTCAGCTTGGATTGGAAGCTTCACCCACAATTTAATTATTTTGAAAATAATTCAAATTAAGTCATGTTGAGGTTTATTTATAGGTCATATGCTTCTAATGATGCACTTTTACAACAGCCACTTAATCAGAAGTGAAGTAATCTCAGTGCATTTGTGTGACAAAACCTTTAGCATGATGCTAAACTCTCTAACCCTGTGCTAAGTGTGTGTCCACTCTGCTCCAAACCCACATGGCACAGGAATCATTGTTTTTCAAGTGGCCTCTGTTTGAATAACAATCCAAGCACTATATACATTTTTCCACATGAGTAATAAAAGTAAAATTGACTCCACATTGGATACAGATGTTCTGTGGGAAGCGAGTAAGACACAAATGTTTTTGTGTATGTGGATGTAGGATTTGAGCGTTTCTGATCGTGCATAAACATAATGCCAAAGTGGGTTTTTATTCAATAAACATGGTTGGACTGTAATTACTTACACATTTCTTCTGGCTGGAAATGGAAGACAGACTTGTGTGCGTTTCTGCTGGCGCACCGAGACTCTGTCTCAGCCTTGGCTTGTCTGCACGAGGCCGCTTAATGCGAGAGGACTCGCTTTTCCTTCACAACAAATGACATATGCATTCAGGGATAAATATAGAATTCCCTGTTGTTATTAGGAATCAGTACCATTCTGGGTAATGTTTCCCTGAAGAAGCCTCGTCTCCTCTTTGCTCTGGAAAATGAGTAAATGTAGTTTAAGTTGACTGTGGCTGCAGGAAAATAAGAGCTCCTGTTCCTTTTAAAAAGTAGCCAGTCAGCAATGTTGTGTGACACACTTTTTATAGAAATGTTATAAGAAATATCAACACGTATTAAAAAAAGTCCCAAGCTACAGTTATTTCTTGAGGCTCTTTATTTAATCTTCAATTACATACTGAGGCCAGGTTTCACAACCTGTATGGGAAGGATCGGTTGCAGCCCTCATAATGGTGATGACGGACAATAAAGAAAGTGAGCAGTGAGCAGCTTTCCCACCGGCTCAGAGAAACATATACCATCGTTCTTTTGCTAACCGAGTAAATCTAAACACTCAGATGCCTGTGGACGGCCTGGTGACTGCCAGACCTGAAGCGCCGCAGGTCCTCGCGTCACTTCGGCTCTGGAGGGAACTTTCCGTGGGCGAATGTGTATGTGATGTGGAAAACTGAGAGCCCCGTAGAGCAGAGGCCTAAACAGGGGCCTGCTGTCTTCAATTAAACCAGAAACCCCAGCCGTGGCAGTCCCCTATGCACAAAAGGAGTCTGTGATGTGCAGCAGTCAGAGGATGAGGTACAGGGCTTCAAAGATTGAAGGAGAAATAAAAACTGATGTCTTTCCTAAAAGTTAGCAGGGATGTGGAAGCAGAGGGGGAGAGCAAAGCAGGCATTAATGACGGCTGTCACTCACGCTCGCTTGCCAGCTCCTTTTCCCTCTTCGTATCATTTTGTCAAGCTTTAATTAGCGCACACACCTGGACTGTCTCTGAAGTTAACTGTGGAACATTGCCTGCCATGGTTTCTGTGGGCACTGAAGACCAATTTCATGCAGGGCACATTGGCACAACTGAAGCTGATATGCTTGTCAGTTGCAGCTTGACACACAGAAGCGGTATACCAGCTCTTGGATATGTATGAGGTTTCGGAGCTACAGACATCGACCAGCATTTGAACGGTGTCCCTGCCAAGCATCACCGACGCAGGCGGCATGGGCATCCATTAAATTAATTTGACTTCATTAGTGCAGACCTGCTTGGCCTGGGGTGCCCACAGAGATGCCAGAGGGTGGGAGGTAGGGGGCTGGTGGTTGAGTGGCATCAGCCGCTGTGCTCTGAGGAGAGCGAACACATGGCGCTGACAGGCGGAATATGGCCCCAGTTCTTACACCGGGACGGCTGCCAAACAAAGGCAACATGCGTCACTGGCTTTAGGGGAGCTCAATCAACACCCGGTTGGAGTATTAACGCCATGTGTGCCGTGCCACATCAGCGAGGAGGCCGCGGGTCGCCGGGCAGCCTACAAGTCAAACTTGTGCACACAGTGAATGTGGCAGAGTGATATGATACGGGGACGCTGCCAACGGGTTGACCCACCGCCATCACCTTTGTGTCTGCTGCCAGAAACGCTTCGTATTATGTTATAAAGCTCATTATTGTTGTGTTGTGTGCACAGTTTTAGCTTGTGACGGATTAAATCATGCTCGCAGATCCGCACAATACTGTGCATGTTTTGACGACGTTCAGTCTAATGTGCGCATTTTCCGACAAACTACTATTATGACCAGAGATGGGCAGTAACGCGTTCCAAGTAACGCATTACTGTAATCTGATTACTTTTTTCAAGTAACGAGTAAAGTAAGGGATTACTGTTGCAAAAACGTAATTAGATTACCGTTACTTTCCCGTAGGAACGCTGCGTTACTGCGTTACTAAAACCGTGATTTTTTTGCGAGAATGTCTCATGACAGTGACGTAAGCGAGTGCGACGTTCGTGACAACAGCTGTGTGCAGATCAACAATGGATCATATATCGAGTGCAGAGAGAGTATGAGCGTGCAGCGTTTAAAGCGTGGAAGTACTGACCTTACTTTGAGTTTGATTCCATAAAAAGTGACAAAAACATTAGTGTCCGTTGTGCGTGGGAAGAAAACTTCTTTTTACAGCGAAAAAAACCCTAAACTTCCGAGCAAGCACCGAGTAGCTACGACGTAATGGGAAACTCACAGAGAAACTCGCGGATTCTTCCACTGACTGCGGCACACCTGCACCAGGGTAAACCTCCGCCTACCCCACTCATGCTTTACAGGTGAAAATAGAGCAACAGGACCGCTAGTCTTTGACTTTATTTATTTTCTGCTGTGTTTTACTTGCATCTATTTGAAAGACTGAGTGTAAACACACAAAAGATTTTATTTTATGTGCTGGAATGTGCAGAAAATAGGTTTAAATATTAAACAAATTTCTTCCAGTCAGAGAATGTTGCATATAATTAAATGTTTGCTTGATGCATAGAGTTAAAAGATTAAAACTAATAAAACAAGTTTTAAAAAGAGACTTTTCCATTTGATTACATTTTGTATGATGATTATGTAGAAAAAGTAGAATTGGGCTGAAAGATCTATCGCTTTATCACCTATTCAGGTTGTAAATCGTATTTTTAAAAAGTAACTAAGTAACTAAGTAATTAATTACTTTTGAAAATAAGTAATCAGTAAAGTAACGGGATTACTTTTTGGGGGAAGTAATCAGTAATTAGTTACTGATTACTTTTTTCAAGTAACTTGACCAACACTGATTATGACTAATGGCGAATAGAATTACTGTTCCAAGCACTTCCTGTATGATTGATAACAAGCTAACGTCCTCAGTCATGAACAGATGTTACTGCTTTTTATCTAAAAGTTGATTTGATCTGGATCTGAAAACCTTTTGCACCAAGCTGCCAGCAAAGGTGATAACTTTGCTTTGACTTAGATTTTCTGGGCTTCCCTCTAATTGTTTGTTAAAGAAAACAGCGAGGTCACATGCCTTGCTTAAAAGCACCTTGATAGCACAATCTGCATCCTCACAATCCCGCCTACAGCCACCTTCTGGAGCTGACCTTAGCTCTGCTCGGAGTGGTGCACCTGATAAATACAGAAGTGTGGAAATAAATGAATAATAGGGGGGGGGGGATTAAGGCCAGATAGGACTGGATGGTAGCCTGAGGGTGGTAAGTGTTCTGCCTGACAGCAGCGAACACTTTGATCAGTGAGCCCCGTCTGAAGATCGCTTCCACATCTGCACAGGGGGAACGAGCTGTAAACTGCCAAGAAGCATTTTAATGACAGTTGGATTATAAAATGAAAGAGGGCTCCAGATGGCAGGCAGTGCAGCGGCTGCGGTTCGAGGGGAGGCTGTTTAAACTGCTTTTTTATTGATAAAATATGGGGTGAAAAATTGTGCAAGGCTTATTAGGCATCCCACTGTGATGTTGCTCAGCTGGCCAAGCTGTTCAGCATGGCCCTCATCCAAACATGCCTCCATAAATTTTTAGCAGTACCTTTAAATCTGTAAGATCCCTGCTTGTTAAGTTCACCCTGGCTCCCCCAAATCCCCCACACAGTATTTGTCCTTTAAAAGACTTGCTTGTGTCCTTTATTTGTGAACCAGCAGGATGTTACTAGCTCGACATAGACTGAGGAGGTGGGAGGACAGGGGTAGGGGGTTCCCACATAACGTGCTCATTATCGTCTCCCTACAGCCAGAGTTTACCCCTTAAACAACTTAATTCCTGTATGATTTCATTAGCTTTACTCTCCCAGTAATAAAACGAGGCTGACCTTATTAATTCGAGACACCGTGGTTATGTCTATACTTAAATTCAAATTCAAATTCAAATTCAAATTTTAAATACACAGGATGCTGTTCAGGGCAGAAATGCTCATCTGAACTGGTTTCAATAGTGGCTAAAAAGCAGAAATGGTTGGATTTAGTGTGGATCGACTTCCAATAAAGCTCAAATTGCACGATTAGTAATCTGCATCACTAGTTTCAGTGGAAAATGCGTGAGCGTGTTCAGTAATGAAACCCTTTTCAGGTGAGTCCTGCTGAGGCTTCATAAAAGCACATGTGGGGACGAACTTTGATCATGTAGGGGTGGAAAAGTCATGTTATATTTGTGTGTAATTACTAGTGATTAGGGCTGGGCTATATCATACCGTTCACGGTAATACCGGTGTAATTTTGGGCAACGATAGGAAAATGAAATATCGCAATAGAATATCGGTAAAACACGCATGTGCAGCGCCTATGTTTACATACGCACATGGCGGCGACGCAGAATGAGAAGAGCGAAAGTGGATCGTTGAATGAAACGGATGAACCAGAACTGGTTTGTAAAAATGCTGCAACTTCAGTGGTGTGGAACTGGTTTAGCTTTCGTCCGTCAGACACACAACAAAGCACTATTTTTGGTTGCGCATGCTAGCGGGCCGTCGTTATTACCGTGTTGTTTGGAAAATACGGCACACTTAAAATCAATCCTTTGATTTTTCTGAAAGTCGACAGAGCCCCTTATAATCCCGTGTGCCTTATGTATGAACTCTGGTTGTGTTTACTGACCTCGAAACGATTTTATGTACACGGCGCTCGAATGTCAAATGTTTCAGTACGACTTTGCTAAGCTACGAAGCCGCACCGCTTGATGGATTGTCGGAGTATTACGGCTATCGTAGGCGGAGCCTCGCGGAGTGATACGTACTGTGCTTTAACATAATGTTACCGTATTGTGTGTGTTTAACCTCTTTTTAAGTTTTGTGGATATTATACATGGTTATGCTGAGGATATGTCGGCCAATTTCCACTGGAAATGCCTTTTGGTTAAACTGTCAGCGAGGAATTTACATTTGCACTGTTACATTTTTATATAACTTTAATGCATAAAAAACAGCTGCTTGTTTAAGTGAAAATACATTGATGGGTTTTTTGCACTAATAAAGTTGTGGAGTTGTAAAGTATTTTGTCTCGTGTCAATTATATCGTCAGTTATATCGTTATCGCAAATTTTTAAATGTATATCGTGATAAATATTTTTGGTCATATCGCCCTGCTCTACTAGTGATGTTGATTGTCATCTTCCAAATATCTCTTGGTCAGTTAATATTACCTTACACTAAAGTGGCCGAATGCATGTCTTTGATTTGGAGCTCAAATTGAATTTGCTTGAAATGTGAATAGGCGTCATTCACAAGCTGAGAAAAGGCAATGGTATCAGTAAAAGGGATCGCTAAAAGCCGTCTTAACTCCTTCAAAATCTATACATGTCACATCTATGTCTTTCACTCGGGGAAAAGTGGGCCCTCTTCCGCCGAGATATGTTGTTATCCATGCTCTCACTGCTAATTTAAAATCCATTTAAGCTGATAGGGTGGTTGACTGAAGCGGCGTTTTAATGCCCTCGCAGAAATTGACATATACACCGCTTTCCCTACCTTCTGAAAACAAGCTGTCCCCATTTATATTCCATAACTACCACTTCAAGGCCAACTTGCCCGCCCCCATTCCACCCTCACGCCTATCCGTGGCGTCAAAGACAATTACTGTCAACATCACATCAAATTACAACCGTTGGTTTGCTTGTTTGTCTCGTTATGTGACTTGAAAACTGCCATCTTCTACCCAGGGAAGGCCCCTCCCTCCTGCTCTCCTCCCTTTCGCCCACCCTTACGGGTCTGCACACACTGACACGCATAAATCCCAGCGCAGAGAAGAGAAAGGACAGGCAGCCGGCAGCCTAATGGACTAATTTGTAATTGCGATTGAGAGGAAGCTGAGTTGTTGGATGTGTCATAATTTGACAGCTCCGAGCCGGACCACGACGCTTCAGCCGCAAATGTTTCCCTCCCCCCTCCTTTCTTTCCCACTCCTTCAAATGCTTTCTTTCTTCCCCTCCACGGAGAATAGTCAGAAAGGAAGGTGATGGGAGAGATGCTTTCGGCACATTCTGCTTCTCAAAGCTCCTGGCTCTGTCATATTACTTCTTTTTTCCCTCTCAACCCAGCACACCGCCACACACACACACATCCCCACCACCTCTCTCCTCGTTCTCTACCTTCACATGGATCCCCTAGGATAGAATAGGCAAAGCATCTCTGAGCATTCAGATGCGTTTGAAGTGCAGGACAGATGGGAGGCTCGAGGGACTGTAAAAAATGAATCGAGGCTAGTAATAGGAGAGATGTTTTGAATCCTCTCCTCCATAAGTTATTTATCAGGGGCCCTTAGTGGTAGAGGAAGACTTCAGAGTGCTCCCTTAATGTAGCATCTGATGACTAGTAGGGGGGCTGTTCCAGGAAGTGCTGTTGTAAAACAGGAGGAGAACATTAGCAGGGAAGTCTCCCAGGGCCCGCGCAAAAGAGAGGAACAGCACACAGGGCCACTCTTTCCCAGCATGCAACGCAGGTCAGAGAAGGAAGGTGTGCCGCCACCGACCCCCACGCCAGCCCGGGTTATCAGATGAGTCACAGAGCAGGATGTTCTGTGCTGTGATTCCCAGCAGGCGAGGCACAGCTGAGTAGACCATGTGCTTCAGATAGTTGTGAAAATGAATCGAATCGACTGATGTGACTGCTGAGCGCAGATTTTTTTATTATTAGGATTGCCTGTTAAATTTTTTCCAATTTATTATGACATTTGTAGCAGTCAGAGGAGCTGCAGAGTAGTGTGCCAGTTAGAGTAAGTTACTGAATGTAGCAATTTATGTCTTCAAACAAAGACTTCACCTTTGACCTTCTTTGGTTCACAGCTTTAGAGACAAATTGTTTTAACCTTTGGGTTTATTAAAAATGTTAACATGACAGGAAGTTGACATGAGCTGCTTCACTCTGCAATATCAGAAGCAAGCACTAATTCTCCAGGAAAACAATACTGAGAAAACAACAAGGGTCTCACCACACTGTGTATCACTCCAGTAATGGTCCAGGCCAACCAGGGAAGTCTCCAATCACAGGAGACTAATGGCCTCTGAACTGATCACTCAGGTTAATAAAGACCAGCTAATGACATAGCTGCTTCGTTTGTGTTAATTGCTCTCTGCAGACCTCTGCCATGGCCCGCGTCTCCCGAGCATCTGTCACGAGGCATATTCCCCGACACGGCTCAGACCCTGGCCTCGGCCCCAAACCAGGCACGCCGCCAGACACAGTTGTCCGCCGGTGTCCTTTTACCGCGCTGGGGCGAGGGGTGAAAATACAATGTCTAAGTAATGTAAACTGTTTGTTTTGGCAGACTCGCATCCTGTAACACTTGATGTGTTCACAAGTGGATATAGACCTCAGACATATGTTGTCAGGATATAATTCAGAAGCTATGTTACTTTGTCTGTATCAAAGTACATTGAGTGTGTGGATGAATGCAGTGCATCCCTTTATGGTTTTACCCTGTATGCATGCATCATCAGCAAATCAGCGACATTAAAGTGCTTTTATTTTTATGTATATTAATCTTTAGCAGAGGAGAAGCGAGTGGCTAATGCTAACAACTGTAAGACTTTATGGTGCAGATGGAAAGATGCACAGCACAATGCTACAGTTTCTAGACACTAGAGCATGTTTGAATGACAAATATGTGGTCCAGTTTCATTTGATAGGCCCTCTCACTCTGTGTGAGAAACATGCAGCGAGTTTTGAGCAGGATCTGTCTGAATACAGTGAACCAAGATCAACTTCTTTTCTGATTTAATCATATTATACTGTGTGGCAATAGCTATGAACAAATAACAGGCTGTACACAAACAATACATACCATAGAGTGCTCATTGCTTACACCCTCTGCAGTTAATAAGGCAACGCAATTAGCATTTGATTAACATTAAATAAAAATAGACATGCGCCAAGACAATTTGCCACATGAAAGGAAAATGAAATGAAACGAGTAAAAGAAGCAACTTTACTTATCGAGATAATAATAATCTTAAATAATGATTCTTATTCAGTATCTTAGTGTTATAACAAAAGCACTGTCTTTGTGGTTTAGCGTGGTTTCACCAGGTTCTGCTAGTAACAACACCGTCTACAAAGAAACATCTGGAACACATCTGGAAAACCACTCTGGAATCCTAACTGAATTTAAGGTGGACACCATAAAGTCTGAGCCTTTTTCAAAGGGAATTACCTGAAGCAATACCACAACTCACAAGCAAGGAGTATTTTGCAGCCTGCACTTATGTAGGAACAACATTTGTGGTTCTTACTGTATCTACAGTATCTACAGGATAAGCATGTTTTTAAGTTTACATTTAGTCTCTGACTAATAAGGTTTAGATATATTACAGGCAATTTTGATCCACATTCATTTGGAGGAGAGTTAGCTGCCCCGCTGTATATTTTTTAAATTTTGCAGAGCTTTTGATGTAGATGCAGCAGTGGCCATTTTGAAGCACTGACACATGGTGCAGCATTACAATGGGCAGCAATTTGCATATCATTTCATGTTGGGGATATTAGATTAATGGCTTGTGACTAGTGTGATGAATACTAATTTAGCCTTAAATCATGTGACTCTTCAGACATTAACAGCCTGCCCAACAGGGAGCACTGCAGCCAGAGCTTTTATAAGGTCAGCTAACTTCTTTGACCAAGTTCTTCCTGTTCCTCGTTCGTTCTAGTCAGTTATGGGATTTGTAAATGTTTGCTATTCCAGGGACTGTTGCCCTCACTGTTAATGCTATATAAGCCCACCACAGGGGTTAATGTCATTTCCATTTACCCTGGGAGACAATAAAATCTGCTGATGGAGTTAGGGAAGCAGTGATGAAAATCATAAATGTTGCAGAGGTCCCAACTCTTCCCCCCAATGGCCGCAATTTGACTCTCAGCGTGCCGGCCCGCGGTGTAGCCAGCTTTTGTGGCCACGAGGCATAATGATGTTAATGTTGTGTGAAAAGGCTGCAGAGGTAGGTAGGCACAGAATCATGCAGCGTTTTAATGTAATCAGGAGCCGTTTGGAGTCATTCCAACAGGTTATGAAGTAAGAGCAAAAATAAAAGGACAAAGGACTGAAAGCAGCACAGCTGACTGTCCGTGAGTTTCTTCATTACTGACTGACTGTTCGGCCAATTTTGTATTGTTTGTATCAGCTGAGCTGAAGTGAACTGAAAATGGTAGCTAGATGTCTGTTGCTATTAGAGTGCATTATGATTGTAAAGGTTACCCCAATGTTTTAGTTTGAAATAGCACAGAATAGTGTAATATTTGGCACTATTTACACCAATATAGAGAGGAGGGGGGCACATTACAGCATTATAACCCTATTCAGGATTTAGACACTGTATACCAAAATGTTAAAACCAAAACTATAAAAGTTCTCTAATGAGCTCTTAGACTGATGAATATCTCTGTTGGTTTGTCAGGTAAAAAACTGTGAACTAGTCTAAGGTGCTGCTGTTATGGGTCTCAGCAGTACAGTAAAGCTTGGATGGGGATTCAGATATATAGTGATAATTTTATAATTTGACACTCTGCTGCAGTAGTCATGATGTACATTTTGTATTAATGTCGCAGTATTATAAGCATCTCTATATGAGTGTATTGAGGTTTTCTCACATACGGGAATGTGTGTGTGTGTGTGTGTGTGTGTGTGTGTGTGTGTGTGTGTGTGTGTGTCTGTCACTTTATTCAATCTCCTGAGAGTAGATGGCTAGCCAGGAGTATGGAGGGAGGAAGTGGGAGGGTGTCCAGAGGGAGCTGTTTGATTGATGTGTTTTGGGGTAGTGGATGTGTGTGGGTGTGGGTGTGGTGGTGTTGAGGATGAGGAGGGGAGAGGAGCTTGATGGGACTGTGCCGCAAGAGGGAGGTACGGCTCTTAAGTGGGGGAGGAGGGAGCCTTAACAAGCCCGAGATTGTTAGTGACAGGCAGATACTTCAACACTTAAAGTAGAAGGTTTGATTTAATCACAGAGCTGTCATTTGTTATTTGTCTGGCTTGCTCCACCAGGGCCACGGCTGATCAACTGCCTGGTCCCAAGAGAGCCCTTTTTCCCCCTGTAATGTCTAAATCCCCAGCACAAATTACAGGCCTGCACCTCCCATTCCCACCCCTCCACTCCCTCACTGCTTCAATCCTTCCATGTTAGGAGATGAAGGCCAGAATGGGGGATTTACAAAGAGAGGAAAGCAGGTTGGCAAGATGTGAGCAAGGAAGGAAGACAGGTACAGAAATGAGAGCGAGCGAGATGGAATGGCCTCAGGGCCTCTAAAGATCATTAATAGGACTGTCGGGGAGGTTGCCAGTTGGTTAGCTTATCATAAATAAGAAATGAGCTCCTCCCTTCTTGCCCATTCTAGTTCATTAATAATGCCTGCAGCGGCTATTTTGTTGCATCGTACTTTGAAGGGAAGAGAGACGGAGCGATAGAGGTATGATGATGGGAAATTTAGGGATGAACGGGCCTCACTTTCCTGCTTCAGTAATCTGATAGGACAGTCTCCCAAATTACCAATGACACCCCCGTACCACCGCAGAGTCAATCAATTCCACAAGCAGTCAGGACAGTAGGAACCAAAGGTGGACTGTAAAAAACTGATACACTAGAAAATGAATTGTCAGTTATTTTCTGCGTTTGTGTTGTTTGAGTAAAAACTTGATAATCCAATTTCCATTTTTATTTCCACATACTTGAACATCATGCGACCGTATTGACGTGAAAATGGAAAGCTGCTGTTTTGAAGCCATGCTTTTCTGTACATTGGACAGTATTTAGGTGTTAATTCAAAGATTTACTCAACCATCTCTAACAGTTTGAAAATTGAAATTGTTTGTGGCTTAACCAGGACAATATATAAATGCAGTCAATGATACAGTGTCCTCAGACTGTTTCATCTCACCTTGTACTTTGGTGTCAATAAAAATAAAAATGCAGTCTCTCATTCCTGTGATTTTAGTGAGTCTTTGGCTACGTCCACACGTACACGGGTATTTTTGAAAACGGAAAATAATCCCGTCCACACGTAAAGGCAGAAATGAAGGAAAACGCTGCTAGGAACATGCCAAAGCAGCAGGTGGCGCTATATTCCTAACCGTGTAGAAATGTTGGCCAATCAGAAGTCTAGAAGCCTAACAAAGATGGCGCATGGAAGCAGAACCGAGTCCTATGTGTGGAGGGACAGTAACTGTGTGTGTATATGTAAGCATTTAAACACTGCAGAGACAATTAACAGTAACAGAATTGTAGAAATTCATTTCACCGAAACAATAACGTGGCGCACAGTGTGAGTCAAAAAAGGCGCACATCTTTGACGCTGCGTTTTCTCCGTTTTTCTCGTCCACACGTAAATGCAAAAACGGAGTTTTAGAAAATATCCACCCTGGCCGGAGTTTTTAGAAATCTCCGTTTTCAGTGACCGAAAACGCCGTTTACGTGTGGACGAAAGGTGCAAACGCATAGAAAAATGTGCGTTTTCAAAAATACCCGGGTACATGTGGACGTAGCCTTTAGTTATGACATCACCTCCTCTTTCCCACTGTGGTCTAAAGACTTCTCCTCTCTTTGGATAGGAAAAATTTGTCCCTGGTTTTCACAATAAAAGCACATGTGGCAATGTGACTGTCACACATCACTGACGATGGTATGTTGCTACATTTTATTTTCTCAAACAGGCTATTGTGCTGTTAGTCTTTCCAAACTAACATCACCTCAACTAATACATGTTAGATGTCTAATTGGATTATTTGTTATCTGTCTGTTATGTTGCAGTGGTTAGCATTAGCTAGCTAGCTGGTTTTATGATAGATTTGTCTATTTAGAACTTTATATATCAGTCACACCAACCCATTAGGAGTTTATAGGAGGCTACCAGTGCCCAAACTGGGAATGTTAGTATGAGTGATGTTTTACTAGCCAAGAGGCAGCTAAGGATCAATACATGACAACATGCTGGCTGTAGCGTGCAGTTTAACAGTAAAGGGGAAGGAAGAAGAGATGGAATCTTTATCTTCTTCAGGATGTAAAATAACAGGGTCATAGTTTTTTACACATATCAGCAATAAGCACATGTTTGTGCAGATAATCTGTTTTAAATAGATACAATTTTCAAAAGTCCCTATAGTTTCAAAGAATTGTGTTGTAGATGTGTCCATCCAATCTCGCACCAGTTATCTGCATCTAACAATAAAGTGCTGCACAGCAAGCAGTTATCTGTAATCTGTTGTTGATGCTGACATATTTCCTGTAAGCAAAAACCAAAACAGTATCTACATCACTGTATTATACAGACTTACTTTTCAGCTTTAGATCTGTATTTTTATATTAATAAATTGTAAAACAGAATATTTTCTGCTGTCGAGCAAGTTAAGGTTTTAAAAAAACGTTGAAAACTTTTTTTAAAACCATTTTAATTTTTAACTTGTTAGAAAAATTCGACGTCACTGTATCGTTTCCTCAACATCGCTGTGTTTGGATGGAAGATCGTCTCATTTGTTGTGTGTAATTGTCAAATTGAAACTGTACATCAAAGTCTGACTTCAAACTAAAAACCGCTTTTCCTTTTTTATTTTAATATCTTCATAAAATGCCCATATGTCAAAATGAAAACCTGAATTATATTATTTCATTTTTTAATTAAAACTCACATAAAAGGAAAGAAAATCAGATGCCATTGCAGAATTAAATTTGTTTTATAATTTAATTTATAAAATGTTCCATATATTCTAAGAGTGCTTAGCACAGAAGAAGGAATTATGTAGCCTGATTACAAAAAACCGTCTATTCTGACTCTGTGTGACTTTGATCTTTGAGACTGGTACATGATGGTCAAGGAATATATATGACATCAACTCCAGCTAACCATTCTCCTGGGATGTGGACAGAGAGGGGGGGGGACATCACCTGGAAAGACTGAAAGTGATGAGAGGGGTCGTTGGTTGTTAAAGAGAGAGCGGAAGCAAGTTCAGAGGGGTCAGCCTTCAGGTAAAAGCATTGCCTTTTAATTAGGGTGAAAGGATATTATTCTTTTATAAAGGCCAGGGGCCTGGTCGCTGTTGAGGCTGATAGCAGTCAATGCCGCTCATTAACCCTCCTTCCTGCCTTCCACTCTCAACATGACTCCATCTGAGAAGGCATAGATAAAAGGCTCGGGCTGGCCACAATGATGGGGGGGCATCTGAGTTTTTGTACTCTCTACTGCTCTCTTTTCTTCTCACCTTCTCTTCCCCTCTGTCTATCTGCTCACCAACATCGTAAGCCTCTTCGCTTGTCATGGATTATACTTAATTTCTCTCAGGTGAGCTTCCCGGGGAAGATGGGGGTAATATTACTTTTGGTAATGTGTTTAAGACGCCATTTACTTGGCAAACCTAGCAAGGTTACACGTTGTTATTGTTGTGAAGTGTTCTGGGTCTCCTAAAGACGATGGTATAGGTCCAAACAAGTATTCAAAGAAATGTTTTTTACAGACTGCTATGCATCAGGAGCAGAGTGTGTGTGTGTGTGTATATTCACATATATTCTCCCTCTGGTTCTTCCTAGACATTAAAAAACAGTCATGGCAGAGCGACGGGAAAGAGAGAGTGAAAGAGAGAGAAAAAGCATTGCAAAGAGAATAGCAGGAGGCCAGCCCCCAGAAAGCATGATGTATGATTTTATTCATTCCTCCTTCCTGTTCCTGATTAGGGGCCTTTAAACTGTGATCGATTGACCCTCAGACGAGCCTCAAATCAAAGGCAGACACTGTATGTGCTGAGTGAGAGGGAAACGCATGGAGGCATTAGAGGCATGTGGCTCTGAGGTGCACAGCAAGAGGTTGATTCACTTTGTGCAGGCCAGCTAGAGAATAGGATGACGGAGACGGGGTTGTGGGCCGATGAAAAACCATGGCACACATTTACATGCTGACGTGTATAAATTCACGTCTGCACCTCCTGAGGGCACATACAAAGCTTTGAACACACATAAGCATAACCTCAAATGATATTTTGTGCGTGTGCGTGCATGTGTGTGCGTCTAGTCAGTGGTCATACCTCCAAATAACAACACAGAGGCTTTAACAAGCACGTTCACATGTCGCCTCTGCCGGGCTTGTCAGCCCAGAGGCTTAAACTTCCATCATTCACTCCACCATATCCATATTTTACTTGAGCTCCTCTAGTCCCTCTGCATTTTATCCAACACCTCCCCTCCTTGCCGTCTTAAATCTCCCGAGATGAGCCCCAGTCTTCAGGAGATGAGCACACTGCAAACAATTTATGATGCCTTTCTAAGGAAGTCAGATCTGGCCTCCATACCTTGGGGATCTTTTTTTTTCCCTCCTCTCTTTTGCAGCGCTGCCAAAAGAACATTCTGATATGTAATCTCTGGCTGAAGGAATGGCAGACAGACAGACACATGTGCACAGTGCACATTTGTTTTCCTGCTCTTGACCTACGACGGAGCGTAGAGCCACGGAGAGAGAGAGTCAAAGAAAGGCTGCCTTACAACAGATGGTTCTCCTTAAGGAGCTGAGATGAAACTCTTTGTGTTACAAGTCCTCTTTGGTCTTTTTTGAGACTCCAATCGGTTCAGGCCCCCCTGCTGGGCTGCGTTCCAATGTGCTGAGGCCAAATAAATGCATGCATACACACACACACACTTTTGAGTATCTGATGCATCGTCTCACCTGTCTTCTTGCTTTGAATTATTGAGCAAACTGAATTCCAGTTAAGGCTTATAAATTGTCCTTGGAATAGTTCTGGAACAAGACCGAAGTTGCCGGACTCATCATTTGACAGATGATTGCACCGGGACTATGAATTTTCCATAATAATTTAATATAATACAGATTAGAAGAATATGCAAATATGCTTAAAGCTGCACGTATTGCTGGAGGTAATGGAAAATGCATCGTTCTGTTTGTGCGCAATAGTACACGCGTAATTTGATTTTATTACATGCACTGAGATGATCAAGGTAATGTAAGTAGCCCTCGATGTGTTCAGTAACCGGCTACACTTTTGTTATTATGGTGGCTTTAACGAATGATCACTGCAAGTCTCGTCCTGCAGTTTTTTAGGACTGATGATCTAGAGCCTCCAACAGATTGATGTCGAATCTGAATAGGAAATGGAGTGCACAGCAGCCGAGGCCCATCTCTGAAGGAGGCTGGGGGTGGGAGAGATTGCATTCCAGCCAGAGTGATGGCATCACTTCTCAAAGCGCACACGCTCGTGACAAGTAAACTGAAATCATCATTGATGTTATTTATTTTCAAATGCTCCCCGCTTGACAGGCGACATCTTGTTCGGCACGCATCCCAAGGGAGGCCACGGTGCTCAGCATTTCTCGGCTCCATCACGCGCAGACAGCCGCTCGGTGCTGACACCAAAGGAGTGGGACTCACTAGAGACTTGCTCTGGAATTTGTCACAATCCTGCGCCACACGAAGAAAACACAAATGCACTCAGCTCCTTGTTTACACACATTTCCAGATCTGTCGCAATACTTGTCTCCCACCTCAGCATCTGCCACAACACTAGAAAACAAGCGGTTGTTTGCCCAAAAAAAAGCAAGTCTGTTAAAGTTTTTTTTTTTTGTTCTTGATAAATGTCAACAAAAGTTGAATCCGAGGAAAGGAAGTGTGCTGCGAATGCCACTGACTTCCTGTCTCTGTCTGATTTAGACGTGACGTGTGGAATTCAGGACTAAATTAATGTCTGTCAAAAAATTAAAAATAAGCTGTTTTCCATAAGCTGAACCAAATCCCTGTAATTTGGTGTTATTTTAACTCATTTTGCCTGATGAAACATTTATCCAGATGCTAATCGCTGTTATGCTCTATTGTTACCTGTTTTTCTAAAGAAAGGCCAAGCTTTCCTGTCCAGTTTTCCACTGTAATCTATCATGGACATCAGAGCGGAGGCTCCACTGTTCCATCCTACTAACAACACCAGCCCAGCAGCACTGTCTATCTCAGCACAGTCACTGTATGTGTGCTTCTGCACATTTGAGTGCCTTTGGTAGCCTGGCCCATCCATTCATGTGTACATGGCCTCATTATCAGTCAGTAGCTGTCTGAGCTCAGGGGAGGTGGTGCAGATGAAGAAGCGAGCATGGCGGCGGGCAGGTAAACCAGCCGTGAGCCAACACCAGAGCCCAGATACCCTCGGCATAGCTCCGCTAAAGGAGTCCATTTGTCAAATGTGCCTGCACCGAGGCCCGCTAGGGAGTACATTACTGGCTGAGGCCCCTGCAGGGATGGGCCCTCTGACTCGCAGCCATACTCACTCACCGTGCTGGCCGCCCAAGGTGCTTCCTACAGTCAGCGGTGACCAGCCCCCAGCCTACTCTCATTCGATTGGCTCATTAATAAAACAGCCTCCACACGAGAGCAGGGGACATGCTCCGATGCTCTGGCCATTGCTCTCTCCAGCTAATGGGCCAGCAGGGAGAGGCCTTTGTCTGCATCTGACTCTCTCACATCCTTCAACGTGTCAGACGAGACAATGCAAGGAAGGATGGGGGGCTTTGACTGTGTAAAGCCCAGATCATGCTGCATGTGAGCCCGGGCTCAGGCTCAGTATTCACCATAGACCTCAATGTGTCTTCAGTCCGGGCAAGTGCCTGAGCTTTCCTCCATCAATTCCACTTAGCCTCACTTGGGCAAACCTCCTCAATTGTGTTTCCTCTCAAAATGATTATGGACTCCCTTGAATGTGTCAGTACCATAACAGTATCTCCACATTCTGCAGTGATTTCTAGCACCATCCACCTACTCTTGTACCTCCTCCTACATTGTCTAACCCAGACAGTGTGAATCTAGATATTTTTCTCTCTCACTCTCTCTCTGTTTTTTTTTTTATATCTGTTGCTGTTTTGCATGCTAAGCTTTGGTAGAAGCTGCTCTGATTCACAGCTGGGCTCCTGGGGGAGAAACAAGAGTTTTGTTTGTGTTGTTGTAGGACATAAATCTAACAAGAGAGGTGGAGATGGAGCACTAAGGCTTATGGATCCCTTAGGGGTCTTACTGAGCTCCTCACTAAATAAATCTGAATCGAAAATACATATGGAGCGGTAAGCCGTTCACATAAAGGAGCGCTTGTTCTCCTCAAGGAGAGTATCAGATTTACTGGCTCCACAGTGCGTCTGCTGGATCCCACCCATAGCACGTTAACACAGACGGAGACGGACAGACACTCGTGTGCATAAAGTTCATTGACTGGAATGTTTCTGTGATGCAGCAAGCCAGAAACTAGTAGACGCACACATTCATTGTTGAACCTCTCGGTTAGTTGGTGGTATGCATCTTCTGGAGCTAACTAGCGTTCTCCTGGCGCTCCATTAAATTCCATGAGATCTAAACTTGGACTTGTTTAGGGAGCTATTTTTTGACGGTCACTGCAATAGATATCTGCCCCCTGCTCGGATATAAAACCCGTGCTATAACATTGCCAGACGCAATTCACAGGCAGAGGTGGCGCTCGCCAATTATTAGCTTAAGGAAGCAGTCTAGAGATTTATGAATATCCCCAGATGACTTAGAACAGCTCTAGTCACTTCCATATGTGACCTTGAGGCCGAGTGGTTGACAGGGCCCTTCTAGGCCGATTAGGCCCTAGCTGAGAGGCCTGCCTTGTTGGCAGCTGGGGGGCCGGGGGAGCGTAGCCTCTTGAGCTCAATTGGTAAAGATCACAGATGTAGAGGCCCAGTGAGGGCAGCCAGTTACTGGGTCGCCACAGCCAGCGAGTCCCTTTTTCCTCGACACTGGGTTTACTGTTACTCTCAGACCCTTGAAGAGGAAATAACAGAGGTGCCAATTAAAGTTTTAAGACATTAAATAAAAACCCTCTGTTGTTGCCTTTAAAACATCCCAGTTAATCGTTGTTTGTCTTTACGACGGACCCTCAGTCAGATGCCATCGTTCTGCTTTCTATTAGAGTGAGACTGAGTGGTTTTGTGTTGAAATGTTTTCTCCTCACCCTTCTGCAATCTTTCCTTTGCCTCCCAGCTTGCGGCTTGATTACTATATAAACAACCAGTTTTATTCCTGAAATACAAAATGTTAGAGGGGTGGCTGCGCAGCCTTTGTAGTCTTTTTGAGGTAGTCACCAGTTTATCTCTGTGAACATCTGCAGGCTATAATAACTGCATCATTTATATTTTTAGTTTTGCCAATCATGACCCTGATCACGATGAGCCAACACTAAAATGTTGAAAAGGTTTTGTTTAATGAATGTAGTCATTTCAAGAATCCCAGGAATTAAAAGACCTTTTTTAAAAGAAAACTTTAAGGTACTGAATAGGTAAGAGTTTAAAGACTTATATACTACTGCACTTGTTAATAGTCCCATAGAGAGACCAAGTGAAGATTTTGTACCTTTAATGGATTTAAAGTGGTCAGCTTTAATTTTTACATGATTTTAGTGACCTGCTCTTGGCTCAAAGGGCCAAAGATATGTTTTCCATAGCTGCACAGTGATGTGTCTCCATCTCTATTTTCTCCCTTTCCATGTATGCCACTTCACTCTAATGTAGCACAGCATGCATGCACTTAGTTTCTCAGATTTCTCTGTTATTGAATTTAGTCAACCTGTAAAGTGGAAACCCTAACTGAACAGAGCTGCATTATTGGGTTCTGACTATATGTGAGAGAATAGGAAATAATAAGCTCAAATAAATTACATTCATTTCATGTTTGAACACCAAACACAGTCTAATTCTTTGAATTTGACAATGGTGGGGTATATGGATCCCGTCGTTTTTCATTCTGTTTATTTAAAGTGCGTGCAAGCGAGTCTACAAAGCCACCGCGCAACAAAGACCAGTAAAAAGACCGATATAATACTGATGTCAGAGGCACTCGGCTTCTGTCTCTGGAGCTGAATTGGTATAATTAGCAAGGAAGTCTCTTGCCCTTGCTCCAATCTACCATCAAGCCCAGCCGATCCCCACTGGGCTCTGAGAAGTCCCAGGGCAGCTTACTCGTGGGAATAGAAGAAGTGGTCACGCAGACTATGCCCCGAGGGAAGGTAGGGTTAGAAGTCACGGTAGGCCTGTGGCCAGATGAACAAGGGAGCTGTGATGCAAAGAGGATTTTCTGGCATCATGACTGAGCTCCCCGAGAGCTAAGTGCATAATCCATATTACATTCATAAAGGCCCCACAGATTAGCAGACGTCTTCGTCAAAATGAATTCAACCTATCAGTTCATGGGGAACATAAGTGTCTAGAGTGAAAATGGGCTTTTATCAAAAACTGCTGAGGAGACATTCCCTTTAAAGGTTTTTATAGGTTAAGATATTCAGGCTGAGAACCTTAACCTCTGAAGTGGAAGCCATTAGTTTGGAGGGCAAGGGTCTTCCGGCTAAGAATATGGGATTTAGGGTACTGACACGCACAACTGTAGGTTAAAATAGAAACCATCTGACTGTTGTTAATGTCTTAACTCGTTTACAGTGACTCACAGGCAAAGGTTTGATAACTAGGCTAGCAGGAAAATGTGTTTCTTGTCTCACTGTCACTTCCCAAAGTCCTCACATACGAAGTCAATATGAAGTAATAACTCTGCCTTAGGCATGGCCTCAGTTGGACTGTAGTTTATATAATAATGAGATGTGATTGAATAAAGCCAATTTTCTATTGATGTGCTATAAGTGGTTAAAATCTAATTTCAGTAATTTTCTTGGTCTCTTCAGCATTAATTTGTCATTAGCTGATATTCCAGAGGACTTCTCATGCATGCAGTATAAAGTGCGTATTCTTTGCTGAAATGCCAAACAGTGGTTCAACAAGGGTGTGTGTGATAAGGAGAGGTCCACAGGCTTGACTGGGTGAAAACGTGTTCGGTGTGTTTCCTGCTCAGTAGGGCTGCCACGATTAGTCGACTAGTGACGATTACGTCGACTATCAAAATCGTCGACGACTGATTTAATAGTCGACGCGTCGTTTGAAGCTTTGTAAGATCACAAAAGACGCAGGAATAAGTAGTAGGATTTAAGAGTGTAATAACGGACTGAAACAGAAGATGGCAGCACTGCATGTACAAGGATGCCAGCTGCCGTTAAACCCCGAAGAAGAAGAAGCTGTGTCCCAGAATTCATAGCGCAGCCCAGCTCACTTTCCAACAATGGCGGCAGCTAGTTAGTTTTAATATTACTCTTATTATTCTTTCTGGGTCACAAAATAAACGTTTAACATATTTTCGGGAATGTAGCTGTGTAAACCTCAAATATCTGCTCAGTTTATCAAGACACCACATATTTTCAAAAGCGCTCCGACGTTTTCGGAGACGTCTGTTACCCACTAGGTAACAGACTAGCTTGCCCCCGGCTAGCTATCGAGCTAGTGACTAGCTCGATAGCTAGCCGGGGGCAAGACTAACTAGAGCCGTGAGAACACCGCGAGAATCGTTTTCAAACCCACCGCTGTCTTTCGCTACTCAGGTTAAATATATGTAAGTCACTTAGATAACTTAAAAATGTTATTGTTTGGCTTTTTTAGTATTTTATTTGTTCCTGAGTAAATCGGTTTGGCTGAGATTAAAGTTATAGTTTTTACACATCTGAATAAACGTCAAGCAGACAGCTGATTATCAGAAGTGTGAGATGCTCGAGAATATACTCCGTTATATTTTAGATAGCAAGGAGTTTATTAAACTCTCCCTAACTTATTAAATTTCACTGAAACTTTATTTTTAGTTAGCACATACCTTAAACACTTAAAGCTGTAAGCTAATGATAGTTATATAAGAGCAGATGCTGCTGGTGCAATAAGCTGTACGTTTTACATCCAATGGATGATGATCTGATTAGTCGACTAATCACAAAAATAATTGGTGACTAGTCGACTATCAAAATAATCGTTTGTAGCAGCCCTACTGCTCAGCCCGTTTAAGTTTGACTTTGTGTCTTTGGGTTATAGTTTGGCGTTGCTGCAGACCTCAGTTCACCTGACTTCAATTATGTGACTTGTGGTTTGTTTACCTTCAGTTTTTCTAGGAGAAACAAAGCTTGTTCGTTGAGAGAACAGCGTAAAAAGCCTCTCAGTCCCTAATTAAATTCAAATTCTGTTGGACGTTTTATTTTGCATGATGATGTGATGTTCCCAATTTCATTTCAGACTAATTACTTGCCATTCACTAGTGTTTTGCAAGGGACTTTTGTGCTTTTCTATACGATGGAGGCTTGTTTTCATCTCTGACGTGAGCTCATATTAAATTACTGCCTTTTTATGCTGTCTGTGCCGCATTCAAACGCCGAGCAGCTTCGTGGATCCCATCACGAGAAAGTCATTTAAACCGCGTTTAAATCGGAACACCAGTCAGCACACGCCGTAATAGGTTGAAAACATTCTGTAATCTCTTTATGAGGCTTGCTAACGTTATCAGCCATCCTCGTCTTTGAGCTTCTTCATTAGAAAAGCTCCTCCCTCGTCTGAAAATGGGCCAAGGTCGCAGGTTTTTTGTTTTTCGGTGTAAGGACTGGGCTGCACGCACTGGATGAATAGCACAGTGTTCCCATTCCACATAGCCTATTAGACAAAACTGTGAATCAATAAAACTGTACAGGGCATAGTTAATCTACCCACCACCATCTTAGCGTCTATTTTGAGCGCGAGGGAAGCCGGCAGCCATTTTGTTTTCCTGTTTTCCTGAATAGCTCCAATGAAAAGCAGACGCCTGTGCATGGAGTTAATTAAGCCATGGTTTTAGAGCCATAATTGATTGAATCATAGAGTCATAATAGAAATTGCGGGGCCTCAGCAGCTGTGTCTTACTGAATTAAAACCAGTGGCATCCTCTGCTGGTGAAAGGATATGTTAATAAGGTCTTGAATGCAATCAGATTTTGTTGTTTTTGTCCTTTTTTTAAGCTTGGGTGCTTCTTTTTTCCCCAACATTTTTCCTCAAGGGGTCTTATTATACACTTCTGTAACACTAGAGAGTTAGTGCGCAACGCAGTGGGACGCCAAAAGACCCTCCCCCAGCCCCCTTAAATCTGTCAAAGCATCTGTCTCATCTACCCTGGCAAATCCTTTGACGTGTGGGGCTAAAGAGCAAGCCTTGTATCATTCATGAATGCTCGCGGATTTCCATATCTGACACGGCACTGACGTGCTGCTGAGAGCACTTGTGTCCGCATTCAATGCTCCACCAAAACGTGACAACATATGGTGACCATGGAGACGTGGCATGTGCACAACTGTGCCGATCAACACGTTTGTTCAGTTTTTTCTTGTTACACAGGGAAAGTCGCAGCGTTGCACGTGCAAAGTCAAAAACTGGACAACTGGAGGAAATATAAGCAGAAATGTACACAACATGTACAATATGTCCTCTGCAGTTTCCGTCATTTTTCTTATTTGTGCTCCTTTTTGCAGCCACACTCTCGCTCTTCTATCTTCTTCGGCCCTTTCTCTGCAGTGTTATAGTGCAGGGGAGGTAATGATGAGAAATGGAGTTATAATGCTAGTTGTTAAACCTCAGGCCGCACAACAAATGTGCTTCAGAGACCCGCTTTTGTCTCTGAATGGATTAGGTCTTTGCTCTGGTAACCCTATATTTAATCTCACTCCAGTCTCCACTGGCAACTCTGTGTTTGTCACGGTGACAAATATTCTGTCATTTTCTCCTTCTTATGTCTTTAACCACGGTTGCACCTAAACGACTGCATAGTCTTTGTTTGCTGCTGTTGTTTTCCGATGCAGGAAAACCGAAAGTTAAATTCTTATCTGTGTCGGCTTCTGTTATCTCGATAACTTCAGCGTGAACGTCAGGCTTGTGTTAAAAACAGCTTGTCTGGCTGTGCAAATTGTTCTTAGCCAGCACCTGGACTCCATTACTCACCTTGCTGGGCATTATTGGCTTTTAGGAGTCTTCTGTTGCTGCAGCCATTATAAACTTTCCCCAACAGCTCAGTGTCTACATGCTAGTTCAGTATTCTCCTTGGTTGTTTTACTCTCAGACTGCTGGCTCACTTATAGTTCCTAGAGTGGACTGGGAGGCACAGACTTCAGCTTTCAAACCACTATTCTGTGGAACCAGCTCCCAGTTTGGACTCAGTCACTCTCTCCACTTTTAGGATTAGACTTAAAACTGTCCTTTTTGATAATCCTTATAGCTATGCAGGGATCAGGCGACCTGAAATCCTGCCTTAGTTATGTTGTAGGCTGCTGGGGACTTCCCATGATGCACGGTGTCTTCTTTTCACTATGTTTATACACCACTCTGCATCTAATCATTAGTTATTTTAGCATCTTTTATCCTGTCTCCCTCCCCTCATCCCCACCTATCTCATCAGATGGCCCCGCCCCTCCCCAAGCCTGGTCCTGCTGGAGGTCTCTTCCTGTTAAAAGGGGTTTTTTCCTTCCCACTGTTGCCAAACCACTTTCTCATAAGGGTTCATCTGATTGTTGGTGTTTTCTCTGTATTATTGTAGGGTCTTTACCTTACAGTATAAAGCACCTGGAAGCAACAGTTGTTGTGATTCGCTGCCATATGCATCAGTTAAATTCAGTAGTTCTTTTTTTGCTCGTTGCTATTTGGTGTTTGCACCTCCTGATCCTCCATTATTGGACAATTCAGTCATTCTTTTCTTGCTTTTTATGATGAATTTGTAAAATAATGCATTATTACATCTTTTCTGTGTTTTTAATATGATATTAGATCCTCTTGCAAGGCCACCTCTGACTTTTAGTGTTCTATTTGACAGCGAGAACCTTTGACCACCCGATCAGGCACTAATGGTGGTTTCCTCCAAAGAGCCACAGATTATAGGGTGATTATTCTCAGAGAGGCAAAGAAGTCATAGAATGTTAATAAACTGGTGCCAGTCTGTATTAAATTATCAATGTGCATGAAAAATTCATCTCCAAACGTCTTTCACACTTTCTGAGTCGGAGCACAATTCACTTTTATCTTGTTAAAGGAATGGAAATTTTATTACAAGGGAAAATAACACCACTTGTTTTTCATTTTCCGTTTCACATCCCAAGCAGCGGTTAGATGTGAGATAGCTCTGATTATTGCGAACACTTTCAGTATTCATGCATAATTTGTTGGGGTTTGGTTGTCTTGTATGTAGGCTTTACAACTCTGCAGCAAGTGGCATGGCTGTCCTTTCAGAAGGCAGTGTTGCAGCGAAGCATATCAGAGGTTGCTATTGCAGGCACCCTGCTAAGTGCCCATAAATTACTTGCTAATCTCACTTCTCCAATTTCCATCTTTCTTTTTTTTTCTTAGTGTAAATTATACCCCGGTAGAGACAAATCAGCAGCAAGACCACACAAGGCGGTGCCTTCTGTTTTCTAGACAAGAGCGGGAAAGTATAGTTTTTGCTTCTGTCAATCTTCCAAACAGCTAAGGGGGAGGGAAAATGAAAGCCGTGGGTCTATAAACAATTGTGTATCAAATGCAGGATCTAGTTTGCACATTTTCTCCTACCAGTGCTGCGAAGAAGATAAAGAATGTCAAGGTGACATGTGCGTGCTTTTGGCCCGAGAATAAAGACAGCAATGTCCTTGCTGATTCTATCAGCGGTTGCCATTCTTTACCTTGTTCATTGAAAGAGGGGGGAGTGGAGGAAGAAGGCCATAAAAGGGTGGGGTTGTAGGAGAAGAAAAGGCAGAGAGAGCATAACATCCCTCCCAGAAATGCTACTCTAACGTAACACTGTTATCAGCTCCCAACTGCTTTTCCTCCCTGATCGATCTGTGGTGCTGGGCGATGCAAATGGCTTCAGCTAGCCCTGGGTGTTCTACCATCAATGGAGAGTAATTATCTTCGGCAACAACCAATATTGGATTGTTAAGCCTCGGGATAAGTTAGCCGGCAGAGCCTTCAAACAGTCACTCACCTCTGTGGGCTTGAGCGCTGATGGATGGATCAGCTGGGACTAGCTGCTAGAGGGGCTCCCGAGGCAAACTAGCAGAGTTACCAGCTCTCATCTCCCTCTGCCCTAGCAGCACAGCCCTTTGAATCCCTGAGAAAATTCATTTTTAATGTGCCTGGTGGAGGGCACTTTTTGTTCTACATCGCCTCGATCAATCAGGACGACTTTTCATGTTGAACAGGAACCTACAGAAACATTTGCCGAGAGGGCTTTGATGAGAACTTTCAAACGAAAAAGAAGCTGCCTGACAAGCCTTAAACATGCAGTGCGTTCATATTTCTGAATGCAAAGACTCACCCGCTGAACATAAGTGTGAATTATCACTACCAGAATAAATTTCCACATATAATCTTAATCCAAGCAGTTTGCTTCTTTATCTCATGCGCTTGCTTGTGCATCCCTCGGGAGCCTTTATCGCTATAAAGTCCTTTAATTTTTGTCAGGTCTCCTGAGGGTCCTTGAAATTGTCTGACATTTCCTGGCCTCTGTTCTCAGCAGCAGTACTTGTATTCTGGAGTACGCTGGTGCTCCACATGGACGACCTAGAAATGTTGTCCATATTGAAAGATGGGAGTCATTGAATAAGGTGCTGATTCTCACATTGCTGGTCTATGCTACTCGAGCCCCTGCAATGAATAAATCATGGATTCTGCAAGGCACTCTGCAGATACAAATTACAATGTACAGCTGCAGAAATAAAAAGATATAAAACATGACCGTGTCCCATTTTGTGGGTAGCGACCCACGTTGCGCCTCTCTGTCATCTTTACTAGCAACAGACTGGATGGATGGACATGAATCCCATAAACATAGCTACCTAAATGTGAAATCAACTCCTGAGCTCACGTGTATTTTATCTCCAGAGCCTTCTGGCCTTGATATCATTTTCTTTAAAGGATGGAATTTACTCTTCTTTGCTCTCGAATTAAAAAAAAAGAGATCAACCTTCAAGAAAAAAAAAAGCCTAATAGCTTCATATTAAATTTGCTCTTCGTGGTCAATATTAATACTTCCTGTCAACATCAGATCTGCAATCAGCATATTACTGCCAACACTCCTGGCTTCTCCCTTTACATAACAGCTTTTACTGTACATGCACCTATTTTAGGAAGCTGTTGAGTAGGGGGATATTGTATGCCAAATGCTATTTCCACAAGGAAGATATTTGGACCAGGGCTCTAGATCCACTCAGTCAGTGCAGGCTTACCTGAGATTAACTGTTCTCCTGACTGAAGCTGGCAGCATTAGTGGCCCACCGCTGAATGGACGTCGAGACGAAAGCTAGCTGTTAAAGTGCTGAAGGACAGAAAATACACCCACCTTTTTTTCCCCAGAGGTAATGTAGTGATTATACCCTTACCTTGGGAACTGAATGTGGCTTTGCTGGTGTAAGAATTTCTCTTATGTGTCCGTTTCAGATGTCTCAAAAATATCATAGGAATACTGTGACATTTGTGAAAATGAAGCATTTGGCGTGGAAATGACAAGAAGATGAAACACTGGATACAAGATAAATTTTGTATTTTTTGCGACATTGTGGTTACTTTATAGTTCACAGAAAATTACCTTTAAATAAGAACCTTTGGGAACTTTTAAAGGAGCTGTGATACATTTATTCCCTAAATATTTAGACGAGTTATCCCAGATTCACTGCTGGTCCAGCGTCTACACCATGCCGGGTGCTTCCTAGTTTTATCTTGGTGCATTTTATTTTCAGCCGCTCGCGGTCGGCCGTTATTTACGAGTCATCTGTCTGATTGACCAAAGTTAAATTTAGTGGCGTCTAGATTTTGCTTGTCCACGTTAAGCCCCGCCCTGTTTATTTGGGATGGTGGGTTCATGTGTTTGTGTGTCTGTTTGTGTCGGGATCTGTGTTTTTAAGAAAAGTCTGTAAGATCACCCTTAATCACAGACAGCTGGGAAATAATTACAAGTCATGCATTCCAAACACAAACCATCAGAGAGGCCTATAACACATCACTGCTGTTAGGAGGCAGCAGTTCCTCACCTACAGGAACAATGTGTAAATGGCTAGTTTGTGGCAGGAATCACAGCATATTATTTATCCATCCACAATACTGTATTTATGCTTTTTTTGTTTTCGAGGGGTTTTTATTTCATTCTCTCGGGTGCATCAGTGGAGTATAACAAAGTATGGCAGAATGTAAACACCAATCTTCTCCTTGTCTCCAGAAACTCCACGGGGAAGTAAAGTTCTGAAAGAGCCCCCTTACTCTGCGTTGGCATTTTGCAAGCATAAGCCTCTTTCAACCTGACTTCAATCATGGCTAAGTTAAGCAGGTCACAAGAGTGAACAGGATAACCACAGGGCTAACTTTGTAGGAGACGTCAAAGCTCTATCCTCCTCCTCTTTAGCCTCCGAGAGTTCTCCTCTAAAGTACATTTTAAGAATAACATCTTCACTGTGGAAAAGGAGCAGATGGATGCTCAGTAAGGACTGATGCCAATCCATAGTCCCCGGGCTGCTAAGAGTTTTAGGGAATTGTTGCAGAATAGAGGTCTCAGTGGGGGGAGAGGGGGAGTTAGGTTTTGAACTTTTGGTTGAAGCACATAAATGATGGAGTTGGTCATGATGAAGGAAATAAAAATGTTCCCGACAACTCTGTTTCCTCACCACTCATCTTTATTTAGTGAGAGGTTTAATCTTATTGCATGTATCGTGAAAAAGAGGCATTCCTATAGCTCCATTTGTATTACGAAATAACAGGAAAAACATGCGTTTTATTATCAAAAGCGCTGCAGTAAACATTACGTCTGAAAATATGTTCACAAGGTGGGATATCGTTTATTATTTTAAGCCATCTCGAAAATAACAAACACATAAACTGGTGATTACAAAAAGAGCGGGAACGAATGGGAAAAATCCGGGGTCCATTATTGGAAATAGTGTTAACAAATCAGATCAAGTCCTCGTACATTGATTGCTCTGGTCTCGTCCTGTCCTCATTTTCAACAGCTGCTGCCACACACGCACACAGACTCACACGCAGACACACACACCCCGGCTGACGCGCAGCACAGCCCAGTCTCTCGCTCTGTTGCGCGCCGAGAGCTGGTCCGAGAGGAGCGGAGCGCGCTGCGTCTTTTCGGGACTTCTCGTCTGTGCTGAACGCGCCAGGATCTTGTGGATAACCGTCCGATGATGTTCACAATGTGCACGAAACGATCCGCGCGGCTCTTGGATTTGGATTTCGTCGCGTTTTCTCTTTGAGATCGACAGATACTTCGGGGAATCTATTGTGGACGATCTGTCATCGGCGCTTTCCACTATCCGAGTTGGAATCCTATGAGCGGCTTGACAAAGATTCTCTGTGTTCTCTCAAGGAGTCCGAATATTAGCAAGAGAACTTTAGTGAAGTGAAATAAACTGCGTTTTCACTCCGTTTCCTGAAGATCTCGCCGTCGTGTTTTTTTCTTTCGAGAGACGGAGGAAAATCCTCTCGATGAAGATTTATTGTTGCGGCAGGTTATTCTGTGTTCAGTGAAAATTTCTTATCCTCTCGCCTTTGAACAATATTTTTCTCCATTGGATTTATTCCCAGTAAGGCTTTCTCAAATATCTTTATGAACGCGTCTTCGTATTTGCTCCAGCCTGGGTGATTTGGATATCTTCGCTGCCGATCTCATTGCGTTTGGAATCGGTAAGGTTTAGCGCTATTCCACCGCTGATTTTGTTGCTTTCATTGTTCCCTCCCTGTTGAACTATTCACTTAGGGTGATTAAAAATAACCCAAGAATTACGCTTTCCGTCCAAATGCGTCAGTGTAATATTTAAGAAAGCTGTTCGCTAATAGTATTTTTCTTTTGTAGCTGGACTCCGCCGGTGGCAGGCGCATTTTCCTTTCCATCGAGCCGCCGCTCGCACATTGTAGCCGAAAATATAGTGACGGTTCGAATAAGAGCCGAACTTACTTTTCCTGTTTTAAATTTCACATTAGCGGTGGCTCCTATAATTCCCTATTTATTTATTTATTTATTTATTTATTTCGACAGTAATCTGGCAAAACTGAAGTTCGACCATTTATAGCCTGGTGTGGTTTAAACAACATGATAAACATTTATCTGCGCTGTGGTTTTAACACACGGTTAAATGGTGCAAGCAAATTGAGGCTACATAGTTTTTTTATTTATTTCATAATTGTATTATTCAGCTCAGTATCGCTGCTTATAGTCGTTCAATTTTTTAAATCTGACATTTAATTGTTTTATAAATCCTGCGACTGCAGCACAATGTAGGCATGCACCGTTAAATCCAGCACACACTACGGGTCTGTCCCGTGTCTGACTTACACAACGACGGGAGGAGCTGTTTAATTAGGTTTTCTTCCCCCATCGCGCCCAGCGCTCTCAACCATCAAGGTTAGACTGGCTCACACGTCGCCGGTTAATATTAGAGCAACAGCGATGCCTCATATGGCACAAGTCTGTCGCTTTTCATCAGCCTGCTGGAAAGCCAACATTTGCTTTTGATTATGTGTTTATGTGTGGCGACTCTCTCCCAGGGTATTAGTGTTGTGTTTCCACAGGAGGTATTGTGCTCAGGAGAGACACAGTCAGCTGTTAATCTGCTCCCTGCATTTTTGTGTCTGTCCTTAGTGTAGCCACAGCGGTGAAAGGACAACTACAAACAAAGTGTTTTCTTTCTCCTGTGATATTCCTATCCCTGCATTGCATTTGAATTCAATTAATTTGAATTTAGTGATACCTAAACACGGTTTCTAAATCACATTTACTGGTTAAAGACGCTGATTGTTGTAGAAAGCACATCTGCAAAGCATCAGAAAACACATGTTTTGATATATTATAACATATTTATTACAGTCTCCTAGTCTATTGACAAAGACTGTGTTTTATAATTGCATTAAGCCACTGCAGCGACTTAAATTACAAATTGTACTGTTAGTATTATAATGTATATGTACAGTACAAGCTGTTAATTGTTATTTTTTGCTGCTGACGTAGGCTGAGGTGGAGGCAGTACAGGGAAAAGGGATTCACATTTGTTTGGGAAATTTAAACAAATGATTTCTCAATTATTCCTGTCGGGATCCTCCCCATGTATGAGACGCACAGAGAAAAGTCTTTTTATTCACTGCTATTTTTACAGTGCTGCAAGCTCCAAAGTGGGTTTGTTGGAAAATTTCCTTAACAGTGTAACTGATGTGATCAATGATGAAGTTTCCATAGATTATTCACAGTCCATCCATTATCTCTCATTATTGCCTGTTAGTTCTCCGTGTCTTTGGGTTATAGAGTATATGAGACTGTAATACCAGTCGCTCTTCAACCTGATACTTCCACCACCTTCATATTAAAATATGTATCTTTCTCCACTCCCTGGCACCTATCTGTAATCTACTGCAGATGGGGCCCTGGAATTAGCTTGCAAAAACCTCTCTTATTCCTATCTTCAAAAGCCCATTTATCTCCAGCGAAAAGCTGATAAGAGACAGGCCTGCTTGGCAAATGTGATAAGAGGGTGAAAAATCCTCCAGCTATTTGTAATGTAAGAGTTCAGGCAGATCACAGCTAGGGAAGACATGACAAACCCAGCATCATGAGACTAATGCCTTGTGCCCCCTGAAGCCTGGATACGAGATAGAAGAAGAAATGGAGATTTATTCTGCATCTATGCATGAATTCAGAAGTGAAAAATGAGCTATAGAGAGGTTCAAGAAAATAGCCCAAGCATTTGGATGCAACACTGTGTTCTTAGCAGCGAAGCCGTTGCCTGAAACCCCAGAATGTTATCAGCCAGTGTTATAAAGTAATACTTCAGTGCAGAGCTGTTTTGAACAGTGTTGTCTAGCTTTGAATATGCAACAGTCTGAGAAATAGCAGGGGATAAAATCATTTTTAAAAACATGTCAGTTAAATATGTTGTTGATGCATTTAGGGTTAAAGCTGTGCTTAGGGAGGAACGTGTTTTTAAAGTGTTGTAAATCCCGACTGGAACCTGTCTGAAATGTGGAGGTAATCCAAATTGGCTTACACTCCGAGACTTAAGCTGCCCTCTGCGAGAAACTTAAAGAAATATGGAAGTGGATTGTGCTGTAGATTTTCAAAACACCACGCTACTCATTCTGCAAGCCATTTAAGGCCAGAGCTGTGCTCCAACACTGTTTTTCCATCTTCGCCTGATGTTTCTTTATGATTTACTTGACGCAGAGCAGGTTCATCCCCAGTCCTCGACTGTGGCCTCTGCACTGCATAAAAGACGATGAATGTTTTCCTGGTGCCGAGGATGATATCTGTAAATCCTCTGACTCAGCGTCACACGTGGTGGATTTTACATCAAGCATCAATCTGTTGTTGCAAATAGACTCATCGTATGATTAATTAACAGCATTTGAAAAAAAAAATATTTACAACGTGTATGGAGGTGGACAAGGAAGCAAATTGTTCTCTCATTTACAGACTGGTGGCCCAGAGGGGATGTGGATTGTTCTGAGGACATGTCATTAGTATAACAGATGACACACAGCATGTGATGTTATTCATACTTCAAGGACACTCCCTAAGCTCCACCACTTGTGGGTCCACAGTAGGAGATGGAGAATTTATGCTTGTCCCCGTGGCACTTGGAACTACATCTTAATCCTGACAAGGGACTTGCCATAAAACACTCTCTCTACACTGAAAGCAGAGGGAGACTTTACAGGAAAGGAGGCTGCCGAGGAGCACGGCGTTTGGCAGGCTTGTCTTTTAACACGCACTGCAGAGATGTCTGTTTTTAACATTTAAGTTATAAATAACACATGGAACTACGCAAGGCCATTAATTGTCAAGGAAGGGAGGGAAAGAGATGTTGGCAAAATAAAACAATTTTTTTCCCTCTGTTTTTATTGCATTGTGGCTCCTTCAGAAATGGCTCCGTTATTAACTGTATCGGACACCGATGGATTTGTGTGCATGTCCAAACAGAAGTGACCGGAGACGTTCCCTGTGGTGTTAGCAGGCTCTCAAACTGCCACACAGTGGAATGAGTCGACAATGAGCTGTGGCTCTTTTTTGCTCATCTCTCAATATCTTGGTTTTGCTCTCTCAACTCAAACTGTCAGCTATCTATTCAAACGTGTCTTTTGAATGCCTCCAAATGCTACTAAGTCACAGGTCAGCCAGCCAATCCGTCGGCGGTCAATGTGTGTTTCATGCTCTTGGCTCGATGCGTCGAGCTCTTTGCAGGTGGTAATGAGCAGCCCCGGTGCCTGTGGAGTGGCAGGCCAAAGT